>NC_035445.2:27635119-27957101 GCF_002127325.2 Helianthus annuus
AGTTTACAACCTGTGGAGAATTAAAAAAACAATAATTTGAGCTAAATACAACATAAAAGATTCACTGGTATCACCAGCTAAAAGGATTTCAAAATGACCAATGAAGCAACTACTCATAGCCTCATACAGTGTAATTTCGTTTTTATATGTTATCAAGTAAATAGTATGGTTTTACAAAAATGCCTGATTTATCATACAAATACTAGTTATGGGTCTGTTTGGTATAATGCAATGAAATGGAATGAACAAAGTTATGCATCGGGAACATGAATGGAAAAGTTTGGTTGACTTGCAGAAATGTAATGATTTGTTCAAACATATTGTACTTCATGATTAAATAAACACCTCAATAAACCTTTGTTGATAAAAATGATTACAAGATCTTTTAAGAAAATGAACTTCAATCTATTCAAGATATGAAACGAGTAACATACTTTGTATTCATCTTAAATACATTTAATAAATAGTCAAACAAATCTTCATTTCCCACTACAAAAAACATGTTTACATGAAAATTTGAAAACTTAAGTTAGATAAAACCCTGAAAAACTCAAATTAAGTTTCAGAAAAACAATGATTTACTAAGTTTTTAATAATTAGAAAATAATATTTGAAAATAATTAGATATATAATTATATATTTTGGAGCTCCATCATGAACTATACTCCTAAGGACAATAAGATGCAACCAATATAGGACATTATTAAAAAAACGCATAATGGATACCAATTATATGAGATTAAAAAAAAAGAACAAACCTTTACAAAGGATCCCTTAAGTTCATGTGCTTGCTTTACATATGATTGTTTAGAAATCCCCTCAATAAAACTGGGACCCTTACCACTGGTGGATGCTTTAAAGTTAGGAGAGACATCAGTCATTAAAACATCTTGGTCAGGACTGGTTTGACTTTGACCGTTTTCTTTTGCAGCAGCTCTTTCAGAGATTCGATCCAATGCATTAGAAATATTTTGTAAAATCCAATCATGAACCTGAGATGCAGGAACAGGGACAGCTGGCATACTAGAATCTGAATTCGCAAAAAACGGTGCGTTTTGGCTCAATGGAGTTTTCTCCAATCCTTTTTCGCCAAAGTAGATCAAAAACGCAAGATGCTCAAACTTATCCATTGTTATAACCTGCAACTTTGAAGGAAACGTAAAAATGGTGCAAGCTTTTCAATAATTAAAAAAAAATACAACAAAAGGGTTATTGATTAAATAAATCTGTATTAAAGAAAAAACAGTATATCTTTATATATATTTAAGTAAAATATATATATGCATCAGCAGCACCAATCTGGACACCTGTCACTCAATTACAGTTTCCCAATTGGAAAGAATTACAACAACAAACAACAACCACACCTAGTAAATCCCACAAATAGCAATCTATTGGTAGAGGTCTGGGGAGGGTGGGATGTAGGTACACCTTACCTCTACCCCGAGAGATAGAAAGGCTGCTTCCAGCAAGACCCCCGGCTCCAAAAGACCCAACAAATAAATAAATAAATAGAACATGAGGTGTGTGGGTGGGTGGGTGGGTGAAGCTACCAATACAACATGAGTGGTGAAGGAGTACAATTGGAAAGTATTGATGTCATCTATTTAACTAATGAAATATTAATACCCTTCCTGCTACAAAGTAATGCTTAAATTTTCAGAAGTTAGCCCAACTGTAATGATCTAATTACAGTAATGTTACCAAATACCCTCTTACTATTGTTCGTTATCCTTTCCGATTATTTTAAATTAGTCTGTATAAACATTCTATGGATATATATAACGAAAATGAAATATCTCTTTTACAATTATGTTATTTAAAATTAAAAGTTCTCTTTAGAACCTTTATAGTAAAACTGTAAAAGCAACACATCTTGTTAAAAATAAATATATTTTAACAATAATATATTTTACAAAATAAAAACAGATCATTAGTTTATTTTTTCGTTATTTTTATTTATGCACCATTCTAATAAAAAAGGGGAAAGTGCACTAATTTTAACGTTATTTTACTAATTTCATGAAAATAATGTTAAAAGAGGGGGATGGCTAATCATGCATCATGTGGTGGCGTTGATAGCCGAAAGACAAGGGAGTACATGCATGATGCACTAATCGGCCTTTGTCTTAATTGTTGAGTGTTATGTGCCTTATGTCCAAGGCTTGATACAAAACCACTATCGAGCCGGGGTCTCACTTGAAGCAGCCTCTCTTTTCCTACGGGGTAGAGGTAAGGTTGTCTACATCTTACCCTCCTTAGACCCTACCTTAGCTTTTGCTATTGGTGGGGTATACTGAGCATGATGATGATGATTATTATGATGCACCATTCTAATAAAAAAATTATAAAGGGTTACTATTTACTCATTTACGTCTGTTTTATTAATTGCAGACGTCATATATACCTAGAATAAAAAATAATCCAAGTTTAGATTTTTACTGCCTGTATGACACGAGTCACGCGACACACAGGTCAACGAGCTAGTCAAAATGGTTCCTAATTAAAAGTTCTTTATTAACACAAAAAAATCAATATGTAATATAATATTTTGAAACATTCGTAGAGTAAGAAGACAAACCAATGATTCTTCGCCTTCACCTTCCACAGAGTCAGCCAAAAGAGAGATTATATTGCCTATATGCTTTTGTAAATAAGATAATTGATGAGCTTCCTCATCAGATTGTGATGGCATTGACCTCCTGCTATTGCTCCGCACAAGCTGCTCATTGCAATGGCATGCTCATGTAAGTATTCAATACAAGTAAGGAATTGAAATAAGTGTATCTATGATGCATAAAAACGACATTACATTTGTGTTTGTAAATTAGTAAAAAAGATAAGCAACTATGACACAGATCAAAAGACAGCTAGACAAATACGCACATTTCGATGCTCGTTTTAACAAATATTATCAATAATCAATTTTAATGCTTGTGTAACCTGTAATACGTGATTGTTTAGGAGTCATATATCCAGTTTTAGATTTTTAGTTTCATACCAGCACAACAAAAAAATAAAACAAAATCTTATTAACCTACATTGGGAAGCTTTTTCGTCCAATTCACATCACAAATATGTCTTTGTGGTTCTACTATCTATTAGTTCATTAAATAATCACAGTTCGTCAATCATTATTAAATGCAATTATCAAACGTCAAAACTATAATACATTACTACCTATGTATCCATTCTTTTAACCTAGTCTAAGAGGCGTTTCCTTCCCTTTCACACCACAATAATGTCTTTCTTTTGGTCACTTTATATATTAGTTCCAAAGAAATGCATTCTTTTTCGAACCAATGAAAGGTTGAGAGCTGCATAACGCACTCGTACATACTACATAGTGCATAAAACACAACTAAGGACAGTGAAAGAGAGAAACATGGGTGGTTACATAACTGTCATGTGTACAGTACAAACGCATTATGCGGTTCTCGCAGTTGTCAACATATTATCGGTTCTAAAACGAACAAACGAAACAATCCAGACTCACCAAAAATGAATCCCAAATACAAACGCACATCTAAACATTTTCACCTCCAATCAATCTCTAAACGCACATCCAAACAATACCTAAGAAACATCTCAGATTACAATTTATTTAATAATTGATAAACAGATGAGGGAAAGCAACATATTATCGGTTCCAAATGTACAAACAATACGAATTCGCCAGCAACGCCAAACATGAATCACAAACATCATCACCTACACAACATTTCCTTAAATGAGAGTATTCAAACAAGTGATGAAACAAAGACAATCAAATCACCTGCAACGGCGTAAGCGCTGACAAGAATCCATCAAAGGCGGACGTAGACGGCCAAACATCCGCAACCGCAGCAGAATCCTTATGTCCTCCTTTAACAAGCAGGCGCTTATACGACTGTACATACAAAAAAATCACCAAATCATACACATTAACACCAACAGCATCCACCTCATCCGGTTTGGCAACAACAAGCGGATCCGAATCCGAGTACAAAACCGAGGCAATGGTATCAATAACCAATCGCGCGTGTTCCGGTGCGATCTGTAGGGTTTCGGAAACAATTGCAGAGTTAATTCGGTTGTGTGTGTTAGGAGATTGGAGTAATTTGTCGCGGATAGAAGTTAGGGTTTGAGTAGCGTCGGTGAAGATGAGTTTTTGTAAAGGAATGAGGCCGTGTTCGAATGGTTCGCGGCGGGGGTGGAGGCGTAGTGGTAGTGGTTGTGGTTGTTCCGGTGGAGGTTCTGTCATGGTGGAATTTGGGGAAATTGGTACCTAGGGTTAGTGATTTGAAAGAGTGTGTATTGTTATTTGTTGCATTCAAAATAGGAGACTGTTTTTTTTGTGTGGTTATTAAGTAACGATGGATTAGTGAAAGAACGATTTGGTTTCTTTTTTAAGGTAGTTTTAAAATAGGAAAAAGCTCTAAAATGGATGTTGACCAAGAGTTCTTTTAAAAATAGCCACCTCCCATATTTTGAGAGAGACCTTTCATACATAGAAGCGTCTAGCAATAGGAACATGACATATTGTCACACCCCGAATTCTGGTGAGACCGGTCGATGCGATTAAAGCATGACGACTGATAATAGTGTTACAATATGTATATAGCGGATTTTTACCGTTTTTAACGTATAGTCTTGTACCGAACTTTACTATAATCATCCCAAGTCGTCACGACTTTATATCTAATGTCTATAAGACAGATGTATATTTTATGCACCTAGAAGGAGAAATAATGGATCCTAACTTTTAAATTTTGATTATTTTTAAAAACGTAAAATATCACATGGGGTACTTATCTGTTATCGTGTCTTAGCAGGTTACCTATTGCCAGCCCTACCGAATATGGAAGCTTCTATGCCTCGCAACTCGCGATACGGTGAAGACTTTGACCATGACTAGAATCGTTAACCGACTATTTTGGAGTTATTCGCATGCCTAGCGAGTCGCGAGAGAAGGATAAGAGCCTCTCGCGACACGTGAACAGGCAATTCAACACCCATTATGATCTCTTCTATATTTAAACTCGATTCCAACCCTTTGGTCATGCTTCTTCCAGCCAGACGACTTGTGAACAATTTTTGGAGTAATTTTAATTTTATGTATATTATTAATTTTAAGTTATGTTATCTATAACTTATGTATTATCTTTATTTTTAGTGATAGTATAATTTGTTATTTGTTAAAAAAATAAAAGGTTATAGGGTAGTTGAAACTAGTGTTGCTGGTGTTGACGGTCAATCAGAAAGAACCATCAAACACTTGTCGATATGTTGAGAGCGTGTGCCTTAGACTTTGGGGGAAGTTGGGATGACCATTTACCACTAGTGGAATTTTCTTGTAATAATAGTTACCATAGTGGCATTCAAATGGCTCCTTACGAATTACTATACGGGAAGAAATGTAGGACACCCGTATGTTGGGGTGAAGTAGGGCAAAGGGAGCTTGCGCCAAATGATCTAATAGCAATGACAAATGAAAAGATTGACTTGATTAGAGCTCGACTGAAAGCGGCTCAGGATCGGCAAAAGTCTTATGCGGATAAAAGAAGACGTCCCATTGAATTTCAAGTTGGAGATTATGTTTTACTAAAAGTATCCCCGTGGAAAGGCATAATCCGTTTTCATAAACGGGGTAAGTTGGGTCCTCGTTCTATTGGACCGTTTAAAATTTTGGCTCGAGTCGGAAAGGTTGCATATCGTTTAGAACTGTCGTCTACACTAGACGGGATTCACAATACCTTCCACGTATCGCAATTGAGAAAGTGCCTTGCGGATGCAATAGCGTTTGTGCCTCTCAACGACATTGAATTGGACGAGGGGTTAAATTATGTCGAAAGACCGATAGCCATTAAAGACATTAAGGTAAAGAATCTTCGCAACAAAGTCGTTAGACAAGTGTTGGTTCAATGGCAACACCAAAAGGGATCAGAACTTACATGGGAATCGGAAGATGAAATGCGGAGGCACTACCCTTTTCTCTTCGGTATGTAAATATTGAATTTGTTATGTGTCCAGGTTTCGGGGACGAAACCTCTTTTAAGGGGGGTAGACTTGTACCACCCCAAAAATGTTTAATATGAAAATAAATAAAGAACTTAGCATAGTTAATGAAATATGGCAAAATGGTAGTTAAGTTATGGGGAAGCTTAAATTTAAACACACAAACAAATAGAAGGGCCAAAGGTGTAAAATTATTAAAACTCATTTATTAAAAACAATTAAACCCTAAACACACAGTATGTGTGTGTCTGGGGATCGACCAAGAACAGAAGCACAAGGGGGAAAACCCTAGCTTCAAAGAATCAAGCAATTGAACCTGAAATCAAAGGATAATTTGCATGAACTCTAATAACACTCTACTGAACTCGATTATTGAAGTGGTAAGTTCAATTCTTTGAAATTATGATTTGTCGGATGAGGGGTACAACCCAATCTCGAGTTCTTGTAGCAAAATGTGAAAAATGTGAGTCAGAATTTATTTCTAGAACAAGAATCATGTTTGATTTTAGGTAATCTGAAAGATATTTTAGTATGAGCCCATTTTATGAAGATGTATTATGAATAGGAAGATTGAAATAGATATAGCTATGTGAAATCTTGAAATATGATGATGTTGTAATACTTGAATCTTAGGCAAAATGATGTAGGATAAAAGAATGATATGAACTTGATTGATTGTTGACGTGTTATGAGGCGAACTAGAAGGAATTGTACTTAAAAAGCTTATATGTAGTGTCCTACAAATGCGAAACCCGCCAAGTGCTCGATAAAATGCCTAAAAGAAGATATTTGTGAAATTCAGAAGAAATTATGATAAAGTTGCCATATGTTAGACTATGAAAATAATGAAATGATATTTGAATGAACTAAAAGATGGAACGAATATGTTAATGTAGGCGTGAAGGAAGAAAGTTCAAGTGCTAGGCAAACGGAGAACACGCAAGATCGAGGTATGTTATTTATACATACTAAATTCTATTAGTAAATTGTTGTTTGTGCCAAAACCATAGTTATGATAGTTTGTAATATAGTTAAATAGTAATGGTTTGATCCGTGATGAATGAATTTCATGAACCTTAGATTTATAAATATAAAAGCTTTATAACCGGTTCTTATTGGGAGGACCGGGTAATGAGAAGATAAGTATGAAAGGAAATGAATTGGTTCGTCCAAGACGAACCGAATGAAAGTTATGCTATGAATGATATTATCCGTTACTGATGTGAGTAAAATGCAACATATAAATTACATCAAATGAGCCATAAAACTAACCCTTTTTAAGTACTAATGTTGGAAAAAGTGTGCTTTTGTCTTCCTTTTGTATTTTCAGGGTTAAAAGAGCTTAAATGAACAAAAGAAGCAAAAATGCAGCCAAATCCAACATAAATACAAAGAAAAGGAAGAAACGTGGCATGCCCGACTCCTCGACAGCATCTCCCAAAGCAAAAAACAAGAAGAAAGCTGAGCATGGGGCTGTGCCCAGCTGAGCATGGGGTTGTGCCCAGCTGAACACGGGGCTGTGTCCAGCGGACACGGGGCGTGTCCAGCTCAACACGGGGCCGTGTCCAGCGAGCACGGGGCAGTGTCCAGGATGGTCAGCCCTGACACAAAAGACAAAGTGGTAGAAGCTTCTATTGCCCACCACGGGGCCGTGCCCAGCGGACACGGGGGCGTGGTCAGAGTGCTGCAGGTGCATTTATTGTAATTGCGAATTACAATTAATGAAGAGAGAGAGTGTCAGACGGGCACGGGGCCGTGTCCAGCGGACACGGGGCCGTGCCCAGGCTTCTGTTCAGCCTATAAATAGGAGTGCTTGGCTTCATTTCAACTCATCCCTTGGCACACCACCTATCTCACACTTCATCCACCACCCACCACCACCATAACACCATCATCCACCACCATCATCCATTGTCCATCGTAGAGTGTGTGAGTCGTCTCGGGATCCAAGATTGATCGTAAGAGTTCTTGACAATCAAGGACATGTTTGCCTAAGTCTCTTACATCACTTGGTGAAGACAAGTGTTTAGTATAATACTTTTTTATTTTTAATCTTTTGCACTTTTTATTTGGTTTTGTATTAATGACTTTAATAACTAGTTACTTATGTTGAAGGTGATCTTTCCTTATCGTTTGTCCGTGGTGTCTTGGCATTATTTTACTGTCTATATAAAATAAAAGATTTTCACCATTCATATCTCCACGGTCTATATGGAGGTATGTTGGCTACCTGGTCGGGGGTTAAGGGAACGGTTTGGTAAGGGTCTTGCCCTTGTTCAGCGTTTAGAGGTCCTGCTTGGGACCTGGGTCAAATTTAGTAGGATCTCCTTCAATGCCCATAGGTATTGGATGGCGGGGATCCAAACTCTTTGAACCCCTCATAAGTTAACTACTATTAATACTATAACCCGGCTATTTAGGACTGTATCCCTGCTGACTCAGACTACTTAGCCGAGGGTAACGTCACCGCCAAAAGCGGGGCCTACCACAATTTGCATTAATAACTTAATTCATTATCTTTCAATAATCCGACCCTTTAGGATTGTATCCTTGCTGACTCAAACTACTGGGTTGAGGGTAACGTCGCCTTCAAAAGAGGGGCCTACTACAATAACTAAGATAATCTCTTAAACAAGTGCAAAAGTGCGAAAATAATCAAAGGTTATACTAATACACGTGTCGGATCCAAGTGATTCATCTTGTCTATCTGTTTTTATTTTATTTTTATTTTTCAGCACTTAGTTAGTTTTTATTTTTCTTAGTTTAAAACATTTTTCTAACTTTTTGATTTGGTTAGACGTTGAGGATAAACCGGTATTAAAAGCTCTTGTGTCCTTGGACGACCTCGGTATCTTACCAACACTATACTACGTCCACGATGGGTGCACTTGCCCATATGTGTGTTTAGTGTTAGTGAATATCGTGTTTTATAAATTTAAAACTTGGCTAAAAGTGTAAAAAGGGCTTAAATATATATCAAAAATTATAACACACTTCACGCACATCAAGTTTTTGGCGCCGTTGCCGGGGACACAAGGATTTTAAGAAAGCTTAAAATCGACGGCCCTATCAGTTTTTCAAAACCTTTTTAAAACGCGCGCATTTTTTCTGCATTTTAGTTTAGTTTTGCATTTACAGTAGCCTGAACACGGGGCCGTGCTCACTGAACACGCCCCCGTGCTGCATATTTTTAGTTAAATACCCAGATACAGAGTCTGACCACGGGGCCGTGCTCACTGAACACGCCCCCGTGCTCAACGTGACCAGTAACTTTAATTAAAACGCCCATATACAGACCCTGAACACGGGGCCGTGTTCACTCAACACGGGGCCGTGTCCAGCTTCTGTTTCCGTCTTATTTTTGTTTTCTGGTCCCGAGACTTAGTTGTGGTCTGTTGAGTGATTCTTATGGATCAATACTCAAGAGGTTACAACTACACCTATGATGAGGATGATTATAGGGGTAATTATTGCACTAATTGTCGTAACGCACGCTCGGTTCAATATAATAACTCATATCAACCATCCAATTTATACAACTACTATGAGGAGCCCAGGTACGAGCCATCAACTTCATACACATCCTATGAAGACCAAAGGTATGAACCTCCTCCCTCATACTCATATTTTGATGAACCAAGGTATGAGCCTTCATACTCATGCTTTGAAGACTCAAGATATGAGCCACCACCTTCATATACTTATTATGAGGAACCATGGCATGAACAACCCACCTCATATGAGTACTATGAAGAACAAAGTTTCGACCCTTATCCATCATATACTTACAATGAAGAACAATGGTGTGAACCATCTACTTCATATGAGAATTATGAGGAACCAAGGATCAAACAACCGGATTTAAGCTTTGAGGATCCAAATTCTTTTTCTCTCACCGAAGTGACCAATAGGATATTAGAACACATTAAAACTATCGAACGTTACATGAAAGAATCTCGCGCAAGGGAAGAGGAATCCCGCGTAAGAGAAGAATTAAACTGTAATAATAACGTACAGATAGTTGAAAATGTAAAAATGGAAGAACAAGAAAGTGAAAAACTGACACATGAGTTAAACAACGAAAAAGGTGAGTCCGATAATGTTAAAATTCAAGAAGAGTCTAATTTGGAAGAAATTAATTTCTTGTCACCTACTTTCGAAAATCATTGTTTAGTAACCCCTCATGCCAAGTTTTTAAAAGAGTTAAACACTAGTGCTAAAATCAAAGAAATAGTAAGTGTTAAGTTAACTAATGATCAAACCTCGCTAATAAAAGAAGATCCTTTTGAAATTAACATTACAACGGTTCCATGTTTATTTCAAAATTCATTTATTAGTAATATCACCATTGATAAAGATCTTTGTGTTAATATAATGCCTAACTACATTTTTGAAAAATTAAGTATTAGTGATTTCGCTCCACTTCAAATACCCATTTTTCTATCTAATCGGAGAATAATAAAATCAATCGGTGTAGTTGAGGATGTTTTGGTTCAAACAAATCAAATGGTAATCCCAACCGACTTTGTCATCCTTGATGACGCCCCTCTAGTCTCGGGAAAACCTTTTGTACAAACTCATAAAGCTTTGAAAAACCGGAAGTTCAACAATCTACCTCTTCAATTAGGGGCATTCAAAAGGAGCATAGATCTTGAGCGCTCAATGAAATATCCTTTTGGCAATAATGACCCCCTAATTGAAGATGAGCCAGAACCACCTGATAAGGAGGGTCTAGCCAAGGACCCTTATAAACGTGGCGCACCACGGAGTCATTCCGCGGAACTATCCGTAGTTTAGTTTAGATTAACCTTTATGTTTTCTAGTTTAGTTTTTAATTTTCAGGAATAAAACACACTTGGGATGGTAAAGGAAGCTAAGGGAAGCTTGAACCCACACCCCAAGCACAAAAACAGAGCCTCCCGACAATTTTTCTTCATTACTGCAAGTTCAGCACGGGGTCGTGCTCACCCAACACGCCCCCGTGCCCAAAACTCTGCAGAAATGCCCAGTTCAGGTATCTGGACACGGGGTCGTGCTCACTGAACACGCCCCCGTGGCCAGCCTTCTGTTTACTTTTGGTACTGGCAGTCTAGACACGGGGCCGTGCTCAGCCAACACCACCCCGTGTTCAGCTACCCAGTACCATAAAATCTTGTTTTTAACCCACTTTTACACATTTTAATCAGCCGAAAAAACTTATTTTTGGGACACATTGAGGACAATGTGTAATTTAAGTGTGGGGGGATGCTAAAACCTTGAATTTTGCAAGTCCTAATTACAAGCCTTACACAAAGCTCTATTGGAACCGCTAAACACCCCAAATTTTTTCAAAAAACTTTTCATTTTTTTTTCTTTACTTGTCTTGGTTTAATTTGGGAATTTCAAAATTCTAAAAAGGTTATATTTTTACAAATTTACAACCGATAACGTCGTGATAAAAAGAACCAACATAAGAAAATTATGAAACGGCATGACAAGCTTAGTTAAAATTTGATTATATATACTTGATCACATAAAAACCCATTCCCACAAAAGTGAGTTTTGAGCCTTTATTGAGCATACAAATATACATCTTTAAACTAAATGCTCATTTTTCGTTTCTTGTGTGAATAGCCGCTTGGTTTCTTACGACTCTAGAACTTGCCACGACGATACATTCCCGGTCCTTACCAACTTAAACCCGAGTAAGTAAATGATGGAGGCATTAGGACTAACCCCTTTTTATTTCTACACCATTATTTTTCTTTTTTTTACCACCTACCCAAAGTCCCCCTAGTTAACCCCTTTGAGCCTAAACCTTTTCATTTCTTAACCCAAAACAAACACCCTTTTTCCCACCAAAACCCCTTTTTCATTTTAAACCCTTTATTTTAGTAACAAAGCGCGGTTTTTCTTATGACTTCCTTATCAAAAAAAAAAAAAAAAAGAGAGAAAAATGATGATAATAATGAAGCCAAAAGAAATAAACAAACAAGGTTATCAAAAAGAACTTTGTTTGAAAAAAATTGCTTCATTAAAATAAAAAGTCAAAAAAAAAAGGTCTTACGAAAACCGACGCTTTTTACGCTTTTCGCCCTTTTACTAACCACTAACCCAACCACCCACCTTTAGCCCAAGCCTAACCCTTCACCCAAAAAGTCCTCTTGATATTTACAAAGGTATAAAGTTAAAAAGGAGGAGGATTGATTGCTTGGCAAGCTTATGGTAGAAATAAGTTCTATGCCGCTCTCGAGTGATTCACTAAAAATACACCTTCGGCCGAGTATTGAGTGATCCCCCGTGAGGTATGTGAACTTGTATATAAATGAAATTTTAAAAAAGGCATGTTATGCCCTAATAAGTAATTTATCCTATGAAACGTTCTAAATAAATCATAACGAATAGGATTGTAAATAGTATAAAAATAAAACCCAATAAAGATCTTGGATTCCCGACACTCAAGACAAGCCCAAAACCTTCTCTTCTACCCATTCCATTTGGGAGTGTAAGCCACATATTAAAGAGTTTTGCTTGAGGACAAGCAAAGATTCAAGTGTGGGGGTATTTGATGTGAGTAAAATGCAACATATAAATTACATCAAATGAGCCATAAAACTAACCATTTTTAAGTACTAATGTTGGAAAAAGTGTGCTTTTGTCTTCCTTTTGTATTTTCAGGGTTAAAAGAGCTTAAATGAACAAAAGAAGCAAAAATGCAGCCAAATCCAACATAAATACAAAGAAAAGGAAGAAACGTGGCATGCCCGACTCCTCGACAGCATCTCCCAAAGCAAAAAACAAGAAGAAAGCTGAGCATGGGGCTGTGTCCAGCGGACACGGGGCGTGTCCAGCTCAACACGGGGCCGTGTCCAGCGAGCACGGGGCAGTGTCCAGGATGGTCAGCCCTGGCACAAAAGACAAAGTGGTAGAAGCTTCTATTGCCCACCACGGGGCCGTGCCCAGCGGACACGGGGGCGTGGTCAGAGTGCTGCAGGTGCATTTATTGTAATTGCGAATTACAATTAATGAAGAGAGAGAGTGTCAGACGGGCACGGGGCCGTGTCCAGCGGACACGGGGCCGTGCCCAGGCTTCTGTTCAGCCTATAAATAGGAGTGCTTGGCTTCATTTCAACTCATCCCTTGGCACACCACCTCTCTCACACTTCATCCACCACCCACCACCACCATAACACCATCATCCACCACCATCATCCATTGTCCATCGTAGAGTGTGTGAGTCGTCTCGGGATCCAAGATTGATCGTAAGAGTTCTTGACAATCAAGGCCATGTTTGCCTAAGTCTCTTACATCACTTGGTGAAGACAAGTGTTTAGTATAATACTTTTTTATTTTTAATCTTTTGCACTTTTTATTTGGTTTTGTATTAATGACTTTAATAACTAGTTACTTATGTTGAAGGTGATCTTTCCTTATCGTTTGTCCGTGGTGTCTTGGCATTATTTTACTGTCTATATAAAATAAAAGATTTTCACCATTCATATCTCCACGGTCTATATGGAGGTATGTTGGCTACCTGGTCGGGGGTTAAGGGAACGGTTTGGTAAGGGTCTTGCCCTTGTTCAGCGTTTAGAGGTCCTGCTTGGGACCTGGGTCAAATTTAGTAGGATCTCCTTCAATGCCCATGGGTATTGGATGGCGGGGATCCAAACTCTTTGACCCCCTCATAAGTTAACTACTATTAATACTATAACCCGGCTATTTAGGACTGTATCCCTGCTGACTCAGACTACTTAGCCGAGGGTAACGTCACCGCCAAAAGCGGGGCCTACCACAATTTGCATTAATAACTTAATTCATTATCTTTCAATAATCCGACCCTTTAGGATTGTATCCTTGCTGACTCAAACTACTGGGTTGAGGGTAACGTCGCCTTCAAAAGAGGGGCCTACTACAATAACTAAGATAATCTCTTAAACAAGTGCAAAAGTGCGAAAATAATCAAAGGTTATACTAATACACGTGTCGGATCCAAGTGATTCATCTTGTCTATCTGTTTTTATTTTATTTTTATTTTTCAGCACTTAGTTAGTTTTTATTTTTCTTAGTTTAAAACATTTTTCTAACTTTTTGATTTGGTTAGACGTTGAGGATAAACCGGTATTAAAAGCTCTTGTGTCCTTGGACGACCTCGGTATCTTACCAACACTATACTACGTCCACGATGGGTGCACTTGCCCATATGTGTGTTTACTGTTAGTGAATATCGTGTTTTATAAATTTAAAACTTGGCTAAAAGTGTAAAAAGGGCTTAAATATATATCAAAAATTATAACACACTTCACGCACATAAGTTACTAATGGATAAGTTATGAATGAATGAAATCAACTCAATCCGTCACTCACGGGTTTGAGGGGATGCATATGATTGGAAGGAATGTATTCGTTCGTTATACACGAACCGAATGAAGGTTATGCACGAATGAAAATACCCGTCTCAACGGGATAAGGATAGCATGTTATATCTCAATTTTGTGGATATATTTTGACGCGTTTCATGGGTTGAGATAATGCATGTATGAAAGGGATTAATTTTTTTATTACTAGTCTGAAAGTAACATAACTAACGAGTTTAAAATTTGATACTTGATGTAGGTAAATCCTCGGCTTCATAGCTTGGCGACTTGGAACGAACACACTCGATTTCATGCCCACCTAGTGCTTCCGAAGATGTCTAGTTTTTTATGGTTCTAGTTTTTGGGTAGCATGTATTTTTAACACGTGTGGTCTTAGTTGTTCTTATATTTTGGCAAAAACTTAGTTCGTATGTCGATTTGTATCTAGATCTTTTAAACTTGTCTGTTTTTTGTTTTGAAAATGGTTGTGTATGAAAACATGTTAGAAGGTTTGGAAAATTTGTATTAGCCACACTTGTTACTTAAAGTGTGTTGTCAAAAATTTTTGTGATAATGTCTTATTTATTTTAAAACAGGGAATCAATATATTTATAATCGGGTCATGCCGATTTTTTTGCAAGTTTTAGTGTGAAATTAATGTTTTTTTCGAAAGCTTTTAGTAGGGTGTTTCAAGTTTGACAAGGACTATAATTTGTTGACAGACTATTTTGGAGTTATTCACTAGCCTAGCGAGTCGCAAGAGAGGGATAAGAGCCTCCGCGACACATGAACAAACAATTCAACACAAGTTATGATCTCTTCTATATTTAAACTTGGCCTGGACAATTTGTGGATGGTTTTTGAAATGATTTTAATTTGATGTATATTATTAAAATTAATTTTAAGTTATGTTATTTCTAAATTATGTATTATTTTTATTTTGGTGAAAGTATAATTTAGTTTATTTTAATTTGCTTTTAATTTAAAAATAAAAAATAAAAAGTTACAAGGTAGATGAAAGTAGCCTTGTTGGTGTTTTTGTGGTTTGAATGTAGTTTGGGTAAAAATGATGTGGCAGTGTAGGATTGGAGGGGTTTAGGGTACATGAAAGATTGAAAGGGGCGCCCTTCCACCCTAAGACCACCCGTAGTGGTATCGAATTTGGGTGTTTTTTGGTTGAAGAACGCCCCTCCATGCCGGAAGTTCCGCCCCCATGGGCGTTGTTTTGGAGATTTTGGGCTGCAGCGTGCTTTATTCAACGCCCAACTTCCATTTCGTTAGCCAATCACATGCATTCTTGTTTTCTTGCCAATCACATGCATTCTTCCTTTTAACATAATGCCTACATCCCCACTACACCCATTTTAGAAAAATGCCCATAAAGCCCCTTGCTGACTGGATCACTGATGAAACAATGGTTAACCGGGCAGGGTTAACTCACTGGTCTCGTCAAGAAGGGTTAATCCCTTCCTCTCGAGGATCGTTGGCTGGATCGTTTGCCGGTTGATCTCCTGCACAAGGAAACAAGCCGTGACTCGTAACAAGGAGGATGGGGTGGGGGTGCTCCTTGTTACCACTCTCTGGCGTGAGAATCAGTAATTTGCTTGGGAAGCAAAGTGTGATCGTAGTAGTAATGAGAGAGTTGTGAAGAGATACCTCAAACCTGGTTTGGGTTTGGTATTTATAGCCGAGGAGTGAAGGAGGAGGTGAAACGGATAAACTGACGACATGCTGCACCTTTGCAGGTGTGTCAGGCTTGTCGGTTGTGGAGGTGAAGTCACGTCAGCTTGTCGCTTACGTAGACCTGACAGGCGACTGCCATTGGTGCTACTTGCTCTGTGGTGTCAGTCCCACTTGCTGAGTGCACAGGATGCGGTGCGGGCCGCATCGCTGCTTGCGGTAACTCTTGATGTTCCCGCGTCTCATGCTTTGATCAAGAAATACGCGAGATGATACTGAGCTGCTTGAAGCGAGCAGTGAGAGCAGCGTTATCTCCGTCCTTCTGCTTAATGACCCAAAATTCATCCTCCAGTTTTTGGCGTTCATGAGGAGGGCAGAATTCATCGATCATAATTGCCTTCAGTTCCTCCCATGTCAGCTCGTAAGCTGCATCATTCCCACGCTTGTTTCGTTCAGCAGTCCACCAGTCTAGAGCACGGGACCGGAAGACGCCAGTAGCATTGAGAGTGCGGAGATTTTCGGGGCATCCGCTTTGTCGCAGGGTGACTTCGACTGAGTCGAACCAATGAAACATGGCAGTAGGGCCATCCTCACCGGTGAACTCCTTCAGTCCGCACGCTTTAAACTGCTTGAAGCTAAAAGCTGTCTTGCTGGAATCTTTAGGGGTATCAGCATGAGATCCTTCAGACGACTTGCTAGCGTTTTCAAACACCTCACTCACAGCTTTCGCCATGGATTTGCAGATGATAGCAGCGAGACGTCTGTCTCTCTTTTCTTGGCGGGTCAGACGTTGACGTTGTGACAACCCTCACTAAACCAGGTATCCGTACGATTTAATTAATAATTAATTACTGCTTGATTACTGTGCTTAACTGAATTTACTGATGAACTTCTACTTGATTTCTGATACTTGTATATTCTTGCATCATACTCTATTTGCTGTCACTACATTATTTACATGCTGAACTCTAGTGACAAACATGATGCACAAAAGCACAGTAGCACTATGAACGGATAACCTATTGAACATGCTGACAAAGCCAGCATCAGGCAGATACTGCCTCTAAGGCCTGTATGAGCCAGAAATATTTTACTACACCCATAGTGAGTGTAGGGATACAAGGGTTGTAGAACTGCGTCTCTAGGAATAAGTTACGATGACTGGATGTGCCTAAAACATACACTAAGCACAAAACACAGCACTTTAATTAACAATTTAGCTTTTAGCTAACTAATAAAGTGCCAAAACATGGGGAAAATATTATTAGACACTTTCAAAAGTGTCAGGAATAAGTTGTGTCACTAAAAATGGTATTTACGACACTTAAAAGCTTTGTTAAGCGCTTTAACGGATTACTATCCAACCAAACAACCGGACTATACCCGGAACATGAAAATATTGACATTCACAATATTGATCTTTTTCTGAGCCAGTTAGGGTCCCTGAACACCCTAACACCCGCGTTAAAACACATCACACAACTAACCAAGTTAATCACTTAACTTAACTAGATTAACCTAACTAAACATCAACTAACTAGTTAGAATCGAACTAGAACCCCCCCCTTGTAATCGGCCCCAACTAGAAGGGGACAAGCCTTGAATTCTTTTTATTATTATAATCAAGTTGTCTAATATCTATTAGACACTTGATCAATTGGATAATTATCATATGATTTGTCTATAAGTATTATCCTAAACACACAAGATCATTCACCACACTTCACCATCCAAACACACCTCTCTCCCCTCTCTTGGTTCTCGGCCGAAAGCACCCCACCCCCATCCATCCATTTTCGATTTCCATCTTGCAAGTTCCAAGCTATACAAGTGTTACGGGTCACATACGAGGAGCCTTGGAGCAAACGGAAGACGAAGGACCTCTCTACCTAGCTTTTATCCACGCATTTTTCGCATAGATTCTTCCCTAGCCTCGAGCTAGAGGTATAATGCTTAAAACACTCTCTTGAACTAATCTAAGGTGGTTAATATGTGTTGTAACAGTTAAAACTCGAAATCTTACAAAATCATGCATTAAAGTTTACTAAAAATGCAAGTATTGATGGTTAAAAGCTCACTAGTTGTGTAAACGTTGTAGTAATTGAAAGTTGTGATTATTTAGGCCCGATCTATGATGTGGTAGCTCGGATCATCATTTAACCCGGTTTGGTTAAGGTCATGGATCTTGACATAAGCTTGTTTTGAATGGTACAAGGGTTAAAAGGTGAAACTCTACCACACGCGAATCATGAACTCGTGTAAAAATGTTTTACTTGTAAAATAGTATTTAAAACTAGCAGATCTACGTATCTGCAAGTGGTATTTTCAAAGGACCAAGCGTCAAAGAAAATCATGTTTTCTAAAAATAGATCTTACATTAACAAGTATGATTTTATAAACCACAAGTGTGTAAACACTTGTGAAATGAAAAGTTTCGACAAAATAACAAACTTTGTAAAAGATGACGAGAAGTTGTAAAGATGGACTTACTCTAAAAAAAACGAGGTTTTTACGAGATCAAATTACTTTATAAAAAGATCCACAAAATATAATGGGATTTACACTATAGTTTTGGGAAAACTACAAGTTCATGTGACTTATGCGATTTACATACTTGTCGAATAGTTTGTTGTGTCGGAAATTGTTGATTGAATAAAGAAGTTGTTGAAATTGATTTAGTAAAATAAAATGATACGCTTGAACGCGTGACCACCTCCAGTTACAGAGGAAACTCTGGCGAAATTTTTCTAAAAACCTAACACTTAGAATTATTTACACTACAAGTGTTAGAATTATTTTTGACATGTTTTCAAAATATATTTCGCCACGACTTTATTTAAAAATATTCGGAGGTGGGATTTTCACAAAAACTAAACGTGATAAATATATATATTTAGTAAATATATTTTCACCACACTGTTTATGATTATTTTGTGAAAAATACATAAATATTATTTTTAGAGTAAAAATAATATTTACGAACGTTAACAGATCCAAAATAATACGAACGCCTCTACGATAATTATATAAGTTACACCGGTAATTACTATTACCACACGAATGATAAAACGTAACTTACGCATTATACGGAAATATTCATGAACGCGTATTTTGTCAAACGTATTATTTTTGGAGAATATTATGTGAAGTAAAATATAATATTTTTGAGAAAAATATTTATATTTTGGAATTAGAAATGAGTATATATTAAGTGAGACTTAATGATATAATTTGAACGCACATGTATTAAATCCCCCATCCCTGGGAAGGAGATTAACTACCAAGTATATACGAAAAGTAAACACGGAATAGTTGTCTAACTATTTCCCAAAAACTTAAACTATAAAGCTAAGGCACGGCCGTCCGTCTAATAGAATTAGCACATGTAGGTCGTTGCACAGCTGCCTGATTTGGAGTACTTGGTAGAGACGCACCGACTGTGAGTTCATGTCCCCCTTTCTCTTAACTGTTTTCAGTTTTCTAAACTGCGGGGGTGAAATACATGTTACTATGATTACGAGTACTTTTTACATGGTATGATTAGCGTAAGGAGGGTTACTACTTAGATCATGTGAGTGGGTAGGCGGGAACTGGAGGCCATTAATCCTCATTGTAGGACCGAGGGACGTAAGCGGTAGATCTATCTGGGTGTAGCGAGCCCAACCCCAGGTCCAGCATAACGGACCTCGGGGTGACTTTGTGCCCCGACGCAAAATCGCAAGGTTTGAGTCTTCCTACTTGCACTTCACACATATCAATGGCCTTGCAAACCATTGGTGATCTCTTTTTCCTTATTTGCTGCATACCAGGATTTTGATAACTACAAATGTTTATTTACTCACTTTCGCATGAACTCGCTCAAATTATTGTTGATTTTTCAACTTACATGTTTTTCAGGGAATTAAAAGATCTGGCACGGTATGGCACGTTTTCCCGCTGCACTAGTTTCCGAGGTCATCCGGGGTTTAGGGAATGTGACTCTTTCCTGGACAAGTCACAGTCCTTAAACTGTGTTTATGTTATGTTTAAGTTTGTAATGTTTGTTGAACAAGGTTATGGTTGTTAGGGCGTGTTCCCGTTAAAACAATGGTACTGTATTTGGTTTTCAAAACTTAATGGATGATCTTGCATGTTTTTATTTCATATAGCTTTGTTATGATTAAGCTATGGTATTAAGAAGTCACACCAAATTAACCACGCTTCCGCAAAGCCAGGGTGTGACAGCTTGGTATCAGAGCTCTGATCATAGCGAACTAGGATTCCTTCTCGAGTCTAGACTATGATCACTAGGGCTCTCACGAAAACATTTTTACTACATACCACTTAAGTCCAGATCCAAAACCTTTTTATAAACAAATGTTGAGCACATTTTATTTATTTATTTTTAGGCTCAGTCTGGGAGGCTGAGGCTCGGTCTGGGAGGCCGAGGCTCGATCTAATAGATCGAGGTAGTTGTCTAGTGGGACTAGGGAGTCAGTCTGGGAGGCTGGGAGAATTGGCTAGTGGGACTAGGGAGTCAGTCTGGGAGGCTGGGAGAATTGGCTAGTGGGACTAGGAAAAGCAGTCTGGGAGGCTGGGAGGCTAGTGGGACTAGGAGGATTATGTGATATCTTACTTGGTGACTTATGTGATTACTTGATTGGATGACCGACTATTTGTGCATATTTGTGCTTATGTTACAGACTCATGGACTCGCCCGATACAGGCGATTCAGACACCACTGGACCCATACCTGTAGTATCTGATGACCTCACATCCTCAGAGCACGAGGTGCACACTTCTGATTATACCAGCACTGACGAGGACGATTTTCAGCCCTTCGCACTACCTGAGGGTGCTGATGAGCCTGCAGATGGCCCTCCCGTGGAGTACCTACCATTAGTAGAGATTCCGGCTCCTATACCCTTAGCCGTTTATCCTGCGTATGACTTACTTCTTGACGCCAAGGCTGACGGCGACATTGATCTATATGATGACGAGCCCATTGAGGATGAGATCCAGGACGCGGCCCTACTTCCTGCTGGCGATCTTCTGATGATCGCTGATGCTCCCGCCGAGGATTCGCCTGCGCATTCTCCGGTCCCAGACTCCTTTGAGTCTGTGGCATCCGCACCTTCCCACCCTTTGAGCGCACCGCACTTTTCGCATGGTTCAGATCCTGACCAGGCATCCTCTGTTGCTCCTATTCCCAGTTTTGCGTTTGACCATGATGACATAGAGGATTCGGATCCTATCTTTCCTCCGAGATTCGACCCGGATCATGATATAGAGTTCATACCTATGGATTAGCCCATGGAGGATCAAGCTGACCCAGTCGATCCTATTGACCCCGAGTTTGACTTCGAGATGGCTTTCGATGATCCCGAGCCTGCCGTCGCCCCTGAGCAGGCAGCCGCTCTAGACCCTATGTCTGAGCACGACCCCGTACATGCTGGCATCCCTGTTGAGCCTGTTATAGCTGACCCGCCTATCGATGATCACCTTATGGATGCTCCATTACTGGAGGGTGATCACGTCGTTGCTGCCGATCATGTTGATCCACCTCTTATTGCTGATATACCTGTTGACCATCTTGTCGATCACATTGCACCTGTTCACCCTTTTGTTGCTCCCCCACTTGATCCCATTCCACTAGAGCCCGAGCATGCACTGTTCGCGGCGCACATGGATCCACCGGACGAGCACGCACAGCACGAGTGGATTCCTGCTGATGAGGATGTTCCACCTATTCCCCCACACCACACTGATACACGACATGTTGATTTCTCTTTTCAGGTTCCTCAGTTTGTACCTCCAGCGAGACCTGGAGAGGGTTCGTCGGCCCATCCCTTTGGGCATATACCGACATCTGTTCCTGTTATGCCACAGTTTCCACCTGTTGTACCCCCTGTCTCTCCTTTTCATGTGGCACCTTTTGATCCCACCAGTACGCCATTCCTTTGGCCGTCACCGCCTGTCATGCCACCTACTGATCCTTACCATCCATTCCATGTGGGACACACTATAGAGGACGTTTTGATGTCTTTCGTTTTTCAGCATGAGTCACACACGCAGCGCATCCAGGAGCTTGAGAGAGCTCAGCTGTCACCATACCAGTGCCATGGTCAGACACACTCTCCTTTGCAGCCTTATCGACCGGTACCCCCAGATTATGCTGCACGCCTCTTCGCTTTAGAGCAGCAGGTCGCTTCTTTCATCCGTACTCAGAGAGCCATGGAGGAGGACTGGCTCCAGTTACGTCGTTTGTTTTACACTCACTTTCCCCCTCCCCCACCGCCATCTGTATAGAGCTCATCAGTGCTGTTTGGGTAGACGTTGGTGAGAGGACCGCGATTGCTCTTGACTGCACAACATTTTTGGAGACTACATGATGATTCTGACTTTTGTTGACATATATTTGATGTATTCGATGTATTTGACACTGACTTGATATAGTTTTTGGACAGGGGTGATGTAGCCCCTAGTTGATTGATGATTGTATGACACAGTGATGTACTGATACACTTACTATGTGGTCTCGATATATGGCAATCGCAGTATTCTCATCATATTTGATTCGCTTGATTGCTTATTTATATTTTTATGACATGGGATGTTGTGTGATTAGTATTTGTGAAGTATTAATAACATGAGATGTTATGTGCTATTACTATTACTATATACGTACGCTTTACTATGGCCTGACCGACGTAAACACATCTTTAGAAGATGCCGCCAAGACGTCAACAACAGCAAATGCCTACGACTCAGGCCGAACTACAGCAAGTCATTGCTGCTGCCATTGCTCAATATGCTGCCTCTCAAGGAGGAATGAGTGGAAGCAACTCTGGCAACACTGGCAACAATAACAATCCACCTCATGGTAACCCTAAGTCATTAAGACATACCATGACCTAAATGGATTTCCTTAGCAAGAATGCTAATGCCAATCATATGTTATAATGTATGTGCAGGGTGCACCTACAAACAGTTCTTGGACTGCAAGCCCGTAAACTTTGATGGCACAGGAGGTGCTGTCGCCTTTGTCCGTTGGGCCGAGAAAACTGAATCTGTTCTTCGCATGAGCAAATGCGCACTGGATCAGCAAGTCACCTATATCTCTGGGCTATTTTTGGATGGAGCCCTATCCTGGTGGAACTTGCAAGTACAGACACTTGGCGAAGCTGCAGCCTACGCGCTGACCTGGACCGAACTGAAGGAACTCATGCGCAAAAAGTACTGTTCCCGTGCTGAAATCCAGAGATTAGAGACCGAGTTCTGGCATTTGAAAATGGAAGGTCCTAAGATAGCAGAATATGTTCAGAGATTCCACGACTTGTCGCATGTGGTACCCTACATGGTCACTCCTGAGTTCAAGAGATTTGAACGCTTCATTTGGGGATTAGCTCCTCAAATCATAAGCATGGTGACCTCCTCCAAACCTGCGACTATCACTGAAGCCATTGATTTGAGTGTGGCTCTCACAGAGGAGGCAATTCGTTTGAACAAGTTTGATGAAGCTGAGCCAAAGAAGAAAGAGACTCATGTGGAGTCATCAGGAGGGAACAAGCGGAAGTTTTCAAACTTCAAGCAGGGCACCGGGGTGGTGGTTAAGAAAGGGGAATCAAGTATGCCAGCTCAGGATACAACTGGTGGTAGGAGGAAAGGTAAGGGATATATGGGTTCACATCCCAAGTGTAACTCTTGCCAACGCCATCACTCTGGTCGATACGGGCCAAAAGTATGTGAAGCTTGTGGAAAGACTGGTCACTTGAAGGATTCCTGTTGGGCTAGTGCTGGCCGGGGAGGCCAAGGAGGATTTGGGAATAGAAATAATCGTGGTGGTATTGGGAATCGCCCACAAGGAAACAATGGAGGTGATGGGAATCGGGTCAATAATGCAAACCAAGCGGGCGCCATAAATCGTAACCAGAGAAACAATCAAGTTGGAAACGGTGGTGGAAATGGGCAGAGGCCCGGATGTTTCAACTGTGGTGATCTTGGGCACTACAAGAGGAATTGCCCGGAATTAAACCAAGCCCGCGGAAGGGTCTTCAACATAGAAGCAAGGGAAGCGCGCCAGGATCCCAATGTTGTCACTGGTACGTTCCCTATAAACCGACGCTATGCATCCGTTTTATTTGATACTGGTGCCGATTATAGCTTCGTGTCGTTAGAGTTTAAGAATATGCTTGGTTTAGCCGCTAGTAAGTTAGATATTCCGTACTCGATCGAATTGGCAAATGGAAAGTTAGTAGAAGCCAATGAAGTCGTCAGAGGCTGCGTAATCGAATTGGGAGAGCGTGAGTTTGCTCCGGACCTACTACCAGTCCAGTTGGGAAGCTTCGACGTGGTAGTAGGAATGGATTGGTTATCGAGTAACAAGGCCGAGATAGTTTGTCATGAGAAGGTCGTCCGTATCCCGACCGAAGATGGTGAGACCATTGTCATTCACGGAGAGAAGCGTGAGACGCCGTTGAGGATTATTAGCTGTCTGAAAGCAAGAAAGTGCTTACAGAAAGGATGTGTTGCTTTTCTGGCACACATTGTGGATAAGAAAGATGAAGAACCGAAGATCGAAGACATCCCTGTCGTGAGGGAGTACCCAGAAGTCTTCCTAGAAGATTTGCCTGGCTTGCCGCCTCAAAGGCAAGTGGAGTTCCGCATTGACTTAGTTCCAGGCGCCGTGCCTATGGCTAAGGCACCATACAGACTTGCTCCGTCTGAGATGCAGGAACTGTCAACACAACTTCAAGAGTTGTTAGACAAGGGATTCATCCGACCAAGCTTCTCGCCTTGGGGAGCTCCAGTTTTGTTTGTCAAAAAGAAGGACGGTAGTTTCCGTATGTGCATCGACTACCGGGAGTTGAACAAGTTGACGATCAAGAATAGATATCCTCTGCCAAGGATTGATGATCTGTTCGACCAACTTCAAGGTTCAAGCTTTTACTCGAAGATCGATTTGCGATCTGGTTACCATCAGTTAAGGATACAGGAGGAAAGTATCCCAAAGACAGCCTTCAGAACTCGTTATGGGCACTACGAGTTTCTCGTTATGCCGTTTGGTCTGACAAACGCACCTGCAGTGTTCATGGACTTGATGAATCGAGTTTGTAAGCCGTACTTGGACAAGTTCGTGATTGTATTCATCGATGATATTTTGATTTACTCAAAGACGAAGGCTGAGCACGAGCAACATTTAAGAGCCATTCTGGAGCTGCTAAAGAAGGAACAGCTATACGCCAAATTCTCTAAGTGCGAGTTTTGGCTAAGAGAAGTGCAATTCCTTGGGCACGTGGTAAATGGAGATGGAATCCACGTGGATCCAACCAAGATCGAGGCTATCAAGGATTGGGAAACGCCAAAGACGCCAACCGAGATTCGACAATTCTTGGGTTTGGCTGGCTATTACCGAAGATTCATCGAGAACTTTTCAAAGATCGCTCAACCATTGACGCTCCTCACTCAGAAGGACAAGAAGTTTGATTGGGGAATCAAACAGGAAGAAGCGTTTCAGGTATTGAAAGATAAGCTTTGCAACGCGCCAATCTTAGCCCTACCAGAGGGTACATATGATTTTGTGGTATACTGCGACGCATCGCGTCAAGGATTGGGTTGTGTGTTGATGCAACGCCAAAAGGTTATTGCCTACGCGTCACGCCAGCTGAAGGTACATGAAAAGAACTATACCACACATGATTTGGAACTAGGCGCGGTGGTTTTTGCTTTAAGGATCTGGAGACACTACCTTTATGGTACGAAGTGCACAATCTTCACAGATCACAGGAGCCTCCAACACATATTTAACCAGAAGGAGTTGAATATAAGGCAAAGACGATGGGTAGAGCTGTTGAACGATTACGACTGCGAGATTAAGTATCATCCAGGGAAGGCGAATGTGGTCGCCGATGCCCTAAGTCGAAAAGAGAGGATCAAGCCCATAAGGGTTAGGGCTTTGGAGATGGTTATTCGAACCGATTTTCCTCTGCGCATTCGTGCCGCGCAGAAAGAAGCTCTCAAGGAGAGAAACCTTGAAGAAGAGTATCTCCGTGGGATGGAGAAGTTATTGGTACCAAACAAGGAAGGAACGTTGTGTTTTGAGAAGAGGATTTGGGTTCCTTTGTTTGGAGGTTTAAGGAAGGTTATTTTTGATGAAGCTCACAAGTCGCGGTACTCTATCCACCCTGGAGCGGATAAGATGTACCAGGATCTTAAAGATTATTATTGGTGGCCTAGGATGAAAGGCGATGCGGCTGTTTATGTGAGCAAATGTTTAACTTGCGCTAAGGTTAAAGCGGAATACCAGAAGCCTTCAGGACTTCTGCAGCAACCAGAGATTCCCAAGTGGAAGTGGGAACAAATCTCCATGGATTTTATTACGAAATTGCCAAGAACGCCAAGAGGCCATGACACCATTTGGGTGATAGTGGATCGATTAACGAAGTCAGCACACTTCTTACCTATCCGAGAAAAGGATAATACGAGCAAATTGGCCGAAATATACATGAGAGAGATCGTTACACGCCATGGAGTACCTCTCTCGATTATCTCCGATAGAGATGGGAGATTCGTATTAAGGATATGGCAATCCTTCCAAGAAGCTTTTGGCTCGAAGTTGAACATGAGCACCGCGTTTCACCCGTAGACCGACGGTCAAAGCGAGCGAACGATTCAGACGTTGGAGGACATGCTGAGAGCGTGTGTTATGGATTTGGGCGGTAGCTGGGATAAGCATTTGCCTCTGGTTGAGTTTTCATACAACAATAGCTACCATACCAGTATTGGTGCCGCGCCATTCGAAGCTTTATATGGGCGCAAATGCAGATCACCGCTCTGTTGGTCTGACGCCGGTGATAGACAGTTGGTTGGTCCTGATGTAGTCCAGGAAACCACTGATAAGATTGCACAGATACGAGATCGCATCAGTGCGGCTCGTGACCGGCAGAAAGCCTACGCGGATCGAAGCAGGAAACCTCTAGAGTTTGAGGTTGGCGATATGGTTTTGCTGAAGGTATCACCCTGGAAGGGTGTGGCACGCTTTGGGAAGCGTGGAAAGTTGAATCCGCGATATATTGGTCCGTTCAGGATTTTGGAAAGAATTGGGACCGTAGCATACAAGTTGGACCTACCTGCCGAACTAAATGGTGTTCACGATACATTTCATGTATCCAATCTGAAGAAGAGTCCAACACAAGATACCGTTGTCATTCCTACCGACGAAATTCATGTTGACGACACGCTCCACTTCGTTGAAGAACCCGTTGAGGTCACGGATTGGAAAGTGAACAAGACCCGCCGGAGCAGTGTCAAGCTCGTCAAAGTTCGTTGGAATGCCCGCCATGGTCTTGAATTCACCTGGGAGCGTGAGGACCGAATGAAAAAGAAATACCCCCATCTATTTCCCAAGAACCCTGCTTCTACAAGCAGAACTTAAAATTTCGGGACGAAATTTTTCTAACGGGGGGAGAATGTGACAACCCTCACTAAACCAGGTATCCGTACGATTTATTAATAATTAATTACTGCTTGATTACTGTGCTTAACTGAATTTACTGATGAACTGCTACTTGATTTCTGATACTTGTATATTCTTGCATCATACTCTATTTGCTGTCACTACATTATTTACATGCTGAACTCTAGTGACAAACATGATGCACAAAAGCACAGTAGCACTATGAACGGATAACCTATTGAACATGCTGACAAAGCCAGCATCAGGCAGATACTGCCTCTAAGGCCTGTATGAGCCAGAAATATTTTACTACACCCATAGTGAGTGTAGAGATACAAGGGTTGTAGAACTGCGTCTCTAGGAATAAGTTACGATGACTGGATGTGCCTAAAACATACACTGAGCACAAAACACAGCACTTTAATTAACAATTTAGCTTTTAGCTAACTAATAAAGTGCCAAAACATGGGGAAAATATTATTAGACACTTTCCAAAGTGTCAGGAATAAGTTGTGTCACTAAAAATGGTATTTACGACACTTAAAAGCTTTGTTAAGCGCTTTAACGGATTACTATCCAACCGAACAACCGGACTATACCCGGAACATGAAAATATTGACATTCACAATATTGATCTTTTTCTGAGCCAGTTAGGGTCCCTGAACACCCTAACACCCGCGTTAAACACATCACACAACTAACCGAGTTAATCACTTAACTTAACTAGATTAACCTAACTAAACATCAACTAACTAGTTAGAATCGAACTGGAACCCCCCCCCATTGTAATCGGCCCCAACTAGAAGGGGACAAGCCTTGAATTCTTTTTATTATTATAATCAAGTTGTCTAATATCTATTAGACACTTGATCCATTGGATAATTATCATATGATTTGTCTATAAGTATTATCCTAAACACACAAGATCATTCACCACACTTCACCATCCAAACACACCTCTCTCCCCTCTCTTGGTTCTCGGCCGAAAGCACCCCACCCCCATCCATCCATTTTCGATTTCCATCTTGCAAGTTCCAAGCTATACAAGTGTTACGGGTCACATACGAGGAGCCTTGGAGCAAACGGAAGACGAAGGACCTCTCTACCTAGCTTTTATCCACGCATTTTTCGCATAGATTCTTCCCTAGCCTCGAGCTAGAGGTATAATGCTTAAAACACTCTCTTGAACTAATCTAAGGTGGTTAATATGTGTTGTAACGGTTAAAACTCGAAATCTTACAAAATCATGCATTAAAGTTTACTAAAAATGCAAGTATTGATGGTTAAAAGCTCACTAGTTGTGTAAACGTTGTAGTAATTGAAAGTTGTGATTATTTAGGCCCGATCTATGATGTGGTAGCTCGGATCATCATTTAACCCGGTTTGGTTAAGGTCATGGATCTTGACATAAGCTTGTTTTGAATGGTACAAGGGTTAAAAGGTGAAACTCTACCACACGCGAATCATGAACTTGTGTAAAAATGTTTTACTTGTAAAATAGTATTTAAAACTAGCAGATCTACGTATCTGCAAGTGGTATTTTCAAAGGACCAAGCGTCAAAGAAAATCATGTTTTCTAAAAATAGATCTTACATTAACAAGTATGATTTTATAAACCACAAGTGTGTAAACACTTGTGAAATGAAAAGTTTCGACAAAATAACAAACTTTGTAAAAGATGACGAGAAGTTGTAAAGATGGACTTACTCTAAAAAAAACAAGGTTTTTACGAGATCAAATTACTTTATAAAAAGATCCACAAAATATAATGGGATTTACACTATAGTTTCGGGAAAACTACAAGTTCATGTGACTTATGCGATTTACATACTTGTCGACTATTATGTGAAGTAAAATATAATATTTTTGAGAAAAATATTTATATTTTGGAATTAGAAATGAGTATATATTAAGTGAGACTTAATGATATAATTTGAACGCACATGTATTAAA
Organism: Helianthus annuus; assembly: GCF_002127325.2. Classification (NCBI taxonomy): domain Eukaryota; kingdom Viridiplantae; phylum Streptophyta; class Magnoliopsida; order Asterales; family Asteraceae; genus Helianthus; species Helianthus annuus. The sequence goes on from NC_035445.2 coordinate 27,664,517, forward strand.
TCCCCCATCCTTGGGAAGGAGATTAACTACCAAGTATATACGAAAAGTAAACACGGAATAGTTGTCTAACTATTTCCCAAAAACTTAAACTATAAAGCTAAGGCACGGCCGTCCGTCTAATAGAATTAGCACATGTAGGTCGTTGCACAGCTGCCTGATTTGGAGTACTTGGTAGAGATGCACCGACTGTGAGTTCATGTCCCCCTTTTCTCTTAACTGTTTTCAGTTTTCTAAACTGCGGGGGTGAAATACATGTTACTATGATTACGAGTACTTTTTACATGGTATGATTAGCGTAAGGAGGGTTACTACTTAGATCATGTGAGTGGGTAGGCGGGAACTGGAGGCCATTAATCCTCATTGTAGGACCGAGGGACGTAAGCGGTAGATCTATCTGGGTGTAGCGAGCCCAACCCCAGATCCAGCATAACGGACCTCGGGGTGACTTTGTGCCCCGATGCAAAATCGCAAGGTTTGAGTCTTCCTACTTGCACTTCACACATATCAATGGCCTTGAAAACCATTGGTGATCTCTTTTTCCTTATTTGCTGCATACCAGGATTTTGATAACTACAAATGTTTATTTATTCACTTTCGCATGAACTCGCTCAACATTATTGTTGATTTTTCAACTTACATGTATTTCAGGGAATTAAAAGATCTGGCACGGTATGGCACGTTTTCCCGCTGCACTAGTTTCCGAGGTCATCCGGGGTTTAGGGAATGTGACTCTTTCCTGGACAAGTCACAGTCCTTAAACTGTGTTTATGTTATGTTTAAGTTTGTAATGTTTGTTGAACAAGGTTATGGTTGTTAGGGCGTGTTCCCGTTAAAACAATGGTACCGTATTTGGTTTTCAAAACTTAATGGATGATCTTGCATGTTTTTATTTCATATAGCTTTGTTATGATTAAGCTATGGTATTAAGAAGTCACACCAAATTAACCACGCTTCCGCAAAGCCAGGGTGTGACAGACGTGATCCAGACGACGACATGGTCTGCAACAGACATCGTCACAGGACTCAACACAACGTAATCGAATCTCACCTCAAAAGTCTAGATTACTAAAGCTTAGGAACACGTCGAAACACATATTACATAATCTCATAGACATAAAAGCACAGAACCCACATAACCACAGAAGCACATAAGCAAGTAGAGCACAGAAGCACATAGTCACGGAGGGCACATACGCACTAAATCACAGAGGCAGGTAATGTCACGTAATTCCCGTATAAGCACATATAGCATTCTGACTGCCTCAAGATCCTATGATTTAAGCTCGTGTGTCGTTCGTATAGCATATCGAATAGCATCGTATTAGCCTAACTTGATCGTACAGCATAACATAGCATAATATTGTCTGGATTGCAGCAACTGGAGATCGAATGGGGATAGAATAACAGTACGAGTCGTGTGTGTTGATTGGAATGGCAGTAAAATCGAATAACATCCAAAATATAAACACGTAAACAGGTAAAGCACAGGCGCGCCCCAAGGAGAGGTGCTTGGGCGAATAAAGCCTTTTTCGAGTAATTCCTGGAGTTGGTTCGAGAGTTCCCTCATTTCGGATGGTGCGAGTCGGTAAGGGGCTTTAGCAACGGGGTTAGCTCCAGGAATGAGGTCGATGCGGAAGTCGATACACGACTTGGTAGTAGTCCGGGAAGATCGTCAGGGAACACCTGAGGAAATTCACGAACCACTGGAACGTCTTTGACTTCAACTTTTTTTCTTTTCCTTCTCCGCTACTACAATGTTGGCCAAGAAGGCTCGGTATTCCTTGCGGAGATACTTGTTAGCTTGGATGCATGACATAAGCTTGAGACCCTTCGACGCTGTTTCACCGTACACACACAATAGATCACCATTCGCGAGCGAGAATCGTATCGTCTTTTCAAAGCACGCAACTTCAGCATGGTTTTCACGAAGAAAGTCCATGCCTATTATGACATCAAAGTTTCCGAGTTACATTGGAATAAGGTCGATTGGGAAGATGTGATTGTTGAGTTCGAGAGTACAATCACGGAGTACTGAATTAACGGCAATAGTCCTTCCCGTAGCGACTTCGAATGACGAGGACAGATAAGAGCGCTTACAACTAAGGAGCTTCTCGAATTCAAACGACACAAAGCAGTTATCGGCTCCAGTATCAAACAAACATGATGCATAAATACCATTCACAAAGAACGTACCATTAACCACGTTGTTATCCGCCTGAGCCTGACGGGCATTGATGTTGAAGGTTTGGGCATGGGCTGCTTGCTGCTGTTGCTGAGGCTGCTGTTGTTGCTGAGGCTGCTGTTGCTGCTGGGGCACTTGCTTAACCACCCTGTTCGGGCACCTGTTTGCAAAGTGGTTAGGGTCACCACATGCAAAGCAGACTCGAGCATTGGCTGCTGGTGCTTGAGCTGCTTGTTGGCCTTGAGGGGCAGGGAGTAGAGCCTGGTTGACAGTGGCTTGAACTGGGGCTTGACGGGGACCATAGCGACAGTTCGCAGTGAAATGACCGTAAAGGTTGCAGTGAGCGCAGAAACGACAAGCCAGACCCACTGGATGATGGTAAGAGCATGTCGGGCAGAGTGGGTGAGGGCCTGTGTATGCACGCTTCGCTGGCGGTGCATTGATCAGTGGAGCTGAGCGCTGGTGCTGCTGCTGTTGAACCGGTATAGCTTGAAGAGGAGCAGCAGTAGTTGTCACAGCACAGTTCTTGTTGCTGGAGCTGTTGTTGTTGTGCTTCTTCTTCCTTCTTAATGACTTGGAGGATTGAGCAGATGAGTCGGTGGGTGTTGCGGTGGCTTGGTGCAGAGACTTGGTTTGCTTGTCCCAGAAACCAGACTTTACTCGCTTGTCATTGATCTCAGCGGCGAGTAGGTAGGTTTCTTCGATCGTTGCTGGCTTGGAGGCGTGAACAAAATCTGCTACACAATCTGGCAGAGCTCGGATATACTTCTTGATGGTCATCTCTGGAGTCTTGACCTGATCCGGACAGATGATACTGAGCTGCTTGAAGCGAGCAGTGAGAGCAGCGTTATCTCCGTCCTTCTGCTTAATGACCCAAAATTCATCCTCCAGTTTTTAGCGTTCATGGGGAGGGCAGAATTCATCGATCATAATTGCCTTCAGTTCCTCCCATGTCAGCTCGTAAGCTGCATCATTCCCATGCTTGTTTTGTTCAGCAGTCCACCAGTCTAGAGCACGGGACCGGAAGACGCCAGTAGCATTGAGAGTGCGGAGATTTTCGGGGCATCCGCTTTGTCGCAGGGTGACTTCGACTGAGTCGAACCAATGAAACATGGCAGTAGGGCCATCCTCACCGGTGAACTCCTTCGGTCCGCACGCTTTAAACTGCTTGAAGCTAAAAGCTGTCTTGCTGGAATCTTTAGGGGTATCAGCAGGAGATCCTTCAGACGACTTGCTAGCGTTTTCATACACCTCACTCACAGCTTTCGCCACGGATTTGGAGATGATAGCAGCGAGACGTCTGTCTCTCTTTTCTTGGCGGGTCAGGCGTTGACGTGATCCAGACGACGACATGGTCTGCAACAGACATCGTCACAGGACTCAACACAACGTAATCGAATCTCACCTCACACGTCTAGATTACTAAAGCTTAGGAACACGTCGAAACACATATTACATAATCTCATAGACATAAAAGCACAGAACCCACATAACCACAGAAGCACATAAGCAAGTAGAGCATAGAAGCACATAGTCACGGAGGGCACATACGCACTAAATCACAGAGGCAGGTAATGTCACGTAATTCCCCTATAAGCACATATAGCATTCTGACTGCCTCAAGATCCTATCATTTAAAGCTCGTGTGTCGTTCGTATAGCATATCGAATAGCATCGTATTAGCCTAACTTGATCGTACAGCATAACATAGCATAATATTGTCTGGATTGCAGCAACTGGAGATCGAATGGGGATAGAATAACAGTACGAGTCGTGTGTGTTGATTGGAATGGCAGTAAAATCGAATAACATCCAAAATATAAACACGTAAACAGGTAAAGCACACAGGAACACATAAAATCAACGAGTCATCCGAGTACGCGACTGCGGTTCTCAGAATCGAAACACATAAAATTGAGAGGTAGATTGTCTGCGGCTACTAGACATCGACTACCCTAGGCAACTCGACTATTCACAGCAGACTTGTCATCATTTTCGACTCTAGAGGTCGTGTTTCTGCCTCGATTCTTAGGCATTCCACACGCGTTCCCTAGGTCATACTTGTGAGTTCAGGTCGTTGGAGTCCGTCAAGGCCTTGGTGAGATAAATAAAGTCCAGAACAAACTGCCAAGGTTAGAGTTTCACCCCTTGGCTTAGCAATCTCTTCCTTGTTTTAAGAAAATTTAAGGATATTGAGCAGATAATTTCGTCGAGAGTTCACGGTTTTCACACCTAGTCTTGATGAAAATTCTCCTCATACATTTTGGAAAACAATGCGATAAGCATGAATAAATAGATGAAATCAGCATTAGTCAGGCAATTTGCTCAGGAGTTCGCGGCTTTCACACCTATTCCCAACCAAATCGCTTAACTTTAATTGGAAATTCGGGTGCAGTGATAGTGAAGAATTGAAGAATAAGGCACATAAACTTGGTCTGATGGTTCCTAACTATAGTCTAGGTCTCTAGGACAGCGACCCGGACTAGGTCGTGTCTAACCTAATTCCCTATAGTTATGGCTCTGATACCAATCTGTCACACCCCAACCGATGGCGGAATCATCGGGGCGCGACACTGAGCGAAACAGATTGTTCAGAAGTTTCCATAACAACTATTTATATAATCCAGTTAAAGATACGTCCCATACCGTATCCCGAATAAACAAACATGTCATTACAGATAATCATCCAAACAAGTAATTCCGTTCCGACACTCAGATTCAAATATTATTACAGCAAATGTTTATCTGCTTCTAGACCCCTATTCTGTTGACTTTCTGGCTGTAATGCCAGAGGACAAGATCTACAGACAACTATGCCTCAGACGCTTGTTCTTGGCAGACAACTATTTGTTGGGGGCTTCTAGAAACTTATTCTAGCCTCGCTTTCCTAGCAAATAAGCATCCTAATTACCTGTCACATACGTTAAAATAAAGTCAATACATAAAATGTAAAGGTGAGCATACAAGTTTGATAATAGCATATAGAGTTCGAATAGTTTACGCATAACCAACACGTACACAGAGGAAAACGAAGCATGTTAATTATCGACATGGACCTATCGATACCAATGACTGCGGGTTGACCGTCCGAGACGGTTCGCAATACATGATTACCACCGTAATCCATGTAAGTAATTGTCCTTAACAACCCCCGTGTGAACGGGTGCTGAGTCCAAACTATAGTACTACGTCGTTAAGGCAGGCAGACAGCATTCCACATGTAAACACAATCAACAAGCATTCATTAAGTCACGTAATACATGCATATTGGTTAGCGCTCAAATAGTTTGAGTAGTGTGATCGTTTGTGTTTTGATATAAGCAACGTATGTAACACCCGAAAGTGCTAAAAGTAAAAAGGGATCGAGTACACTCACTGTGATTGATTATGGATTGAAGGGAGCGCTGAGAGTAGGGTTAGCCTGAATAGTTTGATAGCACAACAATGAGTAACGTGGAAAGATAGACAAGTGTGAATGGATCGAATAGACTGGTCGATCGAACGGCAGGTTCGATCGAACGGGCTGTTCGATCGGCCGGTAGGCTCGATCGGCTGGGCCATTCGAGTGGATTGTTTCTTCCTCTGGTGTGTTTGTGTTTGAGGATTTGAACTTTTGAAGTTTTCGTTGTAGTATATGAGACCACTAAAATGTTCTTACCTTTCAGGTCGATCGATCGAACGGTCCGTTCGATCGGCCGGCTTAACCGATCGGCTGAGAACTTTTGAAGTGGCTCTCAACAGGATGTCGCTCGATCGAACGGACTGTTCGATCGGCTGGCATTCCCTACTACGAACGAATTGTAAAATCAATCAAGTGTTGAAGCATAGTATCTCATGATCCGAAGAGTAATGTTTACCAATCGAGTAGCATACTCGATCGAACATCACTTCGTCAATACCATACCTCAGGAAGTTTGAAAAGTGAGACCATGTGCTAGCCGATCGGCTGGCCCGGTCGATCGGCTGGTATGTCCGATCTGCTGGGCTGTTCGAACAGCCTAGCCGTTCGGCCAGCAAGTCTGACCTGGTAGGCCTTTCATCTAACTCTTGGCTGTTTAATTACTTGTTGCCATTTCGAGGTAGTTTGATAACGAGTGGAACTATGATATCCTCCGTCCCTACTCGTTTCTTCGGCTCAGACAGGAATCACCCAAGTCCGGCCGGTGAATGGTTCGGAACGTCGGTTAGAGTTTAACCCGGAATCGGTGAACCTTGTGCATAGAATCCGAATATTGAACCTCTTAGCTGTTAGAATGACTAGTTAGCCGGTTCAAGCTCCGTTTCTACCGGTTTTAAGGTTTCGGGTGTAAAAGGTTGAGGAAAGTTGGAATTTATTCCTAAAAATGTTAAGATTTGTAAGAGTCTTAGTTTGTTTATGTGGAAACCGGTCAGATCTAGGCTATTCATGGTTGAATGAGGCCAAAGTTTGGTGTTCTTCAAGAACACCATGATGACATCACCCAAGAACACTTAGATCTTGGTGATTTCACGGTTAAAAATCAAGTTTTGAAAGATAGAAAGGTGTAGAATCATGCAATGATCAAAATCGTACAAGAATTAGAGTGAAAACTTACCGGAGTTGAGAGAAATATGAGGAAAAGTGAAGAAGAAGGCTGGTTCGGTCAGAGCTTTCCAAAAATGGAAAGTGTGACAATGACAGCCCTATTTATAGGCTCCAAAAGAGGAAAGTGGCAGCCGATCGGCCAGGAGCTCCGATCAAATGGGCTGCTCGATCGGCTAGGAAGATGCTAGCCGATCGGCTGGCCTATTCGATCAGGATGCCTCCTGTTCGATCCGTGACCCACTTTGAGCGTTTCGCGATGACTTTCGATGTTTCGAATACGATAGAGTTCCTAGTCAAATTACTTTCAGTCCCAATCACTATATCTACATACAAGCATCTACATTTCACGTTTCGATGTCGGTTTCGATTGAGTTCGATTGCTTTTCGAGTTTCGATTTGATTTTCGATTGATTCGCTTGAATACCACACCAAACATATAAATAAACACGCACAAGTAACACGTAAGGCACACACATACGTAATACAATACCAGGGTTCACATAATTCGAGTCTCGAGTTTGATGAATCGATTAGCTTGATTATTGATTGATTAATTTCATCGCATTGTTACTTCCTACTATTCACAGTCGTAAATCGGTCGCATTGATTAAACATTCGATCATTTCATTTAGACAACACTTACTCCACATAATACAAAAAGTAAAGAGAAACATTAACAGTCAAAGAAGTCAAAGTTGACTTGGACTTTGACTTTGACTTTGACATTCGAAAACACGGGGTGTTACAGCCTCCCCTTGTTTAGGGAATTTCGTCCCGAAATTAGGTCGAAGGCTACACAACGCCGTGATTTACCAATTGATGCTTCAGATCTATTTATTTAAACAACTGCGGGTACTTGGCCTTCATGTCGCTTTCGAGTTCCCAAGTGAACTCCGCGCCTCGTTTGCGTTCCCATCGGACCTTCACGATCGGGATGCGAGAGCGCCTGAGTTGCTTGGTTTGGCGATCCATGATTTCGACAGGCTTTTACACGAAGTGTAACGTTTCATTGACCTGAAGATCGTCGAGCGGTACGATTAGATCATGATCAGCAAGGCATTTTCGGAGGTTAGAGACGTGGAAAGTCGGGTGGACGTTACTGAGTTCCTCCGGTAGTTCGAGTCTGTAGGCGACTTTTCCGATTCTTTCCAGAATCCTAAAAGGTCCTACATATCGAGGCACGAGTTTCCCTTTCTTGCCGAATCGGACTACACCCTTCCAAGGTGATACCTTTAGGAGTACGTAGTCACCAACTTCAAATTCCAGGGGCTTACGTCTTCTATCGGCGTAACTTTTCTGTCTGTTCCGAGCTTTTACCAAGTTGTCTCGAATCTGGTGGATCTTGTCAGTCGTTTCTTGTAGAATTTCGGGACCGGTTAGTTGCGAGTGACCGATCTCGTACCATACAATTGGCGATCGACATCTTCTACCATACAAAGCCTCGAAAGGTGCCATTTGAATGCTGGCATGATAGCTGTTATTGTACGAGAATTCCACCAATGGCAGGTGTTTGTTCCAACTACCACCAAAATCTATGACACACGCTCGGAGCATGTCTTCAAGAGTACGGATCGTTCTTTCAGTCTGTCCGTCGGTTTGAGGATGGAATGCAGTACTCAGATTAAGCGACGTACCAAGGGCCGCTTGAAACGTTTCCCACAATCGCGAAGTGAACCGAGCGTCACGATCTGAAATGATGTCACGAGGCGTACCATGATTACAAATGATCTCGTCGGTGTAGATTTGGGCTAGTCACTCCACCTTGTAGTCTTCTCGTATCGGCAAAAAGTGGGCTGATTTCGTTAGACAATCGACTATGACCCAAATACTGTCATGACCTGATGGTGTGGGCGGGAGTTTTGTTATGAAATCCATAGCTATACTCTCCCACTTCCATATAGGTATCGGCGGTTGTTCGAGTAAGCCAGAAGGTCTTTGATGTTCAGCCTTGACTCTTGCACAAGTTAAGCAACTTCCAACGTATAGAGCGATATCTTGTTTCATGCCCGGCCACCAGTAGTTGTAGCGTAGGTCCTGGTACATCTTATCTGCGCCGGGACGAATAGAATACCGGGACTTGTGGGCTTCATTCATGATAATCTTTCGCAATTCGGTCCGCTTAGGGATCCAAATTCGATCCAGATAATTTTTTATATCCCATCGGATTTGCTTACCAACTGAGCTCCGTCGTGATAGATTCTCTCTTTCTTCAATGTACGCTCGTTAAAGCAAGCATGTTGAGCTTCACGAATAAGGGTTTCGAGGTTGTGCTGGGCTTGGATGTTTCGGGTACTGAGCATGTAACTCTTTCTGCTGAGCGCGTCGGCAACCACATTCGCCTTGCCTGGGTGATAACGAATCTCACAGTCGTAATCGTTGAGAAGTTCTACCCATCGGCGTTGACGCATATTAAGCTCTCTCTGATTAAAGATGTGTTGTAAACTCCTGTGATCAGTGTAGATTGTACACCTAGTGCCATACAGGTAGTGTCCCCAAATCTTCAATGCAATGACAACCGCGCCTAGCTCGAGGTCATGGGTTGTATCGTTCTTCTCGTGGATCTTGAGCTGACGAGATGCGTAGGCTATAACCTTGTCTCGCTGCATGAGGACACAACCGAGACCAAGGTTAGAAGCATCACAGTAGACAATGAAATTGTCGCTTCCGTCGGGCAGCGTAAGAATCGGAGCGTTGCACAGCATATGCTTGAGGGTTTGAAAGGCAGTCTCTTGTGCGTCTCCCCACACAAAAGGCTTGTCCTTATGAGTAAGAGCGGTAAGTGGCACAGCGATCTTGGAGAATCCTTCAATGAATCGTCGATAATAGCCCGCTAGTCCGAGAAAAGAACGAACTTCAGACGGGTTCTTAGGCGTAATCCAGCTTTTGACGGCTTCAATCTTCGCGAGATCAACATGGATACCCTGACTATTCACGATGTGACCCAGAAACTGAACCTCCTCCAACCAGAATTCACACTTAGAGAATTTGGCGTAGAGCCGGTTCCCCTGGAGTAACTTGAGAACCAAACGTAGATGTTGCGCGTGTTCGGCTTTCGTTTTGGAATAAATCAAGACATCGTCGATAAACACGATGACGAAACGGTCAAGATAAGGCTTACACACGCGATTCATCAGGTCCATAAAAACCGCGGGTGCGTTGGTTAGACCAAAGGGCATAACAACAAATTCGTAACGGCCATAACGGGTTCGAAAAGCGGTCTTGGGAATGTCTTCCTCCTGAATCCGCAACTGATGGTAGCCTGAACGTAGATCGATCTTAGAGAAACATGATGCACCTTGTAGCTGATCAAACAAATCGTCGATTCGAGGCAAGGGGTATCGGTTCTTGATGGTTAGCTTATTCAATTCCCGATAGTCGATGCACATCCGGAACGATCCATCCTTCTTCTTGACGAAAAGGACTGGCGCGCCCCAAGGAGAGGTGCTTGGGCGAATAAAGCCTTTTTCGAGTAATTCCTGGAGTTGGTTCGAGAGTTCCCTCATTTCGGATGGTGCGAGTCGGTAAGGGGCTTTAGCAACGGGGTTAGCTCCAGGAATGAGGTCGATGCGGAAGTCGATATCATGACTTGGTGGTAGTCGGGAAGATCGTCAGGGAACACCTGAGGAAATTCATGAACCACTGGAACGTCTTTGACTTCAACTTTCTTTTTCTTTTCCTTCTCCGCTACTACAATGTTGGCCAAGAAGGCTCGGTATTCCTTGCGAAGATACTTGTTAGCTTGGATGCATGACATAAGCTTGAGACCCTTCGACGCTGTTTCACCGTACACACACAATAGATCACCATTCGTGAGCAAGAATCGTATCATCTTTTCAAAGCACACAACTTCAACATGGTTTTCACGAAGAAAGTCCATGCCTATTATGACATCAAAGCTTCCGAGTTACATTGGAATAAGGTCGATTGGGAAGATGTGATTGTTGAGTTCAAGAGTACAATCACGGAGTACTGAATTAACGGCAATAGTCCTTCCCGTAGCGACTTCGACTTCGAATGACGAGGACAGATAAGAGCGCTTACAACTAAGGAGCTTCTCGAATTCAAACGACACAAAGTAGTTATCGGCTCAAGTATCAAACAAACATGATGCATAAATACCATTCACAAAGAACGTACCATTAACCACGTTGTTATCCGCCTGAGCCTGATGGGCATTGATGTTGAAGGTTCGGGCATGGGCTGCTTGCTGCTGTTGCTGAGGCTGCTGTTGTTGCTGAGGCTGCTGTTGCTGCTGGGGCTCTTGCTTAACCACCCTGTTCGGGCACCTGTTTGCAAAGTGGTTAGGGTCACCACATGCAAAGCAGACTCGAGCATTGGCTGCTGGTGCTTGAGCTGCTTGTTGGCCTTGAGGGGCAGGGAGTAGAGCCTGGTTGACAGTGGCTTGAACTGGGGCTTGACGGGGACCATAGCGACAGTTCGCAGTGTAATGACCGTAAAGGTTGCAGTGAGCGCAGAAACGACAAGCCAGACCCACTGGATGATGGTAAGAGCATGTCGGGCAGAGTGGGTGAGGGCCTGTGTATGCACGCTTCGCTGGCGGTGCATTGATCAATGGAGTTGAGCGCTGGTGCTGCTGCTGTTGAACCGGTATAGCTTGAAGAGGAGCAGCAGTAGTTGTCACATCACAGTTCTTGTTGCTGGAGCTGTTGTTGTTGTGCTTCTTCTTCCTTCTTGATGACTTGGAGGAGTGAGCAGATAAGTCGGTGGGTGTTGCGGTGGCTTGGTGCAGAGACTTGGTTTGCTTGTCCCAGAAACCAGACTTTACTCGCTTGTCATTGATCTCAGCGGTGAGTAGGTAGGTTTCTTCGATCGTTGCTGGCTTGGAGGCGTGAACAAAATCTGCTACACAATCTGGCAGAGCTCGGATATACTTCTTGATGGTCATCTCTGGAGTCTTGACCTGATCCGGACAGATGATACTGAGCTGCTTGAAGCGAGCAGTGAGAGCAGCGTTATCTCCGTCCTTCTGCTTAATGACCCAAAATTCATCCTCCAGTTTTTGGCGTTGATGAGGAGGGCAGAATTCATCGATCATAATTGCCTTCAGTTCCTCCCATGTCAGCTCGTAAGCTGCATCATTCCCACGCTTGTTTCGTTCAGCAGTCCACCAGTCTAGAGCACGGGACCGGAAGACGCCAGTAGCATTGAGAGTGCGGAGATTTTCGGGGCATCCGCTTTGTCGTAGGGTGACTTCGACTGAGTCGAACCAATGAAACATGGCAGTAGGGCAATCCTCACCGGTGAACTCCTTTGGTCCGCACGCTTTAAACTGCTTGAAGCTAAAAGCTGTCTTGCTGGAATCTTTAGGGGTATCAGCATGAGATCCTTCAGACGACTTGCTAGCGTTTTCATACACCTCACTCACAGCTTTCGCCACGGATTTGGAGATGATAGCAGCGAGACGTCTGTCTCTCTTTTCTTGGCGGGTCAGGCGTTGACGTTATCCAGACGACGACATGGTCTGCAACAGACATCGTCACAGGACTCAACACAACGTAATCGAATCTCACCTCACACGTCTAGATTACTAAACCTTAGGAACACGTCGAAACACATATTACATAATCTCATAGACATAAAAGCACAGAACCCACATAACCACAGAAGCACATAAGCAAGTAGAGCACAGAAGCACATAGTCACGGAGGGCACATACGCACTAAATCACAGAGGCAGGTAATGTTACGTAATTCCCCTATAAGCACATATAGCATTCTGACTGCCTCAAGATCCTATCATTTAAAGCTTGTGTGTCGTTCGTATAGCATATCGAATAGCATCGTATTAGCCTAACTTGATCGTACAGCATAACATAGCATAATATTGTCTGGATTGCAGCAACTGGAGATCGAATGAGGATAGAATAACAGTAAGAGTCGTGTGTGTTGATTGGAATGGCAGTAAAATCGAATAATATCCAAAATATAAACACGTAAACAGGTAAAGCACACAGGAACACATAAAATCAACGAGTCATCCGAGTACGCGACTGCGGTTCTCAGAATCGAAACACATAAAATCGAGAGGTAGATTGTCTGCGGCTACTAGACATCGACTAGCCTAGGCAACTCGACTATTCACAGCAGACTTGTCATCATTTTCGACTCTAGAGGTCGTGTTTCTGCCTCGATTCTTGGGCATTCCACACGCGTTCCCTAGGTCATACTTGTGAGTTCAGGTCGTTGGAGTCCGTCGAGGCCTTGGTGAGATAAATAAAGTCCAGAACAAACTGCCAAGGTTAGGGTTTCACCCCTTGGCTTAGCAATCTCTTCCTTGTTTTAAGAAAATTTAAGGATATTGAGCAGATAATTTCGTCGAGAGTTCACGGTTTTCACACCTAGTCTTGATGAAAATTCTCCTCATACATTTTAGAAAACAATGCGATAAGCATGAATAAATAGATGAAATCAGCATTAGTCAGGCAATTTGCTCAGGAGTTCGCGGCTTTCACACCTATTCCCAACCAAATCGCTTAACTTTAATTGGAAATTCGGGTGCAGTGATAGTGAAGAATTGCAGAATAAGACACATAAACTTGGTCTGATGGTTCCTAACTATAGTCTAGGTCTCTAAGACAGCGATCCGGACTAGGTCGTGTCTAACCTAATTCCCTATAGTTATGGCTCTGATACCAATCTGTCATACCCCAACCGATGGCGGAATCATCGGGGCGCGGCACTGAGCGAAACAGATTGTTCAGAAGTTTCCATAACAACTATTTATATAATCCAGTTAAAGATACGTCCCATACCGTATCCCGAATAAACAAACATGTCATTATAGATAATCATCCAAACAAGTAATTTCGTTCCGACACTCAGATTCAAATATTATTACAGCAATTGTTTATCTGCTTCTAGACCCCTATTCTGTTGACTTTCTGGCTGTAATGCCAGAGGACAAGATCTACAGACAACTATGCCTCAAACGCTTGTTCTTGGCAGACAACTATTTGTTGGGGGCTTCTAGAAACTTATTCTAGCCTCGCTTTCCTAGCAAATAAGCATCCTAATTACCTGTCACATACGTTAAAATAAAGTCAATACATAAAATGTAAAGGTGAGCATACAAGTTTGATAATAGCATATAGAGTTCGAATAGTTTACGCATAACCAGCACGTACACAGAGGAAAACGAAGCATGTTAATTATCGACATGGACCTATCGATACCAATGACTACGGGTTGACCGTCCGAGACGGTTCGCAATACATGATTACCACCGTAATCCATGCAAGTAATTGTCCTTAACAACCCCCGTGTGAACGGGTGCTGAGTCCAAACTATAGTACTACGTCGTTAAGGCAGGCAGACAGCATTCCACGTGTAAACACAATCAACAAGCATTCATTAAGTCACGTAATACATGCATATTGGTTAGCGCTCAAATAGTTTGAGTAGTGTGGTCGTTTGTGTTTTGATATAAGCAAACGTATGTAACACCCGAAAGTGCTAAAAGCAAAACGGGATCGAGTACACTCACTGTGATTGATTATGGATTGAAGGGAGCGCTGAGAGTAGGGTTAGCCTGAATAGTTTGATAGCACAACAATGAGTAACGTGGAAAGATAGACAAGTGTGAATGGATCGAATAGACTGGTCGATCGAACGGCAGGTTCGATCTAACGGGCTGTTCGATCGGCTGGTAGGCCGTTTGGACAGTTCTGTTCGATCGTCCGGTAGGCTCGATCGGCTGGGCCATTCGAGTGGATTGTTTCTTCCTCTGGTGTGTTTGTGTTTGAGGATTTGAACTTTTGAAGTTTTCATTGTAGTATATGAGAACACTAAAATGTTCTTACCTTTCAGGTCGATCGATCGAACGGTCCGTTCGATCGGCCGGCTTAACCGATCGGCTGAGAACTTTTGAAGTGGCTCTCAACAGGATGTCGCTCGATCGAACGGACTGTTCGATCGGTTGGCATTCCCTACTACGAACGAATTGTAAAATCAATCAAGTGTTGAAGCATGGTATCTCATGATCCGAAGAGTAATGTTTACCAATCGAGTAGCATACTCGATCGAACATCACTTCGTCAATACCATACCTCAGGAAGTTTGAAAAGTGAGACCATGTGCTAGCCGATCGGCTGGCCCGGTCGATCGGCTGGTATGTCCGATCGGCTGGGCTGTTCGAACAGCCTAGCCGTTCGGCCAGCAAGTCTGACCTGGTCGGCCTTTCATCTAACTCTTGGCTGTTTAATTACTTGTTGCCATTTCGAGGTAGTTTGATAATGAGTAGAACTATGATATCCTCCGTCCCTACTCGTTTCTTCGGCTCGGACAGGAATCACCCAAGTCCGGCCGGTGAATGGTTCGGAACGTCGGTTAGAGTTTAACCCGGAATCGGTGAACCTTGTGCATAGAGTCCGAATAATGAACCTCTTAGCTGTTAGAATGACTAGTTAGCCGGTTCAAGCTCCGTTTCTACCGGTTTTAAGGTTTCGGGTGTAAAAGGTTGAGGAAAGTTGGAATTTATTCCTAAAAATTTTAAGATTTGTAAGAGTCTTAGTTTGTTTATGTGGAAACCGGTCAGATCTAAGCTATTCATGGTTGAATGAGGCCAAAGTTTGGTGTTCTTCAAGAACACCATGATGACATCACCCAAGAACACTTAGATCTTGGTGATTTCACGGTTAAAAATCAAGTTTTGAAAGATAGAAAGGTGTAGAATCATGCAATGATCAAAATCGTACAAGAATTAGAGTGAAAAATTATCGGAGTTGAGAGAAATCTGAGGAAAAGTGAAGAAGAAGGCTGGTTCGGTCAGAGCTTTCCAAAAATGGAAAGTGTGACAATGACAACCCTATTTATAGGCTCCAAAAGAGGAAAGTGGCAGCCGATCGGCCAGGAGCTCCGATCGAATGGGCTGCTCGATCGGCTAGGAAGATGCTATCCGATTGGCTGGCCTGTTCGATCAGGATGCCTCCTGTTCGATCCGCGACCCACTTTGAGCGTTTCGCGACGACTTTCGATGTTTCGAATACGATAGAGTTCCTAGTCAAATTACTTTCAGTCCCAATCACTATATCTACATACAAGCATCTACATTTCACGTTTCGATGTCGGTTTCGATTGAGTTCGATTGCTTTTCGATTTTCGATGGATTCGCTTGAATACCACACCAAACATATAAATAAACACGCACAAGTAACACGTAAGGCACACACACGTAATACAATACCAGGGTTCACATAATTCGAGTCTCGAGTTTGATGAATCGATTAGCTTGATTATTGATTGATTAACTTTATCGCATTGTTACTTCCTATATTCACAGTCGTAAATCGGTCGCATTGATTAAACATTCGATCATTTCATTTAGACAACACTTACTCCACATAATACAAAAAGTAAAGAGAAACATTAACAGTCAAAGAAGTCAAAGTTGACTTGGACTTTGACTTTGACTTTGACATTCGAAAACACAGGGTGTTACAACCATACCCCTTCAATCACCATATGGCATAAAACACCTAAGGTTAGGGTTTCTTCCACTACGCATGGTCTAACTATAACCCAAAGTGTTACGCCTTGATAAAACCCAATTGTAACATTTTAAAATTTGATTTTCCATAAAATCAAAGTTCAAACATGCACATTTTCTTGAAACAACAAACATGCACAAATTAACCTCACTAAATCATTACTAACTCACAATTTTCATAAACTTAATCCAAACAATATGCATGCTCAAGGACAACCTATAACTTTTACAACCGTAAATTTGATACAAATAAAACTAAATAATTTATATAATTTTTTTTTCTATTTTACTTTTACCCTTTAATTTTCAACATTGACTCTTACAACCCCTTAACTTTCTAAATATTTTTTAATCGAGTTTTACGTCTCTATTTTTATTTACGTGTCATTATAAACTTAAGTTGATTTACATTTCGACATGATTTTTTTTGTGTTTATTTACGATTTTGCCCACAGTATAAAATTCGTTTTAATATTTTTTTTATAAGACTATGGTAGTGTTTTGTTTTAATTGGTTGGCTTGATTTAATTTTATTTGTCATGCCAAGCGGTAGTTTTTCCATCGTTTTAGTTAATTTAGCAAAAGTATGGTAGTATTTTGTTTTACTTTGTTTACTCAATGTAATTTTTTTGAGATCGTGTTACAAGTAGTATGTACAACTGTACAAGTAACTAAAACACAGACGTACATGCTATGAGAAAGAAATATTTCGCTTAATGCCCCGCAACGCTGGCGAGCAAAACCTAGTTTATATAAAAAAGGTAAACCTTAATGAAGACAAAAACACACACTCTGATACATGCACACACACACCCAGATTCTTACAGCACACATGCAAAGTCATCCCCACTATTCACCACCTGTACTATTTTTCCCCTCTCTCTCTCTAAAACCTCCTCTGTTCCTCTCTCTAAAACTCACCTAGGGTTTTAGTTTGTGTTCTTATGGTATTCTAGCAGGTGAAGAACATTCATGTCTGCAGATTCTAAGGTAGTCATTACTTTGTTCAAGATTAATTACTTGTTTTTATTTTTTTTTTATTTTGGTATATATGTTGTTAGAATAAAAAACTGAATAATCAAACTATGGTTTCGTTTGGTTATATATCAGTATATTACCAAATTTAACAAAACTGTTGTTAAAGCTAATTTTTGTATTTTTTTTGTAAGTAATGTGTTATAATTTGGAAAAGTTTTGTTATATATATATTTTTTTAAATTATAAATTACATGTATTAGTTGTAGATGATTCTTCATTGTAAAAAAGTGATTAGGTATTTTTTTTTTATTTTAATCCGATATGCAATTGAATTTGTTAAATAAATTAGGTTAAATCTAAACACATAACCGAATTAAACATACCGTTTGTAACCGAAATCGATCGGTTACGAAAATCTAAAAGCTGAAATACTGGCTGTTGGTATGTTTTTAGACAATAACCGAAATGACCCATGCTCAACCTTTACATGATCTAAGTTTAAGGGTGTTTGGATGTATGTTTAGACTGGTCGGTATGGGGGACGTCCTAGGGGCGTCCCGGGCCGGCGACGGGCCTACACACCGGCCCCCTAGGACCGTCCGCGTCCTCTTCGTCCGCCCACAACCGATCTCGCCGGGCCACCTCCTCTCACATAAACCTATAGATACATACATATATATACATAAAGGGGTTCATCCCACCCCTTGGTCCATCCCCTTTAGGCCCATCCTCACACCCGCTTACGTGGCGGTCTACGTGGCAGCCCATCCCCTTGGGGATGACCCTCACCATACCTTCCTGTCTTATACCGTCTCAAAACAATTGTTTGTGTTAAATAACTGTGATAACTAAAAATTGTGTTTTTTTTTCTTTTTTGAACTGCAACATTGGATCACTTGAGTACCTAATAAATCGGGGAAAAACCCCCTGAATCGAAACCATTACCTAATAGTCCCTAAGGCTTATCTCACCCCCCAAATGTCACTAGGCTATAATGTAGGTAGCTACAAGTTGTTTTTAAAATATGTTTCGAACATTTATGTAATTTGACAAGGAGATAGATGAAAACGGGTCAAACAGGTTGAATCGGACAACTGGCGGAAGATGACTCAAAAAATCATTTTATTTAAAACAATAAATACGTATAAAAATATCGGAGTTCAGAATATTAACGAAGAACTAATGGATCTTTTTTTTAAAAAAATCAATAACCTGTTTCAAAATGCATATCCGAACACCTTCTGTATGATTTGTTTATTACATTTAAAAATTCAAAATTCATTTCTAGATCTTTTTTCCCTCCAATTTTTATAATTAACCATTTTTTGTTTGTTTTTATGTAACACCAGATGATGAATAAACCACCCCAGATGATGACTCGCCCTCCGAATGAAGATTTTTCGCTCAAAGAGACCAAACCCGCCCTCGGTGTTGGTAAAACCGCACACGATAAGCTCACTAGCACCTATGATCTTGTTGAACAAATGCAATATTTATATGTCCGTGTAGTCAAAGCCAAAGATTTACCCGGAAAAGATCTAACGGGCAGCTGCGACCCGTACGTGGAGATCCGAATGGGTAACTACAAGGGTACGACCCGCCATTTCGAAAAGAAAACAAACCCGGAATGGAACCAAGTGTTTTCGTTCTCTAAAGACCGAATCCAATCCACTATGCTCGAGGTTGTGGTAAAAGATAAAGATGTTGTAAAAGATGATTTCATAGGCGGCGTTTTATTCGATCTTAATGAGATCCCGAAACGGGTCCCACCCGATAGCCCATTAGCGCCACAATGGTACAAGTTAGCGGACCGGAAAGGAGACAAACTTAAAGGGGAGCTTATGTTAGCGGTTTGGTGGGGTACGCAAGCGGATGAAGCGTTTTCGGAAGCGTGGCATTCGGATGCTGTCGGGGCTAGTGCGGACGGGCTTGCTAGTATCAAGTCGAAAGTGTACTTATCACCTAAACTTTGGTATCTTCGAGTTAATGTGATTGAGGCCCAAGATTTGATCCCGAATGATAAGACACGGTTCCCCGAGGTTTATGTAAAAGCTATGCTCGGGAATCATGTTTTGAAGACTCGGGTTTCGGTTAGCAAGACGATAAACCCGTTATGGAACGAAGATTTGATGTTTGTGGCATCGGAGCCGTTTGAAGAACCGTTGATTTTGAGTGTAGAGGACCGGGTCGGGCCTAATAAGGACGAGATTCTTGGAAGGTGTGCGATCCCGTTACAATATGTTGACCGGAGACTAGACCATAGAGCGGTTAACTCGAAATGGTTTAATCTGGAAAAACATGTTATGGTTGAAGGTGAAATGAAAAAAGAAGTTAAATTCGCTAGTCGGGTTCACTTGCGAGTTTGTTTGGAAGGCGGGTACCATGTTCTTGATGAATCGACTCATTATAGTAGCGATCTTAGACCGACTGCTAAACAGTTATGGAAATACAGTATCGGTGTGCTCGAGGTTGGAATCTTGAGTGCGAACGGGCTTTCACCTATGAAAACGAAAGACGGACGGGCTACAACCGATGCTTATTGTGTAGCAAAGTACGGTACCAAATGGGTCAGAACCCGAACCATAATCGATAGTCCTACACCTAAATGGAATGAGCAATACACATGGGAAGTTTTCGACCCGTGTACGGTTATAACCATTGGGGTTTTCGATAATTGTCATTTACAAGGCGAAGATAAGCCCGGTGGGAACCGTGACTCGAGGATCGGTAAGGTTCGGATCCGTTTATCGACCCTTGAAACGGACCGCGTTTACACCCATTCGTACCCGCTTTTAGTTTTGCACCCGTCCGGGGTTAAGAAAATGGGTGAGATTCATTTAGCGGTTCGGTTTACGTGTTCATCTTTGATGAACATGATGCATATGTACTCGCAACCGTTACTACCGAAAATGCATTACATTTACCCGTTAACCGTGAGCCAGCTTGATAGCTTGAGACACCAAGCGATCCAGATTGTGTCGATGAGGTTGAGCCGGGCTGAACCGCCTTTACGAAAAGAGATTGTCGAGTATATGCTCGATGTCGGGTCACATATGTGGAGTATGAGAAGAAGTAAAGCAAACTTCTTGAGAATGATGTCGGTTTTGGGGGGATTAGTCGCGATCGGGAGATGGTTCAATCATATTTGCAACTGGAAAAACCCGATCACAACCGTTCTAATCCACGTTCTTTTCGTGATACTCGTGTTATACCCCGAACTCATTCTCCCAACCGTGTTTCTTTACCTTTTCCTGATCGGTATTTGGTACTACCGATGGAGGCCCCGAAACCCCCCTCATATGGAAACCCGAATTTCATGTGCTGATAACGTGCATCCCGATGAACTAGACGAAGAATTCGACACGTTCCCGACTTCCCGACCTCCTGATATCATCCGAATGCGGTATGATCGGCTCAGAAGTATCATGGGCCGGATGCAAACCGTGGTTGGTGATATGGCAACTCAAAGAGAACGGTTTCAGTCCCTATTAAGTTGGAGGGACCCGCGAGCCACGTCACTTTTTGTGACGTTTTGTTTACTTACTGCTATTGTTCTTTATGTTACGCCTTTTCAAGTTGTCGCTATTCTGACGGGGCTTTATGTTTTGCGACACCCGAGGTTTCGTCATAAGCTACCTTCGGTGCCAGTTAACTTCTTTAGACGATTACCCGCGAGAACCGACTGCATGCTATGAGAAAAAGACGATGACTTTTGTCAAAGATTTTCTCTCTTGATGTGTTCTTGGATCAACATAGGTGTAAAAGAACTGAGTTTATGATGGTACAATGTTTAATACTAGTGTTTGTATTGTGTTTTGTGGATATTATGATTGGTTACTTTGCAGCTTGGTAGGTTTGAATTTGGTTTTGAGTGTGTATATCAGTTGTTAGAATCATCAAGATTTTGGTTTTTTTTTTTTTTTGTTCAAGATAATATGATTTTCTGTCGAATATCATGCAGTTTTTGATCTTGGGACATTGGATATTCGACATGGATGGTTGTTAACTGAAAGTGCAAGATGATAATGAGTACCAATATATATTCTTACATTTTTAACGGGCTTTTATCGATTTCGCCTCAGAACGGGTGGGGTAGATTCAGGCTCAAAGCAAGATGAATTCGGGTCGACATAAATTCCAAGCAAAATGAGTTCAGGTCTAAACGGGCTCAAAACAAGCACGTGGTGGAACGGGTGGGGTAGATTCAGGCTCAAAGCAAGATGAATTCGGGTCGTTATAAATTCCAAGCAAAATGAGTTCAGGTCTAAACGGGCTCAAAACAAGCATGTGGTGGACACAAACAATTGTCGCGGTGCTAACCCATTTATCATACATAAAAGAAATATTAATAAAATTTGTTGTACATACAAGCGAACTTTGGTTCAACCCGAACTGAACATGTATTAACCAATTACCCAACCCATTTGACCGATCATTTTGTCAACTCTAGTTCGGATTTCACACTTAAACTTCACTACAAAACAAACAACGTACAACTTCTTCGATAAGCACTCCCTCAACATCGACACAGTGGAAGGAGACAAAATCTCCTAATCAAGTTCTAAGAGTCCAACCGAGTCATCATAATCCGCGTCTAGTATGCCTCATCAACCACGTGTCATGGGCCCACAACACTATTAGAGGCATGCACATTATGTTTGAAGTTGATCTGGCAAATATTTCAGGTTCGAATCTAGCAACCCTTTATAGACGACTGCTTGGTAAAATCTTTGCTGGGGGCAGGTGACGTGAGGCCCTTTGTGTTCCCTGATAACGGGTTCACAGTTGTACGAAAAAATGGTAAAATCTTTGCTGAGGGCAAAATAGATCAGTCGTAACCTGCTATTTTATTTTTCATTTATTTTCTGTAAAGGTTAATACAACAATTTAGTAATAACAAAACTTGCAGTTTAATTTCTATAGTCTAGACCGGGAACCGTTTTTATTAGGAACATGTAGAGCATCGTAGTGACCAAACCCGTCATACAAGACGTTAATAGGATTTTCTTTCCCGTATTCATGACCGTATTCAGCAATACATATAAGGCCACCTGAACCTTCATCATTCATGTAAACAGATATTGGCATCCTGCATAAGAATATGCAAATATATTAACATAAATATAATGTTTTATGCAAAACCTTGGAAGTAGGACTAATAATAATAAAAAACGAAATTTGATGTTTTTGTCATTGTATGCGATAAACTATTTATATCGTTTGATGTAAGCCCAAAATCCTTCATTTAGGGCTTCAAATTCAGCGTTTCGGCTTTCATATAAGAAATCAGTTCTACTTATTTATGTTTATAGACAAATCACATGATTAGTAATTTAACAGCGATTTTGTGTATTGTATTCTTGGGCAAAATAATCAATATCATATATGATAAACATAAACAAGGTCATTAAAATCCTGCAAATACTATTGATTTTAATATATAACTTATTGCGGTTGGGTTACTTTAGCTGTTATGTTGGTTAATCGATTTCTACAAGGTTTTTATGATTCTTGAATTTATTGGATACTTAATACTGCACGTCTAGCTTAATCGTTATCCAAACGTCTAGAATTCTTAACTATCAACATTTGCTTATTTATTAAGGTTTTGCACATGCGAATTTTTGGTGGTTGTTTAGATTTGGGTAAGAGCACTACAGTTTACATGTTCACAATCAAGGGAACAATTGTCAGTTGGATATGTACTACATAAGAGTGTTAATAGCACTCATAGCAAACGCTATAGCGAATAGCGTAGCAAATCACTCATTCATCGCTATGACACTATCTGATTTTGGCGCCTCCACAGCGAGTAAATAGCGGAATATCAGGTTTTTTTTTGTTTTAATATAAATAGCGATAAAATATACATAAACAATAGCTGGATTGTAGGTCTTTTGTTAAATATATGTATAGAAACACCGTATTTGGATATAATATACATATAAAATATTTCTAAAATTTTCTTCTGGTGTATCGCAAAACATAAAATAGCGCCCGCTATTTCATCGCAATCGCTACGTAGCGTATAGGTTACTTGTCGTTATCGTCCGCTAATCGCTATTAACAACTATAGACGGATGGTTTGATAATCAGCCTCCAAGTGGAAATTGTTGAGTTGTGGACTAGGGTTGACCATATTGACAATGTTAGGGTGTGTGGCTTTGGTTTAGAACTACGGGCTTGACCCATAAGGAACTTTAGGCCACATTCTACAAGTCGGTTTAAAGGCAGCTTGAAAAGCTAGTTACTTGAAGAACAAGCAACTACGTGGGATTACCCTAATAGGCCTCTATATATATGATATCTATGTGACCGTAAACCTGTAGCATAATTGAAAATTATAGAAAACCCTATCTAGCTCCGTGTGGACGTAGCTTAATCACACGTAAGAATCATGTGTTATCTCTTTTTCTTGCTCTTTTATACGTGTTGCTAGCGCTCGCGTATTAATACACATGTGAGGTTTAACTGCTAGTTTCCCCAAAGTGTGTGTGTGTGAGAGAGAGAGAGAGAGAGATACTTACTTGAGAACATGAGAAGCCATGAGCAATTCAGGTTCACCTCCCCATACATGTGTCTTCCTTATTTTTGACACATATGAATCGAAGTCACCTTCAATAAACCTGAATTATGTGAAATGCAATTAATAATTACTTATATACAACTCCTATTAAAAAAACATTCATCTTTCATATGAGTAATCACAAACGACATGTAGGCATACCACCGAAATATTTTAATCTGCGTATAGTAAAACTAATCCTTCATATCTCTTCATTTTTAGTGAAAAAGTCATTTATTAACACCGATAGCCTTTTCCACGAGTATTTAGACAAAAACTCCATATTAGAACTAGATCATATTGTGCAGGTAATAAATAAATGAAAAAGAAAATATAGATTGAATGGCACAACAAAATGATTGTAAAGGTACAAGCAAAAAAAAAAAAAAAAAAAAAAAAAAAAAAAAAAATCTTTCACAAGTACAACTCACCATTCTGTCTCTTTTCGTCTTCTAACAAATTCATCCGCTACCTAAAAAATTGTAAATATTAATTCAGTATAATAAAACCAGGTGCATCCGCAAGAAATATAAACGGTTTCTGAATCAGAATTGTTAGTTGTATCAACATTCTACATTAAGCATTTCCCATTTTATGAGTATGTGATAACACAAGTGTAAGTGTGTGTGTGTGTGGTGGGGGGGGGGGGGGGGGGGTACTGTGCTCTGAAGGTATTACTTAAGAAATAACAATATTTGGTAGCAACAAGAAAATGAGACCGAATACAAACTTGGGTGGCATATAAAATAGTTTCAATATACTAACGGCCTGTAGATCCACATTAAAAAATACTATTATTTTTAAAACATACTCTAGCACGTAATTCATCAGCTAACTCTCTTTGGAGACTCTCATTAGGAGCAGGTTTCCCCGATCTTACACAAGCTCCATGAGCAACAGCACGAAACAAACATCTTCCATCCCCAGGTATCCCTGTACAAAATAAATAAATAAATAAATAAAACACAAAATATTTAACCAAATTGGACCAAACCCAACCCGACCCAATTTGACATTTTGACCGTTAGGCCATTAGCCAGCTTACCTATAACTGAATAGTCAATGTAAACTTGCTTTCCATGTGATTGTTTATTATTCTCTTTGACTTCAGCGTGTACAGGTTCAACTTCAGTACTTGAGTTACAAACAAATAATCCGATAACAAGACCCGCCGAGGTACATCCTTGCATCCATGATCCGGATACCAAACTCCATTTCTTTCTTGAAATAATCCTTTGTTTGGGGATTAAAGACCTCATATTCATATTGTGGAGCCCAACTAAATGCATACCACTTTTGATGGTCAATGACTGACCGGTGGTTATTTTTGTAGCGTAATTTGGTTTGGCAAAACCAAGGGAGAGATATGCATATGGTAAAGATTGAGGTATCAGCTTTTGGTGGGGCCTGCTTGGACCGATCATGTGCTTTACGCAGGTTTTAATGGGAGAACAAGCAATCATGGTGTAATGAATCCGGGTTTTATTGTAGGTAATGACACTTGGATCACTGTGGATAATAGTATATGATTTAGATTAATGGAGATAAAGTAAAAACAGCCTAAAGTGATGAAATTTATTCACTGTCTGCAAATTAATACATGTGTACTCAATGTCAAAAAAAAGACCTAACGTTTTACTTTTAAGTATCAAAGGGTTTACGGAAAAGGGTAAGGAAAAAAAAACTTACGGACATGAAAGGCTTGATTAATATAATCTATACATGTTATAACTAAAAGTACTTATATGTGTTATGATTGTTAGATTCGTATAAGTGAAAATAATTTATTATATTTATATTATGATCAAAACTATATAGGTTAACTTTTTTTAGTTTTTATTAGAATCTCGGCCAGTTCCAGACCATAAACTAATCGTGAAACCTAGTTTTTGAAAATGGTAATAAACTCCTAAATAAGACGAATCAACCTAAAACAACCTAAACAAGCCTAAAACATGTCTAAGACTCCTAAAAATGGTATTTTATACTACGCGCTTAGCTTAGAAAAGCCCTCGCTTTGTTAAGCGCCTAAGCTCCGGGCTCCAGGCTCAACCTTTTCGCCTGGAGTGCGCCTTGGGTTTTCGACAACATAGCCGGCCACTTTAGCTCGGTTTGGACGGTTCGGTCAGTTTCAACGGTCGTTGAACATCCCTAGTGATAATCTTGTAAAATACATATAGTAGATGCCATAACTCATAAACAGTCAATTATACTTGTTTACATAACATGTCACTAGTTTTATACAACAAGATGTCGTACAGCTGTCGACATATATAACTATTAATACATCAAAACTTCATCATTCTCCATATTTAGATACATACATTGGCCCTAAATTGTATCCCCAACAACCCATCAAAACTTCATCATTCTCCATATCTAATTTAACATACAGGCCGCGGTGGGATAGTGGTTATCGGGCCTTCCAAAATAGCGGTCCAGAATAGCGGAACCGCTATTATCGGCGCTATTGACCATTATTTTGGATACCTTGGTTAGTGTGGACTCCGAAGATTTCATGGCTTACGATTAGATCTTGTTTCAAATATTGGCACTTTCGAGTTTTGACTTTTAGTATTACTATTAATATTAATATTATATATGTTTTACGTTTTATATATATAAAAATTCTGCATGAAATTAAAATTATCGAAATCCCACCGCGATAATCTATATCTCAAATATAGGCCAGCATAGATTAAAACACATCCAAATGTATAAATTTCGGATAATTATCACTTCAGATAGAACTAACACACAGAATCAGAATAAAACAGCATAAATAAGAAGCAACTTTGGTCAACAACAGTGACATGTTTATTCCAATTCAAAGCATATATCCAATCCATCACAAATCAGTGGTGCAGACAGTAGATTCGACACGCAATTATATGTTCATAAATCATAACCTAATTCTTCATCGAACTTATTGATAACTGTTAAATTGATGATTCGAAGATTCACAGTGAAACACGAATGAAAATGTACAAATTTTGGGGAAAATTGAAGAGGAATGTACCTGTTGAACGTTGAAGAGTTCGAAGAAGAATTGAAAGTTTACAGTATCGGAAACGTTAATGGAGATTGGGATGTATCTCATCTTTGCTAGAACCCTCTAGAAGCTTCTTTTATTTAGGGCATGTTTGGCAACGCTTATTTTAACAACTTATTCACTTATTTACTTTTTAAAAGTGCAACGCTTATTTTAACAACTTATTCACTTATTTACTTCTTAAAAGTTAAAAGGTGTTTGGGTTAGTTATTATACGAAGGGAAAAAGTAAATAAGTCACTTCATCCTGACTTATTTACTTTTCTAAAAAGTCAATAAGTTATAAATTGCTCCAAAATAAGCTTAGCCAAACATGTCCTTAGATACTTATGTTTACAGGTGGATGAACTGAACTCATATAGATTTAAGTACGGGTGTGCATGGGTCGGTTTGGTTCGGTTTTTACTATTAACTATAACCGTAACCGCTAGTTCGGTTATGGAGTTTTGGTAACTATAACCATAACCAAACTTTGGTTACGGTTAATTAGTTATGAAGTTGGTTATGGTTCGGTTTTGGTTAATTTCGGTTAAGTAACCAAGCAAGGTTTGAAATAAATAGGGTTGTGCACAATTTGAACTTAGTTTGAGCCTATTTTATAAGATAACGGAGACTAAACTTTTTGGTTAAACTACCGATTTGGGGTTCTTTTTAATAAGGTAATTCTCAAACAAAAAAAAAATTATGGCCATAACACCTTAGTTCTTTATCAAAATAAATGGCATCTACATCAAGATCATTTTGTTACTAAGATACTTTTATCTTAGTAAAAACCCTCTATATGGTTTTGTAAAACACAAATCCATTATATAAAGTTAACATTACAAGTTCGGTTCGGTTTCGGTTATATCGGTTAACCAAAGCTTCGTAACCATAACCATAACCATAACTGATTGAGCGGTTATACAAAGTTTCATAACCATAACCGTTGGTTATATTGGTTATCGGTTATTAGTGGTTCGGTTATATCGGCTATGGTTCGGTTATCGGTTATGGTGGTTAATTTGCTCACCCCTAGATTTAAGCAACCTAACGAACTTTTTGTTAAAAGTGATTAGTGTTTGAGTTTTTATATTTTAGTAGTTTTAGCTACTTACTTTAAAATCAAAAAGTTTAACGTTTTGAGTTCATAACCGGTTATTTTATAACGTTTTGAGCTAGTAGGTTTTATTTGAGTAAATTACAAGTTTTGTCCTTTAGGTTTACACCAAATTGCAGGCGCTGTCCTTTAGCGCAAAAGTTGACAAGTTTTGTCCTTAATGTTCCAAAATCTTGCATGTTATGTTCTTTAGGGCAAACCAAGTTATTTTTTTCTGTTAAATAAATGTATTTTTGTGATTTCAGAAGATAGATGAGGGTAATTTTGTAATTTTATCTATTTAATTAAAAAATAAAAAATTAAAACATTATATCCCCTTTCTCTTTCAGTCTATCTCTCTCTCTCTCTCTTCTGTCTCTCTCTTCACTCTCTCTCAACTCTCTATTCACAAAAGCTTCGCCGGAAAAAACTCAACACCACTTGAAACGGTCACCACTCTCCACCACCGTCAACACATCACCGCCACCATAAGCGTCCATCTACAACCACCACCATCGTTCATAAACAAAACCCCTAAATCACCACCCTCGTGAATCTACTACTAGCTCTTCCGGTGAACTTTCGGCTTCTGAGAAAAAAGATCTACAGAACAAAGTCACAAAATTGTTTTTGTTGTTAGATGTGGTAAATCATAAATGCCCGTTTTACCCTTGAATGTATTTACTGAACATTACTTATGAGTTGTGATTACTAATAAGGTAATGTTGGCATATAGGTAGATAAAAAAACCAGAGAATATCATCAACAACTGCGAATCGTTGAAGCGGTGTTAGATGTGGTTTCCGGAAGCGGAGCTGCACGTCCGTACACCGCCCTTGAACATCAAACATCAAATCGATTGAATCGCAACTGCATCCCAAAAGAACCCGAATTTCGAATCATAACCCGAACCGGACTTGTCATACTGAACCGGCTGGGCCGATTTGGGCTGCGGTGGCTGAATCAGCTGCTGGGTTTTAACCGGAGAAAGATTCGAATGAGGGTTTTGGTGTAGGAGGAGGTGTAACAAAGACGGTGTACGGGCCGATCTTGCCGATCATCGGTGGTGTCGCCGGTTATTTGTTGATCGACATTTTTAATTGGAATAGATGAAGATTTTTGGGCAAAGTTTGATTGGGTTTTTGAGGAAAAGATTAGAGATGTGTGAAAGTGAAAAGGGAATCTGGAAGGGTTTGGTTTGGAGAGTAAAGTGTTGAAGCAACATCTTCATGAGATAGAGAATGAAAGATCTTTGTTTTATTTTTTAAAGGGTTAAGAGGGAAATTACCATTTTACCCTCATGTGCATTGCACATAACAGTTTTTAACTAAGATTTCTAACCAGGTTTGGCCTAAAGGACAAAACGTGTAAGATTTTGAGAGGTTAAGGACACCGCCTGTAAACTTTTGGCCAAAAGGACAGCGCCTGCAATTTGATGTAAACATAAAGGACAAAACTTGTAATTTAATCGTTTTATTTTTTTAACCACTTGAGTCCAAAATCAAAGTACAAGTGTTAAAAAATTGAACTCAAAACGTTATAAAATGAGCGGTTAGGAACTCAGGGTGTTAAACTTTTTTATTTTGAATTCAAGTGGTTAAAACTACTAAAATATAGAAACTCAAAAAGTAATTTACTCTTTATGTTAGTATAAAAATTGTAATCTTAGTTTAGATTGAATGTTAGTTTCACTTTAGTTAATTTAGTAAGTGGCCGGTCTCCGTTAGAGTACTTAGGTTGTAGCCAGGTCGTGAAATCGGTTTTGTCGGTTTTTGGTTACGTGGGCGCCAACCCTCCAGCATCACCATGTAGTTCAAAATGGTAAAAGTGAGTTGGGTACTTCGAACTACCTTTCACCACCCCAAATGATTTGGATACTTTGCTTTTAGTACCTTTAACAACGGTTGTGGAATAACATTTATACATGAAGATACGTGACAGTGAGAAAAGGGAAAAAGTTACTTTAAAAGTAAATTACAAGTTTTGTCCTTTATGTTTGTACCAAATTGCAGGCGGTGTCCTTTGCCTTTAAATTTGATGAGTTTTGTCCTTAACGTTTCAAAATCTTGCACGTTATGTCATTTAGCCTTAACTCACTCAGTTTTTTTTGTTAAATATGGTCATGTGACTTGCACATGAGGGCATGTTTGTTATTTTATCTTTCAGGAGCTATTTTGTAATAAATTATTATTAAGGGACTATTTGTAAAACACTGAAAAATTAAATATATATATATAAACACTCCTTCCTCTCTCTCTCTTTCCTCTCTATCTCTCATCACTTCTCCCCCATTAATTGATCATTCCTTCCTCCAAGAACATATTCACATCGACTTCATTACCAAAGTCTAATATTTTTCCAATTGGCCACTTCATTACCAAAGTCTAATATTTTTCCAATTGGCCAGTAGCTCAAGTGCTTAACTATGCAACATTTTCATTAACTTTGGGTTCGCAATAGAGATCAAATTACAAACAGGTCTGTTCTATGAAATAATGGGGTTTCAGGTTTGCTCAAGTTTGTTCAATTAAATAATGGGGTTTCAGGTTTGTTCGACTAAATTTAGTGGGCTTAAATAAAATTTGATAAGCCTGTGTAGTTCACCAGCTTAAATAATGGGGTTTCGGGTCGTTCGGGAGGTTTGGTTAGCATATGGGATCCTAATTTGTTCCGGGCTCAGGGGATGTCAAAGGATAGAAACTTTCTTCATATTTGGGGTCAATTGGTGGGTTCCAACCTGATCATTAACATAATCAATGTCTATGCTCCTCAGCGGGTGTCGGATAAAAAAGTTTTATGGTCAGCTTTATCGGAAGTAATCAACTCGGGGAACGGTATGTGGGTTTTATTG
The DNA here is from genome assembly GCF_002127325.2 of Helianthus annuus. Classification (NCBI taxonomy): domain Eukaryota; kingdom Viridiplantae; phylum Streptophyta; class Magnoliopsida; order Asterales; family Asteraceae; genus Helianthus; species Helianthus annuus. Next base: position 27,695,290 of record NC_035445.2, read on the forward strand.
GGAGATTTTCACGCTGTGAGAAGTCGGGAGGAAAGAAAAAAGTCTCGTTTTAACAGCGCGTGTGCCAAGGAATTTAATGAATTCATTGACAGGAGTGATCTTATCGAATATAACATGAAAGGTAGGAGCTTTACCTTCATGGCTCCTAATTCAAACAAAATCAGTAAGATTGACAGGATATTGGTGTGTAAATTTTTTTTCGACAAATGGCCTGATGCTTGTTTGAGAGCTCTTCCTAGAATTCATGCGGATCATAGCTCGGTTGTTTTGATTTTTAGCAAAGAAAAATTTGGAGTTAAGCCTTTCGGGTTTTTTAACTCTTGGCTTGAGAGGGACGATATTGAAGAGGTGGTGGAAAACACGGTTAATTCTTTTGACATTGTGGCAGACCGGCCCGATGTTAGGCTGATTTTGAAATTAAGATTCATTAGAGACAAGATAAAAGATTGGAGGAAAGATCTGATGAATAAAGAGAAGGAAGATATGGTTAGAGATAAGGAAGAATTGGACGCATTGGACAGGTTATGTGAGGAAAGGGACCTTAGCGAAGAGGAAGAGTGGATTAAAGAGGAATGCATTGAGAATATCAAGGAACGTGAATGGTGGGCGATCATGGATTCAAAACAAAAGTCTCGATGTAAGTGGGCGGTTGATGGTGACGAAAACTCAAGTTTTTTCCACAGATTATGTAATAATAGGAAGAAGAACGGTATTCCAGGGCTCATGATAGGGGGCTCGTGGGTCTCGAAACCGGAAATGGTTAAAAGGGAGATTCTGAACTTTTTTAGGAACCACTTTGGGGAATCGATGGGTATTAGACTATAACAACCCTCCAAAAATATTTCCGGCACCTCTAATATATTTAGAATACCCCTATATGTCCTAAAATTCACCCCGTATACGAAAAACGGTCCCGAAGTACCTTTATATAATTAAAAATAAAATAAAAACAATTATTTAAGTCTGTCGTGGGGCGCGACACACTGTTCTTAATCCTTCGCGGGGCGCGACCTCGAGGTTAAGTGGCGGAGCCACATCGTGCCACGTGTCCCGCCACGCGTTAAAACCACTGATGACTCACCTGACCTACCGCCACCCTTAGGGCTCTCGCGGGCCGCGGAGGCTGTCACACCCCAACCGATGGCGGAAACATCGGAGTGAGACGAACTAGATTGTAAGAGACTTCATAACGCTACTTGTGTCAATATTTAATAAACCGATTTCATTTCATAAACCAAATTGTCAACAATACAAGGAAATTCAAATGACCACAATTTCAAAAGAAATACATAACAACATAATCAAAATTGATACAACATTTAAACCTAAACGTCTATATGTGTATCTCGGCATCATTGCTACGTCATTTCATAGCATCATCGTCATCAACCTGTAACATGTTAAAATAAAATTCAATGCAAAAGCAAAGGCGAGTACACAAGGTCTAAATAGTATAGTATAAGTATAAAGCATTTTACTCGAATCCACATGGCAATTTGTATACAAGGTAACTAGCATGCATAACATTACGTCTAAACCCAAAGTGTCCACTAGTATTTAGCATCCCTCGCCACAAAAGTGACGAGACCGTATAGTATATTGACTTAACAAACCCCCGTCGGGTGGTGTGCTACTCCTATAGCGCTATAATTGTTAAGCGAGGGTATAACATAGTAATGGCATAAACCATGTATTATCTAGCATAACAAGTAGCATGTATAACGGATTGAGTTCACAAAGTATGTTTAAGTGTGTGTAAGTGTAAATTTTTGTATGGTAACATGTTACAACCCAAAGGTGGTTTAAAAATGTAAATGGGTCGAGTGTACTCACAAAATTTGCATATGCTTTCCGATTATCCAATGTGACGAAGTTGATGAGGTTAGAAGGTTGAATGTGTAAGGGTTAAAGTTCAAGTATGTTTAGAGTCGAGATTTGGAATAAAACAACATGAAAATAACATATGAGAATAACATGTGAAAATAATCATCTAATACATATGATACTTGTTCTTGACACTATGCACTCCAAGGAGTTTGTATGGTTTCATGGAACAAGGTTCCATTAGAATCGTAACAAGTTATCATACTATAGGATGATATAATCTAGTACTTGGACATATGAACACTAGTTCATCATCTAAGATTCGATTATTTGGATTATGTGTTTATATATATTACATATATTATATACATATTATTAAGTTCATTATTTCAAGCATGAGGTAGAAGATTAAGATCTTCATTTAGGTACCTCTAAGTATCATGGAAATCATGTAGGAGGTAGGAAGAACAAGCTTCCATTTAGGTACCTCTAAGTGTTCACCACTACACTTGACGTAAGAACATTCAAGGAGGGTCATGAACTATAAGTAATACAAGAATGTAAATAATCTAAACTATGAGAAATCATCAAGTCATGTGGGGATTTTATGTTGGACAACCCAAGTTGTTCCATAATCACTCCTATATCAAGTTTGAAGCTTTAACATGACTTGTGGGTTAAAAACCCTAAACAAAACAGAAATTATTTGAGGTTTAACCTCTGATGTTGTATGTCTCAACCTTGTTTTCAAGCCTAACCAACCATAAGATAGGTTGTAAGCATTAGGACATAGGTTTGAGATGAGTTAGACTCAAGTTTGATAAGTTTAAACAAGCTTTGAAAGAGTTTGAAACACAACAGAAAGTTTATGGACATTTTTAGGGCAATTCCAGGTCTGATTTCTCCAAGAAGAGATCAAGGAATCAAACCCAAATATTATCCAAGCAATTAGAAAGAAGAATCAAGTGATTTGGTTGAGTTTTGAGCAAATTATGCTCACTTTTGTATGAAGGTACGAATCTGTCCGAACTTGAACTTGCAGCTACGATTTTGGGAGCTTGAGAGTGATTTGAGAGTGTTTGTAAAGTGCAAATGACTTGGGAGGCCTTGGGTATTTATAGGGAGGTGATTAGGGTTGGTTTGGGGGGATAATTAATGCTAAAACTTGGTTTAAACATGAAAATCCCGCTCAAAAACGAACCTGGTCGCAACAAACTCTTATTAGGGTTGGCCTCGGATGTTGACGGAGTCTTCAGTGTCGAGTCTTCGCATCTTCATTCTTTATCAGTCTTTGGGCTTTTCTTTGAAGTATTTGACGCTGTAAGTATCCCCAATCTCTATCTTCTCTTCTCTATCATCACCAACAAACTCCTCCTCTCGGATGTTGATTTCTTCCTCCTCTAATATTGAATTTTTAACATTGTCAGCAGCAACAGACTCGGAATCAGAACCTGGCTCTTAGTCATTCAAACTCCCCCTCTCAATCAGCTGGGATAGCAGTCTGGCTTTCACAGGTTCAAGATTGCTGTCTGGCTCAGTACTTTGTTTAGGATCGAAAACTTGGCTTTTTATCCCAAGATCACCTAGCTCTTCAGGATCGATTAGCCCAGATCTTACTCAAGTCTGCACATTCTCTACCACAAACATAAGTTTTATGATATAAAGATTTGTACACTAAGACACCACTTGTAGATTAAATCACAAAATGATCTATCATTTAGTCTCTGATGAACCACATGAATGAATATCATTTTCAAAGCTTCTGATGACCACTTGTAAGATAGATTTTAAACTTTTTACTCAAACTCCCCCTCACACAATGTCATCATGTTTAGCACTTGGAATTTTGAAAATCAGCTTTCTAACACCAGTTGTCGAAAATCTTTTTGAATTTTTCAAAATTTATGCTAAAACACACTAAAATCTTTTTGGACTTTTTATATGAAATGCAGTAAAGAAATATTTACAGACAATATTTTTGTGAGTTTGTGTAAGAGGATCATATCAGTTTTTGAGACAAATCACCAACACCGTTAAGCTTCATTTCATTTTAAGTTCTAAACAATTCACTTAGATTGTCAGTATACTTGTTCACTTAAATTTTCACACAAAGTTCAACTGCTTCAAGATACGAGATTTAATGTTTTAAGCACTTAAACTTATTCGCGTGTCCCACCACTTGAATATACTCCCGTATCCAGATCCCAATATTCAGTCTTACAGGTGAGTATACCTAGATGATATCTGTAAGGGGTTAGGTGCGAAACCGTGAGAGCTCAAGTCAGAACTTCTGTTCAGCAGAGAGATGACGGTTCGACTTTTGGTGTGTCCCCTTTAGAGGATCTTTTCTTCAACAGCACATGATTAGCATTTTTCAATGTTTCATCATTTTTTATGTTGAGGGCGGTGCTATGTTTCAAGCACTACGAAAAGTATTATACGGGGACTAGGTCAGATTTTCCATTCAGCAGAAGTCCTGGGATAATACCCCAGATATCACTGAGTATAAAGACCTAGTATCTCAGAAAGAGGGACCTTTCAAACAAGATTTCGGGGGTTACCCATATATCCAAGAAGTTGTTCCCCACGATATAAGCAAGTTTGAATTTAGGTTTATATCTCGTCACAATCTACTAAATGTGTAAAAACCTACTGGCACATCCGCAGTGAAATTGTTTATCACATTTGTACTTTCCAATTCTTTAGCATGTTGTGAAAGTCCAATGATGTACTATCATTTCCTCTTTTTTACAACAAAACTCATTTTTCATTTTATCATGTTTTTGACTTTTTCAAATTTTCTAATGTTTTTGGATTTTCTGAAAATTTTTACTCCCCCTAAAATGCAAACACATATAAAGAAATTTGAAAAAAAAACTGTACAGGTAACTTGACAACCGATATCAAATCCCCTCAATTCGCCATCACTTGGCATGAACAATCAGAACTCCCTCTATCAACAAACTATTTTCCCATTTAGATTTCAAAACACTTATGCTTATTTTAATCAAAATGATTTTTTCGGAAAATAAGTTTAGTTGATTTTATCATTTATAGGGACGTGGTTCATCATATTGTCTTTCAACCAAATATCACTTGTAGGAAAATGCAAGTACAACTTAATGTCCCTGATTTAGCATTTTCAAATATGCACAGTCAAACCTCTGTACCACTTGAAGGACAAAATTACCGAAGTAAATTTCTCAAGAAATATGCTGATTCCTGTTCCACGATTACAAACTTGGGAACTTCGGCAAGTCAGGTGTTTAATCAAAGAAAATATCCACCCAAGCCTGACCAGCCTTGGGTGTTACCGAGTCATCAACACTCGGTTTCTTACCTCCCATCTTTTTCTCATAGAACTCTTTAACCCTTTTGACTTTTCGATCAACCATTTTACCAAATATGTGTTTTACCTTGGGGTTAAAGGCCTTTTCAACATCAATAACCTTTTTGTCTGAATAAAATTGGTTTGAAATTTCAACTTTACCAATTTTCTTCTTAAAATTTTCAGCCCGAAGTGGTGGAAAATTCTCATCATCCACAGTCGGAACTGATTCTTCACCATTTACCTCAACCTGTGGCTCTTCTGATTTTGTGGAATCAGATTCATCGCCAGAAGATAGCTCCTCTGATTTTAACTTATCAGAATCATCGCTAGAGCTATCAACAAACTTCTTAACAACCCATTTCTGGTTGTCAGATTTAGCTCTCTTCTTGTAAAACTTGTTTGAACATTCACCAATTTCAAAATTTGAATTTTTGAATAATTTTGTTCTATCAATTGGTGGTTCAAACTCAACCACTTTCTCTTTCAGTTTAGAAACTCCCTGTTTGGGTTGAATTGCTTGCGAATAATTCACTGCAAGATGTACCTGATACCAATTGTAGGTCCCTATCCCGTGGATCGTAACGAGATTGATAATCAATCAAGGGTGCGGAACCCCCTTGATCAATCGAACAAACAGAAACAAGAATAATTATGAAGAACACGAAACAATCACTTTCAATCCGGTCTTCTATTGATTATCCAACACAAGGTTTACAATCAGTTCAAGACCTTCACCAGAAATCTCTCAGCCACTCTCTGTAGATTTCGAACTCCTCTCCCTGTTTTCTCTAACTGGCTAACCTCAACCCTAATGCATCATGTTGTTTATATACTACAACCATGTTTGCATACTGGGCTTTGGTCTGGGCTTGGCCATTCTCCTAGCCCATTATAATAATTAACTCCCTAACCAATAAAGCCCATTACAAAATATCCAAAGACTAATTAATCAAACTATTAAGCTGTTGTCACAGAACTTGCACTAACAAACTCCCCCTTGACAATAGCTTCATAGTGTAACTTTGTCTTCAAACATCTTACAGTCTTTTGGTCTTTGGATAGCGTCAGCTACACAGTTTCTGACATCAACAGACTCCCCCTTAGCTGATGCTTCCAATCTCTAAAACTTTCATTCACTGTAGATCAGTGAACTAGCAATCTTTGGTTAAGCAAGTAAACTTCAACTCTTTCATATCTCTTTCTTTCTGCAATGTAGTAGAAGGATCCTACCATGCATCTTCACACATTCTTCACTTCACTCTCAATCTGCACTTTACTTGTATTCTGCACTTCATTTTGATAACTGCATCAATCTGTTTAGAAACACAAGCAAGCATCTCGAAAAACCATTAGACTTTTTCACATTCCAAGATAAACCAATATTTTATCTTATCATGCAAAAACAAAAAACTGTCAATTCAAAATGGAAGTCTTTTAAAAAGAAATATTTTTTGTATTTTTGATTTTTAAGAAAGCAGATAAATACGAAAAGCAACAAACACTCTATTTTTGTGAGAATCACCGGTAAGAAGATCATATCAGCACAATCAAACTGTTTTCACACTCTATTAGTTAATTCTTTATATAATTTTTCGTGAAAAGCAGTTCAGGACGATTACCAGTATGTTTGTCCACCTAAACAAAATGCATGAACATTTCAAGTACCATTACCGTATGATACGTTAAGGTAATTTTATTTCTGATATACTAGTGTGTCCCATTTCAGGATGTACCCCCGCGATCAAGGTATGCACAACGATTCATCGTAGCAGGTGAGTATACCGATGTCATCCTTTAAGATATCCTGACTGTGTCTAGGTCTGCATATAATCTATTTTATCATGTTTTGATGTCTTAACAATGAACACCTAAATAAATACTAATCAAATCCTGGAAATATAAACAACACACTCTATCATGCAAGTATCTTCCCTACCACATATTTTACAAGTCCAATCCAGATTTCTGAAATCTTAACTGGGAATAGGTTGAGAAGAGAACAGAATAAATCTTTTGCAGAGATGGTATAATATACAGATCAAATGAGTTTTTCTCAGTTTGATATAGGTTTCTTGGGTTTCTTTTGGGCACTTGAGGGCCTCTTTTGGGTGTATTAGATCTATAGCGTGACAACGTACAGCTAGGTCAGCATGTATCTGGATGCAGCAGAAGCTGTCGTTGCCTAGCACCTCCTTCGGATCAGCATATATCTGGATGCAGCAGAGGAGGTACACGACTTTTTTCAGAGAAGATTTCAGAATCAGATCAAAATTGTGTGTATCGGGACAACATACAGACATTCAAATAGAAATGAGTTAATTCCGAGTGACTCTCTCTCCTGGGGTCATGTACAATTTTAGTTCTGAACAGAAGGACATACAGACATTCAAATATAACTCATTTTTTATTTTCTTTTTTTTTTATGTTTTTGGATTTCTAACTTGGATTTTTTTAAAATTTTATAACTTACTCCCCCTAAACACACGCACTCTCTAAACTCTTTTTGGCTTAGAGGAATTTCTCCCCCTAAATTTTTGTTTTCATGGAGTAAGTTTCAAAAACACAAATTTAAACACAAACAGACTCCCACTTTAAATCTGACAAAAGTTTTTCACGTTTAAAGTATAGAATAATCAAAACAATCACACAAGTAAATAGTTCGTTACCCATGTTAACCTACTATTCACCTCAGTTGCTTTACAGGAATAACCACTGTCGAACACATCAACAGTCCTTCTTGGCCATCCTGCACACACTCAACAACTTAGTTAGACTTAACAACCCAAACCTGACCGGTTTTGGGTTGACCATGTAAATCCACATACGAAGCTTCTAACCAATATCCATCACACCTTACTTGTGTCTTGGATGTTGTTGTTGAACAAGATTTATAACTTCCCCTAGGTCTTTGATCACGAGAGTTCCAATAAAATCTCGGATTTTCTGACCTTTGAAAATTTTTATCTTGATACCTTCTTCTCCCATTCTCATACCATGAATTTTGAAAAAATTTTGGATGTTGTTGAACATTTGAGTTACTGAAACCCCTATGTTCATTTCTTTGTTGAAAATTTCGATTACCAGCAGTTTGGTATCGATTTTGATATCCAAAATTTCCATTTTGACTTTGAAACCGATTTGATTTACCATTATAATGACTAAATTGTGGAGAATTACTTCTTGGTCTATCAAATTGTTTCGAAGTTGAGGGTTTTGATTGAGATTCAGGTTTCTTTGTTTGACAACTAGTTTTTACACTGTTGCTTGACCCAACCTGATTCCCATCCTTAACCTCATCAACTTTTTGTTTACCTTTCTTCAAAGGACAACAACTCGCCACATGCCCTTTGTTGTGACATTTAAAACAGGATCTCTTCTTATAACTTTTCTTTTTGTTTGATCCCTTTTTAAATGTTTTAACCTTTTTGTCTTCAGTATCCTCATCCACTTTATGAGGTGTACTGTTAGACCCAACAGATTTTTTCAAAAAGACTGGACTATTTGGCAAGTCCACAGCTTATCGGATCCACTACTACTTGTGTAGTGGTTACAAAATCAGCTAGGTCATCTTCAGTTGGTAAAAATGAGTAGTCTTGATTTTCAGAAGATGAAGCTTTAGTATACCCCACCCCTGTTTTATCATTACTCCTTTTTAAGCCTTTTTGAATTCGAGTCCTGACTAATGAGGAATTCCCAAAATTGTCTAACTTCCCCTGAAGTTCTACAATTTTGGCTTGTGCATCAGCCAATTCTGTGCACTTTTATGAAAACTCGTTAGTCTTTTCTTTTAGAGTTTCACAAGCTAAATCAATGATCTGTAACAGTTCATTGACTTTGCTTGTTAAACTGCTGATTTCCTGTTCATTTGATTTGAGTTTATCTAAACAATTTGACTCTCTTTTAATCAAAAGAACATTTAACTCTTTTCGGTTTTCCAAATCAGCTAACAGAGTTTTGTTTTGTTCCGATAGGCTGTTAACTTTACCTTGTAGTTCAGTGAAATTATCACATGTATGACTTACAGATTCTGATGATACCTTCACCTCTGCTGTAAGTCCATTCATATCATTCAAGCCCTTTGAAACTTCTGCATCCTTCTTCTCAGCTTTTACAACATCTGCTTCTTCATCTAAAGCATGACCTCCTACACCCTGTCTTGATGAACTCTGATAACGTTTTTCCAAAGCTTCCCACAGATCTCTAGAATTCCCATACTTCGTGAAAGTATGTTTAACACTCTCAGGCAAGGACATATTTATTGCTGCGAAAGCTTTCTTCTCAGCATCAACCAACTGTTTCTCAGATTCATCCATCTTCTCGTAAGAAATCACTTTCACTCTTCCTTCAACAGGACGTGTAGGAGCAACATATCCATCAATCATACAACACCACATTCTGAAATCCTCACTTTTCACAACCGATTCAAACTCCTCCTTCCAGACAGCATATTCTTTAACATTTATAAGCTTTGGCCAATTCTTAACAGTCTCACTGACCTTATCCATTTTGGACATCACGCAGCGTAAAAGTTTAAATGGACTTTGATAACCTGTGACAAAATCCATATCTAACTTCTCTACTACCTCTTGCCAAGCTTTTACCGTAACCGTATAGAAAATTTTTTAACCCAAACAAACCCCTTTTTTTTTTCTTTTTTATAAATAGAATATAAATATATATGTTTTGTTTTAATACTCTAAAACTTATTATTATTATTAATATTTTAAAACTTATTAATATTTATCTACCTATTTATACAATATAAATTAGTAACTATTTTGTGCATTGTGAGTTGTACTTCTAGCTTAAGGTGAGTTTCAATTTTTTTTTGATTTTTCACTTTTAACCCAAGCATTTTCATATTTGTATTTTAACCCCTTTTAATTTTTTTTTGTTTTTAACACAAAGTTTTTCATCTTTTATAATTTAACCCAACACTTTATTATATACAACTTTCGTCCCTCATACTTTTTACCTTTCGCAAGTTTTTTGTTTTACGTTTCGTTCTAAATTTTGCGAATTAACACGTCGTAGCGTGCATGTGAGGTTCAACGTTTTTTGCTCTATTTTTTCGAATTTGATAGGCCCGTCGCAACGTGTCCATTTTTCCCCTTTTGACAAATTCGCCGCAACGGACGGGTCCTTGATCGACTAAGTTATTATTTTCTACGTTTTACGTTTCTGTTTAATTTCTTCGCATTAACACACTGTAACGGGTGTGTGTGGTTCAATGATTTTAAGTCTGCTTTTCGTTCGGTGTATTTTTTTCCATTTTATCTATTTTAATTTTACGAGTTTTTCCGATGTCGGGAGTCGATGCCGGTGTGGCATTGGTGCTACTTGGCATGGTATTACGAACGTTTTTAACCTATTAAATTTTTTACTAATATTTTGTTTCGGTTTACCCTTATACTTTCTTTACTTAAAAACTATTTTTACGTGCATATTTTATGTACGGGTAGGTATAAATATGATTTGTTATACATTTCGACATAAATGTTTTTTTTATAAACAACTCTAGGTCAAATATAATACGTTTTCGTTTAAAGAACCCATTTTTACGTGCATATTTTTATGTACGTTTCAGTATAAATTTAAGTTGTTCGACGTTTCGACGTAAACTTTTTTGGGAAATGATTCAAGTCAAATATAATATGTTTATGTGTTTATTTTATGTATGTTTCGTAAAGTTTATTTCGAATCGAGTGGAGTCAAATTATGGTTTCTTTTTTCCCTTTTATTCGAAAACTCTAATTAATCCCTTTCGATTACATGTGTCAGATTTCCTTTATACCTGTTACGTTTTTTATGTATGAGTTGGGTCACACATAATACGTTATGATTGTTCGATATGAATTTGATTTACTTTACGTTTGATCCAATCATGCTTATACAAGTTACATTGAGTTCAACTGGATACGTCGAAATACGTGGTTTCATATGGTTAATGCATCATATAACGTTTGGACTAATCCATTCAATGTTTACGATGTACCCGCACCGCAACGCGGGCGGGTGTTAATCCTAGTTATACTAAAAAAATACACTTGATGCCACATGTCATATTCTTAAACCATTTTTAATTGAGGTGGCATCTCTCTTTGATGAGATAATTGGTTCTTTGGGCGGCAATTTCCTAGGGCCAGTCTCCTCATTATCTCCGCTCTCCTTCTTTCAATTATCTTTATTCTCCTTCTTTCAATTCTTTCAATTCAATTCTTTCAATTTCTTTCAATATCTTTCTTATCCTTATATCAAACCGACGTAGAGAACACCAGAATTCAAATATCGCCATCTCCTACGAGCATATTTTATTTCGTTGCTAATCATCCACCTCTACAATCCTTTCGCTTTAAATCCGTATCTGATTAATCACATTTTGGTAAGTTTTTAAAGTTCATGTTTCATTCATAGATCTATAGTCCCGGATTAGGGCTTCAAACTAAATCTTGCTCTTCGAATCCTGTTTTGATTTATCGCGTGTATTTACATGTTTAATTTCATGGTCTTAAATACACTGTAACCCTAATCCTTATTTAGTTTATATGATGATGATGATTTGAATCCGTGTTTGGTTGATTTGATTTGAATTAGGGTTATAAACCGGATTTCAAGTGTCTGCAACTTAAATTTTGTTGTTATGTGTATCGATGAAGAAGGTTTTTGGGCTGATATAATTAACAAATTTGTTGATTGAAGTCCTTATGTGACTGACATGAGTAATTAGGGCTTCAAACTAAACCTTGCTCTTCGAATCCTGTTTTGATTTATCGCGTGTATTTACATGTTTAATTTCATTGTCTTAAATACACTGTAACCCTAAACCTTATTTAGTTTATATGATGATGATGATGATGATGATGATGATGATGATGATGATGATATGAATCCGTGTTTGGTTGATTTGATTTGAAATATGGTTTTAAACCGGAATTCAAGTGTCTGCGACTTAAATTTTGTTGTTATGTGTATCTATGAAGAAGGTTTTTGGGCTGATATAATTAACAAATTTGTTGATTGAAGTCCTTTATGTGACTGACATAATTAATTAGGCTGTTTGTTTGGCAGAGGTTGAATGTTCATGGTTTTGAATCGACGGTTTTCTTTATGTGACTCCGCTGGTTTGACTTGGGATGTATCCATTAGTTAAGTCTAACACTTTTGTTTGCAAATACACATAAAGAAAGATGTTGTTCATTTTTGTAAACAAATTTTGGTTGTTGCTTATCATGAACAGATCCACTATAGGTTAATACTTGAACATGTTTCCATCAATTAACATATTTCTGTAGTCATATTTCTTTGTCTGTTTTTTTATCAAATCCTTTTTTTATTTATTTTGCAGATAGTTTAATTGCGGTTAAAAAGAAATCCATAAGTGCACAATTTATACTGTTTAGATGATACATTAAACTTAATAAGAATTAACCCTCTGTTGAATTAGCAACCAGTGACAGACTTCTGCTGGAAACATGGATGTGTCGGTGATGTTGTCAAGGAGTGTCATTAGATGCTTAGTGATAGCATTTTCTTATACTCCTCGGCAATGTCACCGACCCCTCATAATAATTCCATCAAAAATCTGTCACTGGTTGTTTCTTCAACAGAGGGTTGCTTTTTGTTACGTGAAACTGTATCATCTAAAGTTGGTTCGATGTTGCATACCATCGATTGCGAGTGCACTGTTTTCTTCTTGCAACCTGTTTTGCATCCATGAGAACCACAATACGTATTCTGAACCCTGTCATATTGTGTCATAAGCTTTACATAATATTGATGTTTGCGTACCGAGTTTGATTTTCCGGCTGTGATGACTTTGGTAAAAAAAACTTGGTTCGATGTTGCATAGCATGGATGGCGAGTGCGCTATTTTAATCTTGCAACCTGTTATGCAACCATGAGAACCACACTACTTATTCTGAGCCCTTTTTTATTTTGTCATAAGCTATTTTCAACAATTATGTTGGCAACGACGCCCTATCTACTGGCATTTTCGGTATATGAAGCTGTAACTTATATTTGATCGTTCCGTCCCGCGTTTGGGTTGCGAATGTGATGGCTTCTATACAAAAATAAGTAAAATAGATGTTTGAGACGATGGTTCAGGGGTAATGTTGCATTTAGGTTACCAATGTCTGATATTTTCTTTGTCATTAATTTTATCATATTTAGATTTGAATGAAATTATCATTACCATGTTTCATTTTGCCGAAAATTGTGTATAATAACAATTTATTTTGTAATAACATTTGATTTTCTAATATGTGATGTTTTTTGTAAAAAAAAACTGTCTTCAAAGTTGGATATCAAGGGAAGGATATTGCCCTGTATGCTACCATTAGTGTATTACGCAGGCATTAAAGTTCATTTTTTTTATATATATGGAACCGACTCAAATTATTATGTTAATATTCCGGCTGCGATGACTTTTGTAAAAAAAACAACTTGGTTAAATGTTGCATAGCATGGATGGCGAGAGGGCTGTTTTGTTCTTGCAACCTGTTATGCAGCCATGCGACCCACAATACCTATTCAGATCCCTGTGTTAATATGACATAAGGAATTCATAATATTGATGTTGTCTTTCCCAAGTATGATTTTCCGGCTGTGATGAGTTTGGTAAAAAAAACATGGTTCGATGTTGCATAGCATGGATGGCTAGCGCTCCGTTCTCTTTTTGCAACCTGTTAAGCAGCAGTGAGAACCACAATACCTATTCTGAGCCCTTTGTTAGGTGTTCATAAGGTAATTTTAATAATCATGTTGGCAAAGACACCTTACAATACATGCATTTGCGTTATATGGAACTGTAGCTTATATTTTGATCGATCTTTACCGAGTTCGTGTATCGGTTATGATGAATTTGATAAAAAAACTTTGTTCGAGGTTGGATACCAAGGTATGCTATTGCCCTGTTTGCTACCATTCAGGTATTAATCAACTATTATATTTAATTATTTTTTTAAGGAATTCATCGATAATTATTATGTGAAATATTTATTTTGCCTATTTATTTTACCACATTTTAATTATCATTGCATTTTTATTTGATTTGAACTGGCATTTTTTCATTTCAATTTGTTAACTATGCTCTTCATTCGTGATTATTATATGGAAATTATCAATCATCTAAAAATAGATGTAACTGAATTTTCTATTTTAATAAAGAATTCATTCCAAATTTTTATTATGATAACAAATTTCTTTTCCATAATTAACCTCCCAACTCCTATTATAAATAACATCTTTTGACATATTACATTGTCATTCACATCGTACTCACACCATTTCTTTCATAACAATGTATCTTTATCATTTTTTATTCATTTTAGTTCAGTATATTTTTATGTCTTCGATTAACATATTGCTTTGATGATTAAACCATAATGTTTTATCTATTATTCAATTGCAGAAATGGAACAGCCTGCTATTACACTTCTCAACAATGTTGATCTTAATGTTGATGATTACACAATCAGAGTCCGTGTTGTCAGATTATGGACAAGACCTGCCTTCAACAATCCTCGAAAAATTTACTGCTATGACATGATCTTCATGGACCAAGAGGTTTGTTTATATATATTTTAATAACTTATATATATTTATGTATATATATATACATTATTTTAACTTAACACATTATTATCACCCGTGCTGTTGCAGGGCACCAAAATGCAGGCATTTGTACTCCAAAGAAATGCTACCGTTTATGAGCACCTTTTGAAAGAAAATCAGTGTTTAACTATTCGTAACCCATCTATGGGTGAGAATCGCCAGAAAGTTAAATACGTTCATAGTACGTTGAAGATCAATCTAAATGAGAACACTGTTGTTAAGGCGTACACTAGGCATGTTGGTTCTGAGTGGGGATTCGATTTCACTCCATTTGATTCTATTCTGGAGGATCCAGACGAGGACTTCAAGTCTTTCAAAAGTCCAATTGGTAAATTATATAAATAGATAAGCTGATTTGTTAAAAGTTTTGAATTTCTGTATATATCTTATTTAGTTTCTACTATTTTTATTTTTAGACGTTATTGGGTTTGTTGTGAAGAGCATTCCGGCTGAGGTTAAGAGTGATAGTAACAACGGCAAAGAGGAAAACAAAGTTACTTTTATTCTTGAAGACCTGCAGTACGAATAAATTTGCATATATTTATATCTGTTTTTGTAATTTTACTTTATAATTTTATCTGAAAATAACAAGTTAATAATTAAATCTTTTTTATAGGCACCATCAGATTTTTGTTACACTATGGGATGGTTATGCTGATCAAATTCGAGCATTTGAAAGCAACCATCCAGCGAAAAAGAATGTTGTGGTCGTTATTCAGTTTGGGAAGTACCGGTTTTGGGGAGGTATATTCTATCTGTTCAATGTCAATTTTATTTTACCAATTTTTTTACATCTATTTAAGCTGTTAATTAAGTTACATGTTATTTAAAACACAGGACATGTCAATGTATCCAATTTGTATACTGTAACTCGAGTGTTCATCAACAGTGACATTCCCGAGATTGTTGCTTTTAAGAAAAGGTTTGTTTTCGTAATGAAATTATCTATATTATAGTTTATTTACAAATTAATGTCATTAACTTTGTTGTGTGTTATTAGTTTTCTTGCTCAGATTTCTGCTTCAACATCTTCCGGTTATTCTGGGTTGACTTCCTCTCTTATAAAGTCACCCGTTGACGAATATCTCAAAGATTATACATTCAGTACAATTGGAGCTTTAAGCGGAATCGCAGAGGTTAGTTTTACACTTTGTATTTATTTTATAGTCCAGTTATATCGTAATAATTTGTGAAAAGTATGTTTAACTACTCATTGTTGTGCACAGAAAAAGGCTGTTATTATCCTTGGTACAATCAAGAGCTTTGCATCAGAAAGCACATGGTTTTACAATGCCTGTAAATCTTGCACCAAAAAGGTTTTTACAACAACTATTTGCAAGGAGAAGGAGGATGGAAGCGAAGGTTTTGATGAAGTAACAGTGTTGGAATGCCAGACTGATCGTTGTAATCAAAAGACCGTCATCTCAGTTCCCAGGTGAATTTACCACTTTATTTATTTTATTGTCCTCATATTATA
The DNA here is from genome assembly GCF_002127325.2 of Helianthus annuus. Classification (NCBI taxonomy): domain Eukaryota; kingdom Viridiplantae; phylum Streptophyta; class Magnoliopsida; order Asterales; family Asteraceae; genus Helianthus; species Helianthus annuus. Next base: position 27,711,537 of record NC_035445.2, read on the forward strand.
TTTTTACTGTTAACTAAAACGTTGACAAATATTTGCAGGATCAAAGTTCCGATACGTGTTCAGGATTGTACCGGGATTGTCACCTTGACGTTGTTTGAACGTGAAGTTGTGAAACTACTCAGTGTTTCTGCAAATCAGCTATTAGAAAACAACATAGAGGTAAATTTACTAATGTATTATACATGACGTATTTCGTTTCTTATGTTGTTATAAACACTGTCAACGTTGTTCATGATCAATTTTTTTACATTTGACTAACAGTTGGCTAGCGAAGGGAAATTTCCTAAAGAGTTTAATGCTTTGCTAAATCGCAAGTTTGCTTTCAAGATAGCCATAGGTTCTTATAACCTCAAAAACAAAGCAGATGGCTACTCTGTTTCAAAGTTGACTGAAAATCCAGAAATAATGTCTGAGCTTGATCACCATTTTAATGCTATCCAGGTTATTTCTACCTTTAAACTATATTGGTATAAACTATTCTACCTTATATTTATATGTTACCTCATATCTTATAAACGTTATTAAAAACAGCCTGTTGACGAGGAACAGTTAAACGTTGTTTCTGCTGATTCAAATCCTACTGTGAAGGTTCCTGTTAAGGTTTCTGAGCTACATTTATTTAATAAATGCTGGAACATTTTGTTGCGTAATTTTTTATTTCATCTTCTAACCTTTTTATATATTATTGACAGGATTCGGTCTCCCGTACGGGTGAGGATGAGACTCCGATTTCTAAGTTGAATGAGAGCATGTTTACCACCCCATCCGTTCCTGTCAAAAGTAGTTCTGTTTCGATGATGGAAAAGGAACTTAAACGCAATTTTGATGCGGTTTATGAGGCTGATTTTTGTTCTTCCCAGTCCTCTACTAAACCGCGTCAGAGTGATAGCGGCATGGAGGAAGACGCGAATGTGATTGATGGGCTTTTGAAGCCCAAGATCGAGAAGTAGGCGGACAGTATAATAATCATCTCAATGTGTTTGAACAATTTAATTTTCCTCTTATGTTTTCATTATCATTCTGGTTTTTGACATTTGGTTTTCATTGCTTTGTTACCGAATATGCATTCGGTGTATCTTGTGTGGTTTGTTTTCGTTTGATGAATAAGAGATGGTTTTATTAATCAGCCTGTGCATTTTTAATTTCTTTAAAATGATTTGTAGTTTATTGTCATAACTTTGTATATATGACATTAATCATGTTTAATTCCTAAAAAAACAAAAAACAAATCATGCATATTATTGTATTCTATATTAGTTAAAAACTGTTTGTATAAACGGTACTCCGATATATCTATATTTTACTTTTTTTTTATAATGAAGGTCGACTATATTTATTAATATTGTATCATTAATCATCAACTCCGGCAAAAAATATATTTATACAATTAGTTAATATTATAATTTATTTTATCACATTATCGATTTATATATATATATATTGATATCAGTAACCAGTATTCCGAAAAATTTATTTAACAAAATATCTATTATACATATACAGCTGGACTTAACATATTTATTTATTTTAATTTAATAATTTAATGAATGTTAAATTTTAAAATATATTTACTTACATCATGTACCAAACTTTCTTATTTTATGTTTTATAATAGATATGTGATTTGTGAATATGGAAATTGGTCAATCACATACAATATGGAATTTATCTATGTTAATAAATTTTAAAATATATTTACTTACATCATGTACCAAACTTTCTTATTTTATGTTTTATAGTAGATTTGTGATTTGTGAATATGGAAATTGGTCAATCACATACAATATGGAAATTTATCTATGTTAATAAATTTCGAAATTTGAATTGTAATTAGATACATCATTTCCAAACTTAGATAACCACATATATTATAAATAGCATTCTCCTACCTTTTGTTTCATACACATCCAAACTTCTCACATTCTTTCATCCATACTCACACAAAGGTATCAGTATTATGGATGTTCTTATAATTTGTCGATTTATATTATTTTATAAGTAATAAGTTATATAAATCGGTTGTATAATTCACGAATTTGATTACATAATTCTTATCAATTGTTTCTTTTCACATATTTTGTAGGATGCAACGTCTTGAATTTGAAATGTTTGCTAACGAAATCCTATCAAGGTTACCAACAAAGTGTGTTGGTAGATTAAGATGTGTTTCCAGACAATGGCGATACGAATTGTCGTCACAATTGTTTGCGATTATTCACTATCACCGTACGGCTAAATATGAAGATCCAAAGGTTATCACGCTGACCAACTCATCAATTGATCTTCTTAACCTGATTAGTGGAAAGGTAGACATTTCTTCAAAGAAGACTATTTCATTCCCTGTTGACACCTGTCTTTCAAATCTAACAATTCTTGCTTCTGAATATGGTCTTTTGCTGATCTCCGTCCATTGGTTACCGAACGAATTGATTCTTTGGAATCCAACAACTAACAAATTTAAGAATTTGTGTGACAAGAAACCCAAACATTTTTTTTGATTTTAAGACAGATGCAGTTGGGATTTATATTGATTCATCTAACGATGTTAAAATATTACTTCTTCAACGTCGTATGGATCATATTGTACCGCGTGTGTATTCTCGGAAGACATGTGAATGGAAAACTTTAACTTTCATGAAAGATCCGGATTTAGGTTCACTCTGCTTATATTGGTTGTCTTCCGGAGCTTTTTGCAATAAAGTTTTATATTTTCCATCTGCACACTATTGGACGCCTGCTAAAAGTTATACGATTGCTTTTGATGTGGAATCTGAAACTTTCTTGAAGTTTCCAATACCCCAATCTTCCAATGTTATTGGTCGCCAAAGAAGTTTTCTCAAACTCCGCAACACACTTCAATGAACAGTTCAATTATCAATAAAACAATGTTATTTTATCCCAATGATTGTTTGATTGTGTTTTACATTTTTCATGTTTTGACTTTCGTTCAATTTCAAACTCTACATCGCTTTCTGGAGCATTATACGCAAACTGGTGCGTAAACGTACTCAGTTTAATGCGACAAATACTCCGGAACATCAACATATACTCAACATACCTTAAATAACCTTTACATAACTTAGAAATAAGTTTTGAAGGCTTTGGTATGGCAAAAACAAGTTAATTCGCTAACAGGGACTAAACTTGACAAACTGCGAAAGTATGCCAATTTGAACTGTAACGAACATTCCGGAACATGTCCATAAGTTAAACATACCATAAATATCCTTTACATAGCTTAGAAATAGGCTTTGAGGGGTTTGGTATGCTAAAATAAACTTTTGGGTCATTCAGGGACTAAAAGTGTCAAAAAGTGCACAAGTTTGCACTTTTGCGCATAACTTACGTTCTGAATACATCCGGACATCCAAAAATTTATGTAAGCATCCTTATATTATGCCTTAGTGTTTGGCATGAGAAAAATCCATTCGTCGCGTCATTTGGATCGTCTTTCGCGCTTATGCACATTCCGTCATAATTAAGCGAACATCGCGATCGTACGGCCAAACGAGCCAACATCCGGAACATTTTTGGGCATGTTTCATGTCCACAATGTTTAGGCATCATTTTGGGGCCTTAAAGATGGCTTTACAGGTCTTAAAAGGGCTGGAAATAGCTTAAAAACGCAACAGGGGCCAAATATGTAAATTCTGCAAGTGGTGCAGATCAGACGGGGCCAGGCGACCCGCGTAAGATCTGCACTCCCTTTCACGCGGGCCGCGTGAGGATGTCTGACAGAAAGATTTTGCATTTAATGCAAAATCTGGCCTTTCGTTCGATCAAGGGGCGATGCCTTTTCACCCAATGAAGGGCCAAGAGCCAAGTTCAGTGAATTTAACCATTGGACACATGTACGCACGAGATCAAGGCACGATATTCGATAAAACGATCCTAACGGTTCCACTTTTCCTATAAATACCCCCCCTTTTGTGTAAAAATCACAACAATCTGATCTTGAAGCTCTAAGTTGAAACCATTGTTTCATACCTGAGCTATTTGATCTAGATTAGCACTCGGGGACCCTCCGTAAGTCTTCTTTCGCTCTTTTATTCGCTTTTCGAGTCCGAAAGTCAACATTTTGTTGACTTTCTGCATTAACCAGCTCATGGTCGATGCGAAGTTCATGGAACTTCATAACGTGAGCGTGATCACGATGGTCATGGTCCATGGTGACCATACCTACTGATCACCACGTTATCTAGGTTCAGTGACGAGTCGTAGTTTCGGCCAAAATGTGCATTCTTGCATATTTTGTAACCAAACTACTCGTGGGCATCAAAGCCGTTTGTTTTGATGTCAAACCTGTTTTCTAAACTTAGTTAAGCATGTTCTAACATGCTTAGCTCGTCACGTTTAGTATAGTGCTTATATAGGGTCGTAAGGTAAGCGATCTAAACCATCGCTTATACTTTCGAACCCGACCCATTTGGTCAATCTTTAGGATCCGACCAAACACATTAGGTGACCATAGCTATAACCTTCCGAGGTTATACCTTGTGGTCACGATGTTAGGCGTTCCGAACGCGTTCTACGCGAACGACGCGTTAGGGTAGCGTAAGCTACCTAAACAGGTCGTGATGGACCGTAAGCACTTAGGTTAAGTTTCATTTTAGTATAGGCTTTGTTAAACCATATTACACGAGTCTCCATACTCGTTTGGTTTTCGAACCCGCGTACTATCCGATCCTTCCGATTTGGTCCGGTATATTAACATAAGCTACCTATTAGGTGCCGTTGATATTCCGTGATCTTTAGACTATCTGGTTATTATACAAGGAACTCAAAGCAATCTCAGGTGAGTACATAGAACCCCATCTTTTACTGTTTCCAAACTGTTTTGGGGTGAAACACATGTGCCTATCTGTTACTTTCATGCTTTCCATGTTTTCACATCGTATATCTGCTATGCTCATTAGTACATTATAGTACATGATTTTATTACATTTTATGCTATGTATGCCCATTGTGTGCGTACTTAGTACATTGATTTACATAACATTTTTGCTGCATATGTTTACTCAGCATATGGGCACATCGATTTACATGAACATTTCTGTTGCATATGTTTACTCAGCATATGGACACATTGATTTACATGGACATCTCTGCTTCGTATGTTTACTTAGCATACTTAGTACAATTGATTACATCACATGCCTTCATTTTGTTATGACATTTGGTTTGTTTAACATGGGACAATACATTCATTAACATTAGCTACGCCGTTCGTTAGTAGGTAGTGGTACCATAGGAATTGACAACTCCCATTCCTGAAGTCCTGGGTTTGATAGGACTGGAAGGAATGACCGAATTCGATATACATAACTTAGATAAACCTTTAATTTGTTTAAGGGTTTATCGCCGCAGTCTCAAGGCTTGGATGTATGCATAGTTTACAATACCACATAAATGTTAATATCAATAGAGCATGCATTTTTCCACAGAACATAACGTTGATTTAAACCACGTGTTACTTCAACGACTTGTTTTGTGCATTTTACATATGGTTTAAGTTGATACATTTCGCTTACCATACATGATACATTTTGGGATGCACAGTACATGATTTACATTGAACATAAACACGTTGACATTGACATACACATTTGGTGGTTTACATTTGAACATAAACATTTGACATGGTTTACACAATAACACTTGACATTTGGTTTACACATGAACAATTTACATGATGGATTGGTTTGGGTAAATGATTTAAGTAACGTGGCGTATGTAATATGATACAAACATGGTGGATACGCCGCTGGTACTTCCTATATATAAATGCTTGTATAATATTACATATCGTGGCGTTATCTAAGTCATTTCAGTTTAGACACATTACATTTTACATAAATAACATATTCTTCACAAGACATTATTTTCACAAACGACTTATCTTATTCAACTCATTTTACTTGGTTATTCGTTTAACCTTGCTCTTATCTATACATATCATTTGATGTTATCGTTTTTCAAATGGTTTACAAAGCAAAACAAATTACAAGGTTCATGACTGACTGTTATTAAACATTTCTTTAAGCTCAAGTCATGAATCCCATTTTCACAAAAACTATGTATCTCACAGGCATTTTTATGCTGACGTACCTACTTTCACATGTGTTTTCAGGAGCTATTCCATAGGACGATGATCATGATTCTAGGGCGGACCTGTGCCTTAGAGCCAAAAAATGAAGTTTGAACTAGCTTAATTATGTTTTGATTTCCGTACTCTCTTTCCAAGACAATGTAACACCTTTGTTTATAAATAAAATACAACTTGTATGCCATGGTTATGAAACAATTTAATTCTGTCCACAACACTCCCCGACGTTTTCCGCCGCGGTTGCATGTTATACGCGGTCAGGGTGTGACAGAAGAGTTGGTATCAGAGCCAATGGTTATAGGGAATTAGGTTATTAGTAATGCTTTGACCTAGACTATTACTTTAGGACCCTAACACAAGTTATCTTGTGTTTAGAGTTTAAAACATGCACATCACCTATCCTTAGGTGATAACCACAACGGGAACTTCGGTTCCGAATCCGCTTTGAAAATTAATCATCTGTTCTAGGATGATTGATTACTAGGTTTTGAACCCTCTATTGTAAGGTTTTGAACCCTCTGTTATAAGGTTTTGAACCCCTTTGGATTTTCAAAAATCCCGTCAAAGTTTTGGGTTAATAGTGTGAACACGTGCGAACTAGAAGAGTGAATGCCTGTACCCTGGGTTTTCTGTCTAAGGCTAGAGTGTTCGTACAAATCCACATAATCGGACCAGTCACTCTTACCTGGGAACTCTTGGGGTGAGTGTTCACTTATAGGCGAGCATGTCTTCGCGATACACTAGTTCTGACCCATTTACTTTGACTAGACATTTCATATCGCTTGTTTGCATTACGATGCATAACCACCATCTTTGCTTTTATTGATTCTGTTTCATCTCATTCTCTACACCCAATCATCTCACTCGTTTCCTTTCATGTTTTCCTCTTCCAGAATGCCTCCTCGACGTGAACACCAAATAGCGACTGCTGAACTGGCAGAGATCATTGCGCAGCAGATGGCTGCTCAATTCCCGAATCTCTTTACTCAATGGAACCAGGCCAACAACAACAACAATGGTACATGCAAATACAAAGATTTTAACTCGGCTAAGCCACTCAAGTTTAGTGGTTCTGAGGGAGCAACTGGGCTTCTTCAGTGGTTCGAGAGCATCGAGAACACTTTCCGTCATGTTCAGTGTCCTGACAATCGCAAGGTCGAGTTTTCTTCGAGTGTGTTTCAGAAGAGGGCTCTTACGTGGTGGAACGGGGTTATGAGAGATCAAGGTGCGGAAGTTGCTCTAGCTCAGTCGAGGGCTGAACTGAGAGCCCTTATGATGAAGGAGTTTTGTCCTCGTCATGAACAGCGAGCGTTGGAGAAAGAATTTGATGTTTTGAAGCAAGATAGTGGTGAGCACAGGGCTTATACAGATAGGTTTGAGGAGTTGAGTCTTCTTTGCCCAACTATGGTTACCCCACTCGACAAGGCTATCGAAAGGTACATCGACGGCCTGCCTGACTCAGTACAAGACATCCTTACTGGTAGCAACCCTACCACACTCCGTCAGGCAATCGAGTTATCGGCGACGTTGACTGAGTCGCAGATCCGAAAGAATAAACTACACAGGAAGGGTGACAAGGGCAAGAAGCAGTCGGCTGACAAGGAGGATAGTAAGAAAGGTCAGAACAAGAAGGGAAAGGACTCTGGTTCCTCAAGGGGGTCAAGGAAGCGTAAGGCTTCCCAAAATTTTGCTGTGACTGCCCAAGCTAACCAGGCAGCTCCCAACCAGCCTCCAGCAAAGAAACCCTACTCAGGAAGTGCACCTTTGTGCAATCAATGCAACAGTCACCATCAGCCGCAATATCAGTGCCGTTTCTGTACTAACTGTGGGAAATCAGGTCATCTTGCCAATGTTTGTCGGTTTGCTCAGAACCGCGCAGTTCAGAACCCTGCTCCACAAGTTGCTCAGCAACAGGGTCAGGCTGCACGACCAAACTACCCACCAGGTGCATGTTATAATTGTGGGGATCTGACCCACTATAGAAATCGGTGTCCAAAACTAGTCAACCAGAACCAGAATGCAAACCAGAATCCGGCACCGGCTCGAGGACGAGTCTTCAACATGAATGCACAAGAAGCACAAGCAGACAACGAGGTGGTGAACGGTACGTTCTTTATTAATAATCAGCCAGCATCTGTTCTTTTTGATTCGGGTGCCGACAAGAGCTTTGTGTCATTGTCTTTTGAGACAATGCTTCGCGTGTCTAGAACGAAACTAGGTAAACCTTTGACAGTAGAGGTTGCGAGTGGTGAACCCATTGTTCTTAATTCCGTTCTACGCAACTGCCAGTTAAACCTTAACGACAATATTTTTCCTATTGACCTCACGCTAATGCAACTTGGAAGCTTCGACGTTATAGTGGGAATGGATTGGTTATCCAAGCATCATGCAGAGATAATTTGTTCTGAGAAGATTATTCGTGTACCACTGTCAACAGGCGAGATCCTGCAGGTTCGTGGTGAGAAGCCTGCCGGTGGTCTCAAACTCATGTCCTGTTTTAAAGCACGGAAGTATCTGCGAAAGCACTATGTGGCTTTCTTAGCACATGTTACAGCAGATAAAGGCAAGGGTAAGTCTATTTCAGATATTCCTGTCGTTCGGGATTATTCCGAAGTATTCCCTGAAGACTTACCTGGTCTACCTCCAGCACGCCAAGTCGAGTTCCGTATTGATCTCGTACCTGGTGCAAATCCCGTTGCCAGAGCTCCATATCGTCTTGCACCGTCCGAGATGCAAGAGTTGTCTAAACAGCTGCAGGAACTCTCCGACAAAGGTTTTATCCGTCCTAGCTTTTCACCTTGGGGTGCTCCCGTTCTCTTTGTAAAGAAGAAGGATGGATCTTTTAGGATGTGTATCGATTATCGTGAGCTTAACAAGCTTACCATCAAGAATCGATATCCCCTACCTCGCATTGATGATCTCTTTGATCAATTACAAGGCGCTTCTTACTTTTCAAAGATTGATCTACGATCTGGATATCATCAGCTCCGAGTACATGAAGAAGATATTCCAAAGACAGCGTTCCGTACTCGTTATGGACATTATGAGTTCACAGTCATGCCATTCGGTTTGACTAATGCTCCTGCTGTTTTCATGGACTTGATGAATAGGGTCTGCAAACCTTATTTAGATAAGTTCATCATCGTCTTCATTGATGACATTTTGATATATTCTAAGACGCGAGCCGACCATGAAGAACATCTTCGGCTTACTTTGGAACTCCTAAAGAAAGAACAACTTTTCGCCAAACTCTCCAAGTGTGAATTCTGGCTTAAAGAGGTTCAATTCTTAGGACACATTGTCAACGAACAAGGTATTCATGTAGATCCCTCCAAGATCAGTGCGATTAGGGATTGGGATACGCCTACTACTCCTACTGAAGTTCGTTCTTTTCTTGGTCTAGCGGGTTATTACCGCCGCTTCATTGAAAACTTCTCAAAGATTGCAGTTCCTCTAACTGCTCTAACTCAGAAGAACAAGCCATTTGATTGGGGAGTCAAACAAGAGGAAGCGTTTCAGACTTTGAAACAAAAGCTTTGCGACGCACCTGTCCTAACATTGCCTGGGGGCAATGATGATTTCGTCGTTTATTGTGACGCATCTAAATTAGGTCTCGGCTGCGTCCTGATGCAAAGAAACAAAGTCATAGCATACGCATCAAGGCAGTTGAAGATACATGAGAAGAACTACACCACTCATGATCTTGAGTTGGGTGCAGTTGTCTTCGCTCTCAAAATCTGGAGACACTACTTGTATGGTACAAAATGTGTGGTTTTCACAGACCACAAAAGTCTTCAGCATATCTTCAATCAAAAAGAGCTCAACATGAGACAACGACGTTGGGTTGAACTCCTAAACGACTACGACTGCGAGATTCGCTACCATCCTGGTAAGGCGAATGTCGTAGCCGATGCATTGAGTCGCAAGGAACGTACTAAGCTTCATTGTGTACGTGTCCAATCTGTTATTCAAACTGATATCCAAGCCCGTATTTCTCAGGCTCAACAAGCTTGTGTCTCACAAGGTTTGATGGATAAGGAATTTCCTTATTACATAACTCCTGCCCTAGAACTGAAGGACAATGGATCATATTATTTCATGGACCGCTTGTGGGTCCCAAGCCAAGATAATCTTCGTACTTTGCTTATGGATGAAGCCCATAAGTCTCGTTATTCTATTCATGCTGGCTCAGATAAGATGTATAAGGATCTTCGTATTCAGTATTGGTGGCCTGGTATGAAGAAAGACATTGCCTTATATGCCTTACTTGTCTTAAGGTTAAGGCTGAACATCAGCGTCCTTCCGGATTATTGGAGCAACCAGAGATCCCAGTTTGGAAATGGGAAAACATTACTATGGATCTCATTACTAAACTCCCGCGCACAAAGAAAGCTCACGATGCCATCTGGGTAATCGTTGATCGTCTTACTAAATCAGCGCATTTCTTGCCAATCCGTGAGGATTATTCGGTTGACAAACTTGCTCAAATCTACGTGGATGAAATTGTAGCTAGACATGGTGTTCCTTTGAGCATCATTTCTGACAGAGATGCTCGTTTCACTTCTCATTTTTGGAGAACCATGCAATCTGCTATGGGGTCCCAACTTAATCTGAGCACAGCTTATCATCCGCAAACGGATGGTCAATCTGAAAGAACAATCCAGACACTGGAGGATATGCTTAGAGCTTGTGTGATCGACTTTGGTGGTAGTTGGGATTCACATCTTCCGTTGATTGAATTCTCCTACAACAACAGTTATCACTCCAGCATCAACATGGCTCCTTTCGAGGCTCTCTATGGTCGAAAATGTCGTTCACCAGTCTGCTGGAATGAGATCGGTGAGGCTCAGCTTACTGGACCTGCCATCATTCTAGAGACAACAGAAAAGGTAAAGAAAGTACGTGATAACCTTCAGACAGCTAGAAGCCGTCAGAAGAATTACGCGGACCTAAAACGCAAACCCTTGGTTTTCAAGTCGGTGATCGTGTATTACTTAAGGTCTCACCTTGGAAAGGTGTGATCAGATTTGGAAAGAAAGGAAAACTTGCACCTAGATATGTTGGACCATTCAGGATCGTCGAAAGAATCGGAAAGGTAGCCTACAGACTTGAGTTACCTCCTGAACTTGGAAATGTTCACCCAACCTTTCACGTGTCCAATCTCAAGAGGTGCTTAGTTGATGAAAACCTCCACATACCGCTTGACGAAATTCGTGTTGATAAAACACTGAAATTTGTTGAAAAACCGGTAGAAATCATGGAACGTGAAGTTAAGTGGCTCAAGCGCAAGCGCATTCCTTTGGTCAAGGTTCGCTGGGAATCTAAACGAGGACCCGAGTTTACTTGGGAACGCGAAGATCAAATGAAGGCGAAATATCCGCATCTGTTTCCACGAGTTTCCTCTAAATAAAATTTCGGGACGAAATTTCCACAAGTAGGGGAGACTGTAACATTTGTGCTTGTAATCATTATGAACAGTTCAATTATCAATAAAACAATGTTATTTTATCCCAATGATTGTTTGATTGTGTTTTACATTTTTCATGTTTTGACTTTCGTTCAATTTCAAACTCTACATCGCTTTCTGGAGCATTATACGCAAACTGGTGCGTAAACGTACTCAGTTTAATGCGACAAATACTCCGGAACATCAACATATACTCAACATACCTTAAATAACCTTTACATAACTTAGAAATAAGTTTTGAAGGCTTTGGTATGGCAAAAACAAGTTAATTCGCTAACAGGGACTAAACTTGACAAACTGCGAAAGTATGCCAATTTGAACTGTAACGAACATTCCGGAACATGTCCATAAGTTAAACATACCATAAATATCCTTTACATAGCTTAGAAATAGGCTTTGAGGGGTTTGGTATGCTAAAATAAACTTTTGGGTCATTCAGGGACTAAAAGTGTCAAAAAGTGCACAAGTTTGCACTTTTGCGCATAACTTACGTTCTGAATACATCCGGACATCCAAAAATTTATGTAAGCATCCTTATATTATGCCTTAGTGTTTGGCATGAGAAAAATCCATTCGTCGCGTCATTTGGATCGTCTTTCGCGCTTATGCACATTCCGTCATAATTAAGCGAACATCGCGATCGTACGGCCAAACGAGCCAACATCCGGAACATTTTTGGGCATGTTTCATGTCCACAATGTTTAGGCATCATTTTGGGGCCTTAAAGATGGCTTTACAGGTCTTAAAAGGGCTGGAAATAGCTTAAAAACGCAACAGGGGCCAAATATGTAAATTCTGCAAGTGGTGCAGATCAGACGGGGCCAGGCGACCCGCGTAAGATCTGCACTCCCTTTCACGCGGGCCGCGTGAGGATGTCTGACAGAAAGATTTTGCATTTAATGCAAAATCTGGCCTTTCGTTCGATCAAGGGGCGATGCCTTTTCACCCAATGAAGGGCCAAGAGCCAAGTTCAGTGAATTTAACCATTGGACACATGTACGCACGAGATCAAGGCACGATATTCGATAAAACGATCCTAACGGTTCCACTTTTCCTATAAATACCCCCCCCTTTTGTGTAAAAATCACAACAATCTGATCTTGAAGCTCTAAGTTGAAACCATTGTTTCATACCTGAGCTATTTGATCTAGATTAGCACTCGGGGACCCTCCGTAAGTCTTCTTTCGCTCTTTTATTCGCTTTTCGAGTCCGAAAGTCAACATTTTGTTGACTTTCTGCATTAACCAGGTCATGGTCGATGCGAAGTTCATGGAACTTCATAACGTGAGCGTGATCACGATGGTCATGGTCCATGGTGACCATACCTACTGATCACCACGTTATCTAGGTTCAGTGACGAGTCGTAGTTTTGGCCAAAATGTGCATTCTTGCATATTTTGTAACCAAACTACTCGTGGGCATCAAAGCCGTTTGTTTTGATGTCAAACCTGTTTTCTAAACTTAGTTAAGCATGTTCTAACATGCTTAGCTCGTCACGTTTAGTATAGTGCTTATATAGGGTCGTAAGGTAAGCGATCTAAACCATCGCTTATACTTTCGAACCCGACCCATTTGGTCAATCTTTAGGATCCGACCAAACACATTAGGTGACCATAGCTATAACCTTCCGAGGTTATACCTTGTGGTCACGATGTTAGGCGTTCCGAACGCGTTCTACGCGAACGACGCGTTAGGGTAGCGTAAGCTACCTAAACAGGTCGTGATGGACCGTAAGCACTTAGGTTAAGTTTCATTTTAGTATAGGCTTTGTTAAACCATATTACACGAGTCTCCATACTCGTTTGGTTTTCGAACCCGCGTACTATCCGATCCTTCCGATTTGGTCCGGTATATTAACATAAGCTACCTATTAGGTGCCGTTGATATTCCGTGATCTTTAGACTATCTGGTTATTATACAAGGAACTCAAAGCAATCTCAGGTGAGTACATAGAACCCCATCTTTTACTGTTTCCAAACTGTTTTGGGGTGAAACACATGTGCCTATCTGTTACTTTCATGCTTTCCATGTTTTCACATCGTATATCTGCTATGCTCATTAGTACATTATAGTACATGATTTTATTACATTTTATGCTATGTATGCCCATTGTGTGCGTACTTAGTACATTGATTTACATAACATTTTTGCTGCATATGTTTACTCAGCATATGGGCACATCGATTTACATGAACATTTCTGTTGCATATGTTTACTCAGCATATGGACACATTGATTTACATGGACATCTCTGCTTCGTATGTTTACTTAGCATACTTAGTACAATTGATTACATCACATGCCTTCATTTTGTTATGACATTTGGTTTGTTTAACATGGGACAATACATTCATTAACATTAGCTACGCCGTTCGTTAGTAGGTAGTGGTACCATAGGAATTGACAACTCCCATTCCTGAAGTCCTGGGTTTGATAGGACTGGAAGGAATGACCGAATTCAATATACATAACTTAGATAAACCTTTAATTTGTTTAAGGGTTTATCGCCGCAGTCTCAAGGCTTGGATGTATGCATAGTTTACAATACCACATAAATGTTAATATCAATAGAGCATGCATTTTTCCACAGAACATAACGTTGATTTAAACCACGTGTTACTTCAACGACTTGTTTTGTGCATTTTACATATGGTTTAAGTTGATACATTTCGCTTACCATACATGATACATTTTGGGATGCACAGTACATGATTTACATTGAACATAAACACGTTGACATTGACATACACATTTGGTGGTTTACATTTGAACATAAACATTTGACATGGTTTACACAATAACACTTGACATTTGGTTTACACATGAACAATTTACATGATGGATTGGTTTGGGTAAATGATTTAAGTAACGTGGCGTATGTAATATGATACAAACATGGTGGATACGCCGCTGGTACTTCCTATATATAAATGCTTGTATAATATTACATATCGTGGCGTTATCTAAGTCATTTCAGTTTAGACACATTACATTTTACATAAATAACATATTCTTCACAAGACATTATTTTCACAAACGACTTATCTTATTCAACTCATTTTACTTGGTTATTCGTTTAACCTTGCTCTTATCTATACATATCATTTGATGTTATCGTTTTTCAAATGGTTTACAAAGCAAAACAAATTACAAGGTTCATGACTGACTGTTACTAAACATTTCTTTAAGCTCAAGTCATGAATCCCATTTTCACAAAAACTATGTATCTCACAGGCATTTTTATGCTGACGTACCTACTTTCACATGTGTTTTCAGGAGCTATTCCATAGGACGATGATCATGATTCTAGGGCGGACCTGTGCCTTAGAGCCAAAAAATGAAGTTTGAACTAGCTTAATTATGTTTTGATTTCCGTACTCTCTTTCCAAGACAATGTAACACCTTTGTTTATAAATAAAATACAACTTGTATGCCATGGTTATGAAACAATTTAATTCTGTCCACAACACTCCCCGACGTTTTCCGCCGCGGTTGCATGTTATACGCGGTCGGGGTGTGACATATAAATTTCAAGATGACTTATGGTCAGAAGTGTTGTCTTTTTCAAACGTAAAGTTATTTTTCTCATATGAGGCATGGCGTAACAATTTAGATGAGAACAAAGGTGACACTTGGTCTGTTGAGATCGATCGGTGTGGTATTATGGACATACAAATTGGAATGAAGGAGTCTCAATACTTAGGAGACGTTGTGACATATAAAGGACTACACAATGTAGCATCGTTTGAAGAAACCGTTGTCTCACCTATTTAGTATTGATAAATTGATGTTACATTTATTTTTTTATTTAATATTTATATTAACAGTTGAGTAAATGGTTGCATTTCCAATTTTCCAAAGAATTTAAATATTTTAATATTTACTCATTTCCTACTTTTTTAATCAAACACGCGGCATCCGAATTCAATGAACCCGACCCGCCCTTTAAAAAAGTGGACCGTATATAATTCTATTTTTGTGAAAAATGTACACAAAATCTTAGTTGTCTGTATTTCTTCTACACGTAAACCAAGAAACCCTCTTGATCTTCAACAACTTCATCCAAACTTCATCACAATCTTCTTAGGTAATCTCTATGGTTTTGATATCTCATCTCTTTATTGTGTATAGTGTTCATGTAATTTAATTTAAATTTTCGATTCCGTATCCGGTTTTGTTTCTATATCTTCATTCTTATACAAGGATCTTATGTTTTTTTTTTATTTTTGTTTCTGATTATGGTTAAACCGTAAACCTAAAACATTCTCGAGATTGTTTTTGAATGTTTCTGATTAGATAAGGATCTTTTGTTTTTATTGTCCGTATATACATTGGGGATGTTGTTGGGTCAAAACCTAATTGTATGCTAAGATAAGGTGATTTTAGTAATGCATTTTGTTTTGATTAGGTTGACTGTTAATTTTATGGTGTATGAAAAAAAAATTGTATTTTAGTAATTGATTTTTTTATTCCGTATTTGAAGATCCTGTTTGAGCTTCTAAATTTGTACTCTTATGTTTTGATGGTTTAAATATAAATCTTTTCGTGTCATGTTCATGGCATACGTTGAAAGCTGAAATGGTTTATGGATTCGTTGCTCGTGTCTGTGACAATGTCAGAACATCGTTGGTTAGTATTAATTCTATAACAATTATGGACAACAATAATATTTTTTTTAATAATTTCTCTGTCATTATTCATCTTATCGTATACTTACTATTGACATTGCCTACTGTGTTGGTTTATCACGAGTGGATTAATACATTCAACTACCCGGACAAGAATGCTGTCATCCGCACTGTTGATGGGAGGATTTTTAAAGTAAAAATTATTAAGATTGCAGGCGCATACTTTCTTTATAACAGGTGGGTTGATATGGTCACCTCTTTGAAGTTACCATCAAATTCCTGGTTAGTTTTCCAGTTCGAAGAAGCTTTATCTTCTTTTCGACTTATCTACTTTTACCAAGACATATCTCTTGCGCCGTCTGAGTATTTCTACTACCTACCTGGAGGATCAAAGGATCGAGATAATTGCATGGTACCTATCAATTTTAACTTATATCTGTTTAACATTTGAATTTATATATGTTCAAAGTGTACTGATATATGTTTCCGTATCACGTGTAGTATGTGGATAGGATGTTTGTTCATCACAAGATGTTAAATACTTTTCCGATATATCCTGCTGTGGTACGGTCGTCCGGTAATCGTAAATGGTTCGTCCGTATGGAAGTTTTTGACGATGAACTGTATATTACAACTGGCTGGAGTCGGATCAAATCTGAGATGTCTATTACTGATCATCATTTGGTGGTTTTTGAAATGGTTGATTTGAGGACCTATGAGATGAGTGTTTTCTGTTGGAAACCTGCGCTGTTAACTTTACCACCGGAACTACACTCTATAAAAAAAGAACATACAGATGAGGTGATTGAAGTTTCTGATGATGACTTGCCTAATCCGATTCATGTAGTTGGTGTTGAAGGAAATCCGGATGACGAAGTACCGGTTGTATTTCGCGTGGACAATCATTATGTAAGTTTGTGATTTTTTCCTTTTCATAATACTAATGTATGTTGTCTTTTGTATTCCTTATAATTGGATCATCCCTGTTTAAGCAATTAATTTATTACATTGTTGTATTTTTTTCGTAGCGCCTGAAAAAGAAGTGGGCACAATTGCACGGTTTGGATCGTAAGATGGATTTGATTATCAAGGACTCCGCTGGTTTGACTTGGGACGTATCCATTGGTGTCGAGCACTCTCAAGGATGTCCGCGCTACAACGTGACTGGTATGAATCATTTTGTTCGAGACAAACAGTTGGCAAGGGATTCTGAGTTTCATATGGTTTATGTCAAAAGTAAAGGTATGTTGATTTACCATTGAGGCGGTCAAGGTAGATGGCATGTGTTGGTGGTAAAAAACAGTATAATGATCTTTACATTTTGGTGGTTAGAAACAGTGGAATTATCCTTTGGTTTATTGTTATTTTAGTACCAGTAACTGTTTTTCTTGGTCCACTGCTTTAGTTTCAGCAACGATATGTTAGCTTACTAAGTTTTGCATGTTATGTACATGTTTTATTATCTTGGTTAACCAACTTTCTTGATCATGTTTTGTAAATACTTTAACGTTAGTAATTTGTTTATCTAAATCATGATGGCCTGAATGATAAATGTTTTATAATTGATAGGTTGTCAAACTTAGTATCATATTGTTAGTATTGCAATATTCTAACATATGTTTATATCAATCAACAACTAATTGAGTAAAGTTATAAAATATCCGTTCTATGTTTATATTAGTCAAAAATTAATTTTTCATTTGTGTTGCTGTTATTCTTAAAATTAAATTTAATAAACATTTCTTTAAATGACGAATTTTAACTTATACCTGTAATTACATTTAATTAGCAAACATTATTATATAATATTAGTTTTTTTTGTATCTTGCCAAGTTAAGGTTTATGCTCGATAACTGCCAATTTGAATTATCATTCCAAAGATATTGTACACACTTTTTGAAAGTCTTTAATTTTGGTAAGTTATTATTCTTAATTATGGAAAATGATTATGATCAACCTAATCAATTCTCATTCTTTATTACCAAATAATATTATTGATTAAGATACATCCAAAAAAAAATTGATCATTCAAAAGCATTATTTGTTATATTAATTAAGTTATATGGTAACCCATTCATTAAGAATACTTATGATCTTTCGAAATGTTTTATTTTGTATATAGTACAAAATAAAATATATTAGCAAATATTATGATCGGTTTGTATAAATTTAATATAGTAATGTTATCTAAATTTCAAACAGAATATTATACTCTTACTTGAAAGAAATAAACGGATTTATATTTCTAAAAAAGAATTTATCATTTCCATTTTGTTATCACATATTCCTATCATATATCAAACCCATTTATATTTCATACATATTTGTTAATATATTATACTCACAGATATATATTACTTCCATTTATAATTTGATTTTTCCTATAAGTAACAACAACATTTCTCTCCAATACATATAAACTTATTTCTTATTTTTGTGTTTCTTCAAGAAGGTATTATCAAAATATCTTTTTTTTAATAACCATTGTCTTTTGATTTATGAATAATAACTATGTTAATTCGATTATCATATGTGTATATTCTTGATAGGTTTGTTCGTATCATGGAGAATATCCCGTTCGATTTGTTGCTCATGGAAATTTTTTTTAGGCTCCCTCTCAAATCAGTTGGTCGGTTCAGGACTGTATGTAAAGATTGGTATGAAGCACTAACAAGTTTTGACTTTCTCATTAAGCATTCGACCCGCGTTAGTAATAGATTGGTAATATTTTTTTTGTCATATACAAAAAAGAATAAATATAAAGGGATATCTATATTTATATTTAAATTTAACACTGATTATAGTAATTGTCAAAAATCTTTCCTTTTTTTTTACCAGGAAAAACTTCTTGAAGAAGGCATTAATCCGGATCCTTATCTTATTTGATAATATCAGTTGGATTCCAGTTATTTTATCGTCTTCTTCTTTTGTTATAAATATTTGTTATTTTTATTTATGGATGATAATCGCACTTATTTCTTTTCTTTAATTGCGCACAATGTTCGGTGTTTTGTTTATTTCATTATCTTAATAAAATAAAATGTGATGAATTTATTATATCGGAATTGTTTTTAT
This sequence comes from Helianthus annuus, assembly GCF_002127325.2. NCBI lineage: Eukaryota > Viridiplantae > Streptophyta > Magnoliopsida > Asterales > Asteraceae > Helianthus > Helianthus annuus. Next base: position 27,730,813 of record NC_035445.2, read on the forward strand.
ATTTGTTTTTCTCTATTTTTATATATCATTCGTGGTCACAAATCCTTATTGCTAAAATACATGACTGGTATCTAATTATACCTACAAATTTTTATTTATAAATGTATTATATCATATGTAATATGTAAGATATAAGATTTAACCGTGACTTTATTATTGTTAATTATAACATTCCATAATTTTAAAATTTGAATTATGTAGGTAGGAAACATATTTTATTTGTATTTAAATTTATAAAATTTAACAACCTTATAAACAAAAAGATTTTATAGGTTTGACTATATTTAACGTTTACAAAGTCTTCCTAATTTCCTTAAGAAATATGGTAAATTACCTTCTTATTCAATAATAGATAAATCAAATGTTATTATACACAATTTTCGGCAAACTAATATATGGTAATAAGAATTTCCTTCTAAATAAAATATGATAAAAATAATGAAAAGAAAATATCAGACATTGGTAACCTAAAACCATCATTACCCCTCAACCATCATCTCAATCATCTATTTCAATCTTTATTTTTATTTTTATCATAAGAATATCTTGGTAGTTCTTGGAGAAACCCATTGTCATATACACAAAATCAAGTTCCGGGATATCATAATTTCATTTCATCAGATCCTAACCGGTAAGTTAACCGCACTTAATCTATGCTTATACGTTTATTTTGTATTGGTGGAACTTTGTAATAAATTGTTCAATCATAATGCTAATAAAGAATTTTCGTATTTTGATTTACATCCACTTATATGCATGTTATTTGATCTGAAAATGTTTTGTTCTAAATATCTTTTTAGTTACTATTTTCTTAAAAATTATGATGTATTTAGTTTTTTACATTACAGTTGATTTAATCAGTTTCAGATGACTTTTTTTTATGTCTGTATGGATCCAAGGCTGTAGTTCCTTGAACTTTTCAAATATCAATTATCACGATTAATCTGAAATTATACTATCATTTGCAGATGTTCGTGTATTCTTGCATTTATGGTTATTAACGAAAGTAATTTTGAAGTTTGTATGCTATAGGTTTCATAAAGTACATGTTTAAATATCGTTAACCTTTAGTCTAAAACCTGGGTTATAACTTTAAACTGTATTTTTTTTATCATGCTTAGTATCCTCTCGGAATTATTTTTGTTTTATTGGAGATGTTAGATGTTCTTTGTTTGATGAGTGTTTTCAGATTGTATAGTTTCTTGAATTTTTTTATATTATTTTTATAAGTAATTATAAATTATTTTATGATATTCGGATTCTACTGTTTGAATCTTATCTAGTATAAAAAGTGTTTTTATTATTGTAATATGTCGGTTCCATAAACTGCATCTTTGACTGTAGTTATTCATTTGAATAATTTTTTTTATATGATGAATATGTATCGATATTTAAGAACATTGATATTTCTCACTTTCAGTAAACTGTTGTTGTAGTTCAATTGCTGTTTGTGTTAATAATGGGAGACAATTCCGATGATGAGGTTGTTGAAGTATCTCGTGATGAGTACCTTAATAAACTAGACGAGGTAATCTTCTGTTACGTGTATATACATTATTCCTTAATAGTTATCTATCACTAATGTTTTGCATACTGTCCTTTATAGGCCATACGTAAAGATTATGGCTTCATTTTCTCACATGAAGAACCAAATGTCCACCAGGTAATCGTATACTTATATATATGTGTATGAACACATAAAATTCATGTTAATTTCAACAATCAGAGGTAAGTATATACATTAGGTATGTTAATGAAAAATGTGTCATTGAAACAGGATCTTTGCATTCAAGATCAGAATGCTATTACCATAAAGGATGGACTTGGAGAGCCAAGTAATGTTAAACAACATGACGTTTATTGCACTTCCAAGGGGGTTATAGCTGAAGGTTCCCCATCTCTCACAAGAGATGTAAGTTTATGAAGTTATACAATTAATATTAATTTGTTCACAATAATATGGTATATTTTTGAAAACAACAACTTTTTTTTCATCGTAAATGTGAAGAAAAATGTAAGCTCTATTGGTACTTCCAAGTCTAAGAAGCGTTTACCTGCAAAGAAATGTGGAAAACACACTATTCCTGAAGATCCGGAGTTTTGTAACTTTACACGTAGAGGGGAATACAGACTGGTATGATTTGTGCTTAAACCATCTTTAAATATAGGTTGTTTTTTTATTTATTATTCATCGTTTAAAATGTATTCTTTTTAATTCACGTTGTTTCACGCAGCGTCTTCCGGTCCTGGTATCAAAACGCGCAGGGTTTACAAAGAATCTGCATACACTGAAGTTTGAAAACCTGCAGGGGCAGGTTAGTATTTATGAAGTCAAACCAGAAAAAAATGGAAGTGCATCACGCTATTCAGTAATAAACTGGCCTATATTTATGGCGGAAAATAATTTGAATGATGGCGTGATGCTTGACTTCACTTATGTGACTTCAAAAAAAACCGTCATCTTAAAAAATGTCCGCTATGACTAAGCCAAAGTGCACCTATCGTTTATAAGATGTATGTTGAACGACTGTTTGGTTTTTCTTCTGTTAAGTATGTTTTGAACATGTACGTTTATCGACTTTATTGATAATAGACTTTTGTATTGTACTTAACTTTTGTGTACAACGTGAATGTTAATCTATATTACTACAAGTAAAAATGAATTTCAAAATTGCAGTTGACTTTATTATTAAAGATAATATTTAGTGTCAATTTATATATAGACATTTCTATGCTGCTTAATTTCATGCGGTATCTTATTTATCATAGTAGACGTTAAATTAAATCCATATTAGTGTTCCATTAATATAGCATCAAAATATTAACTTGTGTTGTTTTTATAAATAATTTAATACATATACTATACATATGGACATGTTAAGAAACAATTTCAAAAAAATATTTTAACTTAGTTATACTTTTTTAGTGTATGAAATTTTGTATATATAAATGTTTTAAATCAAAGAATCTATATCTTCAACAAATTGAATTTGTAAATAGATTAACTTTAATAACTTATATATTATCGTGAGTTACTTTTGATATTAAAATCATAGAATTCCAATTTTTTAAAGACTTTATTTTCTAAAGAGAATAACGATTAATAAGGTGCTTTTGACATAAATTTCAAAGAATACCCTTTTTTCAACGAACTCACTATCTTGAAATGAGTAACGATTAACAAGGTATATGTTTTCAATAATTCTTTTTTCCTTTTGTTATCTAACATCCTAAATGGAACAAACTATTTTCATACACATTGAATGAGATAAAACTTTGTATTTTTATCTTTAAATTTTTTGAATCTTTCTTAATTTAAAAGATATAGTTTATATGGTAATTGCATAATCACATCCAATTACTTACAATTATTTATTTATTGTAATTAATTAATAATTAACGTCGCATTAAAAATTACAATTAGGATCCAAATTTTGCAATCTTTGTAACTTTTCAACTTATTATTTATATGCAAAAAATGGAAATGTCTCAATCACAAGTAATTATTTTCGCAGATTAATCTATTTTAGTAAACTTCTAAAATAACATTATATTTAGTTATATCATTTACAAACTTACATTGCCTCATATGTTATAAATATCCTTCTCCTACCTCTTAATTCATACACATCCAACCTTCTTACCTTCTTTCATAGACACACACATAGAGGTATGGTTTTCCTACGTATGTTATTATAATGAAGCATTAGAAGTGTTGTCTAATTAATAAAAAAAATTTCTTCATCATTGTTATCGTATTATGTTGTAATAATAACAAAAGTCTTTATACTGATATTACACTTTGGATGTTCATAGTTGTATTATTTTCTGTTTCATACTTGCATTTTCATCTGTGTAAATGTTAATCTTATTTAATGTTAATATGATTTTAAATTAACTGATAGTTTTGTAATCGGTTTGTATGAAATAAATATATTTCAACATCACTTACTTTTGTTTCAATATGTTGATGTAGATATGATGAATTTTCTTAATCACCTATTCTAAATTTACTATACGAACACTATACGTTGTTAGCTTTTACATGTTAGTTATTACATTTTTATACAATAATATAAATGTTGTTGCTATTTAAATCAGTAAGTTGTTAATTTTTATTTTCTAAAATATAAATTGAACAAATACTCAATGTATAGTTCTATCTCATCCAAATATATATACAATTTATTACTGCTACATCCTATTGTTCAATATGAACTTAAGATTTAAATATATGTATCCTTTTAATGTTAAGTAATTGTGTAATATGAAATTGATTTTAATCTGACTACAATTGTTAATTTCTCTGAATGTGTATGCTATCATGATTATGTGATCTTATTTTTTTAAATATTCCAACTGTATTTTTTTCCGATATATTCTTATATAGTTATAGTAATACTTATTTTTTTTTCTAGACAACTATATACATCAATTGTATTTCATTTGTTATGTTTTATATTCTAACACAGTAGATCGTAAAAATGGAAAAGATTGGCATGGAAATGGTTGTCGACGAAATTTTTTCAAGGCTCCCTGCAAAAGCTGTAGATCGATTCAAAATTCTTTCCAAATATTTTCGTAAGGAACTATCGACTCATAATTTTGAGTTGAAGCATTCTCGCCGGGCTGGAAATTCACTAAAAAAGAAACTACTGTCCTTGAAATATGAGTCGATAGTCGTCGACGATATAGTAGGTGGGAATTTGGAACTCGATACGAGCAAAACAACAACTTTCCCATACAATATCCACCCTTCCTACTTACGTATTATATCGTCTTTTAACGGTCTGTTGTTAGTTTGCAATGAAAGGATTTTATGTGAGCTCATGCTTTGGAACCCAACAACGGGCCGCTTTAAGTTGATATCCGACGACTACTTTAATCATCGTTTTGATCGTAACTCTGATATCGGTGGAATGTACTTTGACCAGTTCGACGATCTCAAAGTGCTTCACATAAAGTGTTGCCGTAACGTTGGTACTGCCCGTGTTTACTCAGGACGTCTTGACTCTTGGAGAAAAATAGATTTCCTCAACGGTTCTAAACTGGCTTCATCGTCTTATTCATGGTCTCCTGCAACTTATTCCGGCAAAACCATATATTTCATGGTTTCAAATTATTGGTTTCCTCCTGGGGAGAGGAACATAGTTACTTTTGATGTTATTTCTGAATCTTTCAGCGTACTTTGTTTTCCCGAGCGTATGGAAGTCAATCCCTGTCAAGGACATTTTCTAAGCATTTCGAACAAGCTGCATGTGATTGTCGTTGGACGTGCTGATGAACTAAAGGCTGATTTGTACAAATTAGAACATGATGATTGGGTCGAGGTTTTTTCTTTCGATAACCCTCACATACTTGATTATTAGGCAAGGATGCAAAGGACAAATATAATTCAAGACAAAAAGTGGTTGATAACAAGTATTTGGGGTGATTTTGTTGAAGTTGACTTGTGCAATGAAGCTTTCAACTACCTCCAACATGTTGACAACTACAACGGTCCGAAAGGGGCGTTATTTATCGAGACCACTGTTTCTCCATTCGAATATAAATTATGATTGTATTTTATACTTTTTTGTCTTTTGGTTCTAGAACTTTATTATTTGTTTCAAGTATCTGATTTTATTTTATTTTTTATGTCTAATGATAAAATAACTTCTTATTTTTTGGGGTTTTTTCCGTATGCATAATAAATGTATTTCTAGCTTATATTTCTGTTTGTTCTTATCGAATGATATTATTTCAAACTTTTGTCATGCTACTATTCTTTCATTGTATAATGGTATTTTAGGATTTAAGATAACACAACGTACGTATGAATTAGTATCTTAACTTTAATTTCGACATTCTGATCCTTATTTTCAATTTAAATGGACTTACATTTGGAATGTTGTATGCTTACATCTTAGCAGAATTTCAGGAATGTCTAAAAGAAAATATTTCAACTCTTCATCTTTATCTAATAACACCGGAAAGGAAAACATTTCAAACGGTAATGTCGTGAATTTAGCACTTCATTCAGCTTTTTATAATATATGTTTATGAACATGTTTAACTTTTATATAATAATTTTTATTACAGATGATACATCTTTTGTACCTACTAATCCATCCTCCAATACTACATCCGGTACGATTCTAACTTCGCAATAATATAAGTTATCTTTTAATTATAGGTATTATAACTTAATACATAAATTAGTTTTGCCATTGGCCAAAGGAAATAAAGTATATTTAATATATTATACCACGATTGCTAATATGAATATTAGCAATGTCTTAAAAGTTAGTTCGTTTTTTCAAAAGTTAACATCCTTTTATTGCCGTGCAGTTCGTCGAGGAAGAAGACCACTATCGAACGTTACAAACGATACCACTTAACAATATGTTTTACGTTGTTGTGTTTTTAACTTTAATTTCATCTTTCTGTTAAAATGATATGTTGCAATTTAGGTACAATTTCTTTTAAAAACATTATTGTTAATCTTATGTGTGTTGAATTATTAATTGTGATCTCTGTTGATGGTGTTGAAGCTGTTATCCCCGTTGTTACTCAAGATCAGGCGAAACAGAGTCGTAAAATAAGGAAATTATTGTTGGATAAGAAGAAATCTAATTTAGCTGGATCTTCATCAGGTTCTATCAATAATAATGTCGTAACCGATGATTCGATAATAATTCTGCCTGTTTCGCGTATTGTTACAAGAGAAGTATCGGTTTTCTCAGAAGGTTAATTATTATGCATCTTTTTAATAGCTGTTATATAATAACATATAATAATAGTCTTTCATTTTTTCAATATTTATAAATATATTTCTTTTAACTGAATGTTATGTTATATTTTCATGCTTTCTTTATCTCCCACCTTCTGTTGTATTTGAATACATAGATAACAGCCGATTAAGGGAATTAATTTTGGATAATAAAAGATCTCATACGAGACCCATCATATCAGACACCAATATAAATTTACCGACTTCTTATTCATCCAATTCAACTCCAAAGGTCATTGCTAATGTTACGACAACCCGACCATTCAGGCCACGGAGTAAGCACTTATTAACCTTGATACATTTAACTGTTATGCATTGTGTGTTAAATTATTTATTGTGATCTCTATTTGTTGTGTTGTAGCTGTTATTCCCATTGTTAGTCAAGATGAGGCAAAACAAAGTCGGAAAATAAGGAAATTATTATTGGATAACAAGAGGTGTAAATTACATGGATGTCCATCAGAAGATGTCAGTAATAATGCCACAACAAATTATTCGATAACAACTCATGGTACGCGCGTTGATACAAAATACTTATCTGTATCTATTTTTATTTGATTACTGAATTGTTTGTTTTTTTTTCATGCTTTCTTTATTTCCCACATTCGATTGTATTTTAATACATAGATAACAGCCGATTAAGGGAAGATATTTTGGATAGTAAAAGATCTGATACGAGACACATCATATCATTCACTAATATAAATTTACCGCCTTCTTCTCCAACCGAGTCAATTCCAAATGTCATCTCTAATGTTACAGAAACCACACCATTGATGCCAACAAGTAAGGACTTATTAACCTTCGTATATTTTTCTGTGCTTTATCTAAATTAATAAATTTAGGTTTTTTTATAAACTTTTTTTGTATATCTTACTAGGTAATGTTAGTTGTATTACTAACAATGTCACTCAACCAACAAACTGTACTCCGCGTCATATTTCTTTTAACCTGACATCATTCACCGGCACCTCCACTATGCTTCAAAATTCATCTTTGGAAAGGTTGTCATCCGGAAAACGAAAGTTAATTAGCACACCACGAATTACATCTCCAATACCAATTATGGATTTCAATACAGAGGAAATTGTAGATCAAGATCCGTTCAAGGGTCTCTCAAAAGGTACATGTCTAATTATTTGTAGTATAACCTCTTTAAGGTATTAAATGTTACAATTAGATAGTATTTTTCTTATTAAATCACTATTTTATTTGGTTTTTAATAATTTTCAATACAGATTATTTGGATCATGGTGACCAATGCGTTACCTGTGAAGTATGTAATGCAAAGTTATGGGATGCAGAAAAAGGAAGAGGAAGAAGAAAGGATGGGAAAATGTGTTATTTCTTATGTTGTTCTTACGGCATAGTAGAGCTTCCAGATTACAAAGATGCCAGAGGAAGTTATCGTATCCTATTTAGTAAAAAAAATAATGAAAGCAAGCATTTTTTGAAGAATATTCGCCGTTACAATTCCATGCTTGCATTTACTTCAATGGGTGGTAAGGTTGATTCAACGGTTAATAGAGGCAATGCTCCTTTTTGCTTTAGAATTAGTGGAGAAAATTACCATTCAATTGGAAGTCTTATGCCAAACAACGGAGCACAACCAAAATTTTGCCAACTATACATATATGATACTGAGAACGAACTTACAAACAGGCAAGTGATATTTAGGTAACTTCCGTTGGGTATTATTAACATTCGCATACTTATTTACATTATTCATTTTTTATTATATGTCAATCTTAATAATATTTGATAACTTTTGTTAACAGTCGTTCAGAGGATTCATCGTCTTCTTATTCTGCTACTCTTGATCGTAAGTTAATAGAACATATAAAAGATGTTTTAGATAACGACAATGAGTTGGTCAAAACTTACAGAAGAGCTAGGGATTCTCTTCAAGACAGCCCTCATGTAAATTTGAAGCTTCGCCTAATCGGAACAAGAGAAAAAGATGGTCGGAGGTATAACTTACCAACGGCGGGTGAGATTGCCGCTCTCATTGTTGGAGATATAGAAAATGTAATTGACAATAGAGATATTGTTGTTGAGACTCAAATTGGTACACTGAAGAGAATTAGTGAGTTGCACCCGTCATATCTCGCACTACAGTATCCGATTTTGTTTCCATACGGAGATGATGGCTACCGAATTGATATCCCTCACAGAGGTGTCATTGATGGTGTTAATAAGAAACGTCCAAATTGTACTATGAGAGAGTTCTTTGCTTATCGTATGCAGGATCGGATAAATCAGTTTTCGTTAATCTTGAATTCTAGGAGGTTATTCCAGCAGTTCTTGGTTGATGCTTATACTATGATAGAGAGTGAGAGACTTAGCTATATACGATATCAACAGAAAGATCTTAGGTCTGACACATATGAAAGCCTCCGTAAATTAAAAACACATGGTCAAGATGATATATCTAAGGCTGGAAAACGTATCTTCTTGCCATCTTCCTTTACTGGTGGAGCACGATATATGATGCAAAACTATTTAGACGCTATGGCTCTGTGTAAATGCTTTGGTTATCCGGATTTTTTTATAACCATAACATGCAATCCCAAATGGCCAGAAGTTCAACGCTTTCTCAAAGACACCAATCTCAGTCCGGAAGATAGGCCTGATATCCTTTCTAGATTGTTCAAATTAAGCTTGATTCAATTTGCAAAGATTTAAAAAAGAATCATCTATTTGGCAAAGCTTCAGCAGGTACATTTTTTAAAATACAAATCAGATTAATATTTATGCCGTAAAGTGTAAAAAGTTGTGTTGTTTTTGTAGTTGTTTACACAATCGAGTTTCAAAAACGTGGTTTGCCTCATGCCCATTTATGCTTATTCATGGAGCCTGAATCGAAATTACCTACGGTGGACCATGTTGATGGATTTATATGCGCAGAAATACCTGACAGAAATCAAGATCCAGAATTATTCATGCTTGTGAAAGAATATATGATACACGGTCCATGTGGTAATGCTAGGTTGAGTTCTCCATGTATGGTTGATAGGAAGTGTTCAAAAGGCTTTCCCAAAGACTTTCATGATCATACTACACTAGATTCAAACGGGTTTCCTTTATACAGAAGGAGAAACAATGGCGCTTTTGTTGTGAAAAATAAAATTGACCTTGATAACAGAAGTGTGGTACCGTACAACAAAAAATTATTGAAAAGGTATCAAGCTCATATAAATGTTGAATGGTGCAATCAGGCCGCTTCGATAAAGTATCTGTTTAAATACATTAATAAAGGACCTGACCGAGCGACTATAGCCGTTGTTCAAAGCGATAATCAATCTGACGAACAAGTACAAGACGAGATAAAAGAGTATTACGATTGTCGATATATATTAGCTTGCGAAGCATCTTGAGGATATTTGCCAATGAAGTGCATTATAGACGACCTTCTGTTATGAGACTTCCGTTCCATCTACCTGGCCAACAACCTGTTGTTTTCGGTCCTGATGAGGATATTAACTATGTTCTAAACAAACCATCTGTTAAATCTTCAATGTTTCTCTCATGGATGGAACGTAATAAAGACCCAAATGACACGTTGGCCCGTACACTTACATATGTTCAGTTTCCCAATTTTTATGTTTGGAAGCTTGATAAGCGCGTATGGGAACCTAGACAAAGGAAAACAGCTATTGGCAGGATTCATTCCGTACCTCCGTCACTTGGTGAAGCTTATTTTTTGAGAATTCTTCTTAACAAGGTCAGAGGACCAACATCGTTTGATGACATTAAAACAGTTAATGGTCATGTTTACGATACATATAGAGATGCTTGCTACACGCTCGGTCTTTTGGATGATGACTCCGAGTATGTGGAGGCAATAAAGGAAGCAAGTTTATCAGGAAGCGCTTCATATATTCGTAATTTATTTTGTACCATGCTGTTATCCAGTAGTCTTTCTAGACCTGAGGTTGTTTGGGAAAGTTCATGGAAATACATGACAGACGATTTTTTATATAGACTTCAGAAATACCATCGAGTTACAGGTAAGTTTTGTTTACAATAAATGTTAGTATTTATATTATCAAATACATTATTTAATGTTTTAGATATTATTTAATCTCGGTTTTGTTATTATGAGGAATTTGATATATTTTTCGTATTGCACAGCGTTATCAATTCCGGAGCACCAACTGAAAAACTATGCTTTGTGCGAGATTGAGAAGTTTTTACTGCGAAATAATTCATCCTTGCGAAGATTTCAAACAATGCCATTTCCAGATATGTCATCTTCAGGCAGTTCAGATAGTCGTTTGATATTCGAGGAGCGGGCGTATGATATAACACATCTTGGAAATCTCTACGATAGTCAGTTGACAATGTTAACTGATGAACAACGCTTTGTCTTTGAAGAAATTATGGCAGCAGTGAATGGTGATAACGGTGGGATTTTTTTCCTTTACGGCTATGGTGGAACAGGTAAAATGTCACACCCCCAAAATACCACATAGGGAGTGTCCCTGATAGGCGTGTGACATACCAGCAATGAGCCACTAATTACATGGAACCCATACATGTTTCCAAAATAAAGTTCTTGATTATTAACCAAACACCGTCCACGTTCAAAAAGAAAACCAAAGTATTCAGCGGAAGCAAAATTAAACGAAGTTAAATAGTTTAAAACCAATATAAGGTATCAACAAATCAGTAACGTAAATTCCTCCAGTCGACCCATGACCACTCCTGCTACTCCAGACAGCAAGTCCCAATGCAAACAGCTAACGACCTACAAGCATGCAAACAAGTGTGTCAGACAACGCTGGCGAGTTCAAAGTTTTGTTACCGTGGTTAGTTTACCAGATGTATATACAAAACAGTTTATCAATTTGATTTGATGTTGTTATTACTCGATTACCGTATGTGGCGACTAGATGTGAATGCCCAACCCCAATGCCTCCATTTAGGCATTGGTCATGATGTCAAGGTATCAAACAACCTTGAATAGATGTAAGGGGTCTTATATGTACACGATGAGAATGCCCAACCCCAATGCCTCTAACTAGGCATTGGTCATGAAGTCCAGGTAATTAGTTCACGCCCGTCCTTTCGGCCCGGTGTGAGGGTGCCAAACCTAATAGCGCTATCAACTAAATACCTCGTTGCTTCTTCAGCAACACGGTAGATGTACGGGGTCTTACATGATTTATACTGTGTTCAATAACCAACATCCCAATTAAACAGTTTACCCAGTTTTCCCTTCAGAAACGTTTACCAGATGTCCCAAACCACCGGGACGCATGCTTAGAAAAGTGCAGTGAACTCACCTTGATTTGCTCGGTAAGACTAGTTACATGTTCACGGTTGATCAACCACATCCTAACATGGTTATCAATATCGATCAATTTTGTTTACTAGTTAATCACACATTTAACAGGTAACTTCACGACACGTAACAGAAAACACATTGCATCACGTAATAAATTGCATGCAGTCTAGTCACGAAGGTTCACATACACATGTAGGGTTAACACTTTATTCTCATGCAACAATAATGACCTCTCACATGATCCTGACACTTGATGTCATGTATTGACATAATGAAGGAACAAAATCACATTCAAATGAAATATGATGATTCTTATAATCACAGCCGCCAACCATACTCAACTCCACTATATCATTGATATCGTGACGTTTTCAGATTCATAACAACATTGTAAAACAATCATCAAAGACTAATCATTACACACTATTTGTCAAACATTATGCACGCAATCCTACAACAATAGCTAGTCATCATGCACATTTATTAATTCTGTGATAGCCCTTTCCAACCCCAGCCAATTCATAACCATTCTTCTACTAGGGTAAATAATTAACTAATTCCTTATACCATCAACATCAATTTATTTATTATGCTATATTATACATGTATGAAATTATCAACAACAGGAGGGATATCTCGGCTCATACCCATTTAACCCAAACATTATAATCAATCAAGTACTACTCACATACGATCATCATACCCATCGGATCACTTTAATTAATCACATATACATATATCACGCTAATCGGTCCGCAATGATTACCATATTAATAACATATATACGTACATATAATCTGTTAATCAAGCATCCACATAAACAAGATCAACATAAATCAATACTTGACACCCAACCCTTCCCGTAACCACCCATTACGAAGTCATGTTTGTGATCATCACGTCGGCAGAAATCATCAAGTCATACATACACTTCATTCAGTAATTCATCACTCAAACCGTTTATAACAATACTCAAGGTCCAGATTTCTTAACTCATATACATAACATAACACACATGAATCAAGAACACTAAATAGTGCACATCGAGTAAATAGGGAATATACTAACCGGAGATATATAGGTAGAAGAGAGTTAGAACGAGGAAGAGGGGAAGGAGACTGTCGCAGGTTCTAGGGATACGAGTATTAGGGTTTTGCTACCATGGGTACGTTTGAAAATATGGGAATAACATGCAGAATCATGCGACAAGTAAGTTTGTGTGTGGGCTCGGATTGGGCTATTAATTCAGTGGGGTTTGTTTTGGGCTTCAAAGGTTTGGGCTGCTCTAATAGTTAGGACAACACATGGTGCAGCCCACTTAAAACAAACCGTTCATTTGCAAGACACTAAGGTGCGGCCCAATTATACATTTGACACTTAGATTGGCCCACTATCCGGTCATACTCAACTACGCTTTTACGTTTAACATGTTTATCATAACTAGTAACGCCTATACTTTAACACCTGTTAATTCTTCACATGTCACGTATAAATAATTCATGAGCGTTCAATATAGTTTAATGCATCAACTTGTCACGTAGGTTACACTTACATTTAATATTTCATAACATTACACAATACTTAGGTTTTCACTAAACATCAACCCAAACGACACTTCAAATATTCATACATCAAGCACGAGCTACAATGTCAACGAATTAAGAAAATAGAATTGTGAACACGCAGTGCATAGAGGAAAGGCCTAGAAATTTCGGGTTGTCACATCATCCCCAACTTGAAAGAAATTTCGTCCCGAAATTTGGCAAGTAAGCACAAAGGAATGAAGTGAGAAATCAAGATTGTTGCAGGTTTTCCTCAGGTGCCACATCATCCCCAACTTGAAGAGGAATTTCGTCCCGAAATTCACCAGTAGTACCCGAATTAGATTGGTCCACAGGAAAAAGTTGAGGATACTTGAGTTTCATTTAATCCTCGTGTTCCCACGTGGACTCCGGTCCACGTCTTGAGTTCCAACGAACTCTCACAATCGTGATACGACTATGCTGACGAACCTTGATTTCCTGGTCCATGTGTTCGACAAATTCCTCTAGTAAAGGTATCGCACGTGTTTCATCAGACAACCACTGCCTTAGATCCGAAACATAAATGACATCGCGTACGTTACCCGATTCGTCGGGTAACTCGAGTTTGTAGGTTACGCTACCGATTCTTCCCAGACTGTTGTATGGCCCACGTGATGTAAGTTAAGCTCGCCACGCTTCCCAAGCGTACTACACCCTTCCCAGGGTGAGACTTTCAACATGATACGATCGCCTACAACGATCTTCCAGCGCTTCCCAAGCTTATCAGCTTTCCTGACGGTCACGCGTTGCCGTCAAACGATTCCCGTTCCAAACAATCTTCCCAAGAGTTTCGAGTACAAGTCCTAGACTCGTAATTAAGTTGTCAATCATCTTAGTCCAACAAGGAGGTTGGCATTACCGTCCATGCAATGCTTCAAGCAGAGTTGTCTGAATACTAGAATGGTATCTGCTGCGGTAGAACTCAACCAAAGGTAGGTGTCTTTCCAATTTTCCACTATGGCCCATCACACACATGCTCGCAGCATGCCTTCGAGTGTCAGGATGGTTCGTTTTCTCTGATCGTTTACCCAACGGCGATAAGCAATGCTCTGGTCCTGACGTGAGCCAAGGGTGCTGTGTAATGCCTGTCATAAATCAGGTATGGATCAAAATCGAAGGTATTCAGGAGTTGGCGCTGCTTGCCTAAAAACCACCTCTCTCAGAGGAATATTCACAAGCTGTGAAGACTCGTCCGTTTCCTTGATTGCAAGAAAGTGTGCTAGTTACGTGAGACAATCAACGAGCACCCAAGTGATATATATATATATATATATATATATTTTTTTTTCCGTTTTGAGTTGTAAGTAGACTAGTGACAGAATCCATGGCAGTTTGTTCTCATTTCCATATGGGTGTTTCTGGCTGCTGATACTTCCCCTTGACTTTCCCACAAGTCAAACATCATTCCCATACATAGCTAGGCGGGCCTTCATGCCCGGTAACCAATGCAAGATTTATAGATCCTAATACCTCTCATCAAAACCCAGGCGACTAGAATATCAAGGCCGGTGTGCTTTGCTCAACACAAGTTTCCCTAAAGTTGCTGTATAATGAGATCCACACTCGTTCCTAGAGGTAGCGAACATCATCCGTCCTGCCAAAGGTTGCTTCTCCATGCCCCGCATGGGTTCAACTTGAAAATCCTCTTCCTTCAGCTCTCCAATTTGATCAGAGCGAGTCTGATCAGGTAGGTTAGAGTCGATAGTGAGTTGCAGAGCTCGTGCACGTTCAGGTTTCACAGTCGTAATCATTCAAAAGTTTCATCCAGCGGTGTCATTACATGATTTAGCTCCTCTGAAACAACGGTACACGGGAGGCCCTTGTGATCGGTCTAAGTAACGTATCAGGTACCGTCCAAGTAATGCCTCCAACTTAAATCCAAAGACCATGGTTTCCATCGCAGGTTGCGATCCGTGCAACTCTTCTTGTAATTCCATTACGTAAGCCATCACTTTCTTGTGTTGTATCGGCGTGTAATTGGGACTCTGATTCAAATCATCATGGTATACCACTAGATCACCCGTACCCTTAAGCAAAGATGATGCTCAGTGCATTGCAGAGTTGGGATTCGAAAGCTGAAAAGACGTCCTCCTGTTTTGTCTTCCACGAACATAGCACCCTGCTGTGCTAAAGAGATTTAAGCTGCGCAATCTTCGAAAATCCTGTGATGAATCTGCGATAGTATCTAGTGAGGCCAAGAATTTGATGCCCCGAAGGGATCTTTGGTGTCGATCAGTTCTAACACAATGGATCTTAGCGAGATCCACGTGTATTCCCACTTCGTTGTTTATATAACCAACAATGTACCTCTCGAATCTAGAAGTTACCTTTTAACAAGACTTCGCGCAGAGTGGCTCCTCTCTCAGGAGCTCTGAAATAGGATACATATGCCGCCCATGTTGTTCCTTTCTCCTGTTAATGATTCAAAACGTCATCAACAAACACTGTCGATTCTTGTGGTCCATAAAGTTGCTGGTGTGTTGATCAACTCAATGATCATGGTGTACAAAGTCGAAATGGCCGCATTGCGTTCGATATGTCGTTCTAAGAGCATTCTCCCCTTGGACTTGCATCTGATGAAATTTCATTCGTTAGTCAATCCTCGAATGGAAGCTTGTCCCTCGCAACTAGTTGACAGGTTGTCAATACATGGTCGAGGCAAGCGGTTCTTAACTGCCACCTTGATAATCAGTACACATACGAAAAGGCTTATCTTCATGGATATAACTGGGGCTCCCCAAAGCGAAAAAAAAACTAGGTCCGATAAAACTTCTGTCCCACAGTCTCTGTAGTTGATTTGACAATTCTTGCATTCCTCCTGGCGCAAGACGGTAATAAGTACGAAGAATTAAGGTTGTCTCTGGCATGGGATCAAACTGAGATTCTGCCTCGCAGTTGTGGAAGTAAACCTGAAAGTTCCTCGAGTGGCACGCTGAGAGGAAATCATGAACAATTGGTGGATCCTCGATCCTCACCTCCTTAGTCTTAAGATCAGTAACGTGTGTTAACATAGCGGGGTCATCCTTCCGTAGACACTTCTGGCCTTCATAGCTGAAATGACGCTAACCTTTGCACCGATCTGACGCTTTAGAACAAATAACGATTCTCCACTTAGGGAGAGGGATACACAACATCTTCCTCTCCCGGTGCATATCTGCGCGATATCTGGATAATCAATCCATGCTAACTACTGCATCGTAGCTATCAAGGTTAACAGAAAGAAAGTCGATGTCGTACACTTGTTCCACAAGGTCGAGCTTGCATCCCAACAAACATATGAGGTTTCAATTGTCTTGCCATCAGTCGATTCCACAACAGGTTCGGCTTCAAAAAGCATCAGGGTTAATCAGAACAGAGACGAAGCGATTAGCTACTCACACTAGCTACCATGTTGCTGCTATACTCCTGGCGTTGCTCACGCCAATCCTATATGTCCGTCCATGGGCATCGTTTCCAGTGTTATTGTTTTCATTAACAGGATTATCCAGTACTGTCGTCGTTCCCCTTGGTTGCTGACATTTTGACTTAATAACAGCCCATCCTTGCCGAAGTTACCTTTGTTTCCATACTGTAAGCTACGATTACAAGTTCCTTGATGTTGCCGTGACTGTTGCCTCTACTTCCGTTGCTTAAAACGGAGCCCTACTATATTTCACCAACAGGGTCCATCTTTTCACATTTCCGTGCCACGTCCTAAGGTGCTGTCCATTGTGCTGGTAGTCACACATTCCACACTATAATCTGTTGTCATCATTCATGTCCCGATTGATTTATAAGGGTCGACTCCCGCGTGTCGCCGTCTAGGGTTAAAGATTCAGTTGGAGCCAAATTGTTGATGTTCGTTGCTGGTAATCCGGGACGTCTTACTACTGAGGTTAGTGCGAAACTACGCTCATCCTCTTGTCCATCGATGTTGCAAGTTGTTTGAGTGATACGCGGTATGTTATGAGAGTGTTGCAGAAGTGATCGCACTCCGAGATCCATGGCGTCAATACGTTGAGTTTCCAGCAAAGGAAGATAAGTGAGAAGAGTATATACCAATCATTCAACGATGCGGCATCCAGCTCAGCGATGTTCGTGCAAGCACCTAACGTTCTACACAGTTCGCTAGGCGTTCAGATGGGTGTTCAGGTACTACTCGATGGCATCGAGATTCGTAATGATTCAGAGAGGAGTGAAAAGGTTGCATTCGAGTAGGAGACAATAACTACTATGACTCCTATAGACTTGTTACGTT
Organism: Helianthus annuus; assembly: GCF_002127325.2. Classification (NCBI taxonomy): domain Eukaryota; kingdom Viridiplantae; phylum Streptophyta; class Magnoliopsida; order Asterales; family Asteraceae; genus Helianthus; species Helianthus annuus. The sequence continues at coordinate 27,748,695 of NC_035445.2, forward strand.
TCACACTGATCAAATAACAAAGCGGAACCCCTTCTTCACTTGTTAAGCCTCACTGGGACTCACATGCATCCCACATTATTATTATGTGTGCACCCACAATAATATTGTGATTTGCATGCTCATCTCAGCTCCTCCTAACTCATGTCAAATGGCTCCTCAGACTCGAGTAGCAAACAAAGAGCATTACGAAACGTGAGTTATTAACGTTTAGGGAATACCACCCTATCAGTCATATAACACATGCAAGTAATACATGTATTCATATTGTTATACTAAACGTGCAATCACATGCAATATCATAAGTAAGTGTTCACTAGTTATGCAATACAGTGAGTATATAAGAGACGAACCTTGCGGTCTGGAGCTGAGTGTCATGGTCGTATTCACGTTTTCAGAGTTGTTCGGTTATAGTCTGGTTTTATAAAACTTTTTAAAACCTAGTTCACTATAACCAGTGGCTCTGATACCAAACTGTCACACCCCCAAAATACCACATAGGGAGTGTCCCTGATAGGCGTGTGACATACCAGCAATGAGCCACTAATTACATGGAACCCATACATGTTTCCAAAATAAAGTTCTTGATTATTAACCAAACACCGTCCACGTTCAAAAAGAAAACCAAAGTATTCAGCGGAAGCAAAATTAAACGAAGTTAAATAGTTTAAAACCAATATAAGGTATCAACAAATCAGTAACGTAAATTCCTCCAGTCGACCCATGACCGCTCCTGCTACTCCAGACAGCAAGTCCCAATGCAAACAGCTAACGACCTACAAGCATGCAAACAAGTGTGTCAGACAACGCTGGTGAGTTCAAAGTTTTGTTACCGTGGTTAGTTTACCAGATGTATATACAAAACAGTTTATCAATTTGATTTGATGTTGTTATTACTCGATTACCGTATGTGGCGACTAGATGTGAATGCCCAACCCCAATGCCTCCATTTAGGCATTGGTCATGATGTCAAGGTATCAAACAACCTTGAATAGATGTAAGGGGTCTTATATGTACACGATGAGAATGCCCAACCCCAATGCCTCTAACTAGGCATTGGTCATGAAGTCCAGGTAATTAGTTCACGCCCGTCCTTTCGGCCCGGTGTGAGGGTGCCAAACCTAATAGCGCTATCAACTAAATACCTCGTTGCTTCTTCAGCAACACGGTAGATGTACGGGGTCTTACATGATTTATACTGTGTTCAATAACCAACATCCCAATTAAACAGTTTACCCAGTTTTCCCTTCAGAAACGTTTACCAGATGTCCCAAACCACCGGGACGCATGCTTAGAAAAGTGCAGTGAACTCACCTTGATTTGCTCGGTAAGACTAGTTACATGTTCACGGTTGATCAACCACATCCTAACATGGTTATCAATATCGATCAATTTTGTTTACTAGTTAATCACACATTTAACATGTAACTTCACGACACGTAACAGAAAACACATTGCATCACGTAATAAATTGCATGCAGTCTAGTCACGAAGGTTCACATACACATGTAGGGTTAACACTTTATTCTCATGCAACAATAATGACCTCTCACATGATCCTGACACTTGATGTCATGTATTGACATAATGAAGGAACAAAATCACATTCAAATGAAATATGATGATTCTTATAATCATAGCCGCCAACCATACTCAACTCCACTATATCATTGATATCGTGACGTTTTCAGATTCATAACAACATTGTAAAACAATCATCAAAGACTAATCATTACACACTATTTGTCAAACATTATGCACGCAATCCTACAACAATAGCTAGTCATCATGCACATTTATTAATTCTGTGATAGCCCTTTCCAACCCCAGCCAATTCATAACCATTCTTCTACTAGGGTAAATAATTAACTAATTCCTTATACCATCAACATCAATTTATTTATTATGCTATATTATACATGTATGAAATTATCAACAACAGGAGGGATATCTCGGCTCATACCCATTTAACCCAAACATTATAATCAATCAAGTACTACTCACATACGATCATCATACCCATCGGATCACTTTAATTAATCACATATACATATATCACGCTAATCGGTCCGCAATGATTACCATATTAATAACATATATACGTACATATAATCTGTTAATCAAGCATCCACATAAACAAGATCAACATAAATCAATACTTGACACCCAACCCTTCCCGTAACCACCCATTACGAAGTCATGTTTGTGATCACCACGTCGGCAAAAATCATCAAGTCATACATACACTTCATTCAGTAATTCATCACTCAAACCGTTTATAACAATACTCAAGGTCCAGATTTCTTAACTCATATACATAACATAACACACATGAATCAAGAACACTAAATAGTGCACATCGAGTAAATAGGGAATATACTAACCGGAGATATATAGGTAGAAGAGAGTTAGAACGAGGAAGAGGGGAAGGAGACTGTCGCAGGTTCTAGGGATACGAGTATTAGGGTTTTGCTACCATGGGTACGTTTGAAAATATGGGAATAACATGCAGAATCATGCGACAAGTAAGTTTGTGTGTGGGCTCGGATTGGGCTATTAATTCAGTGGGGTTTGTTTTGGGCTTCAAAGGTTTGGGCTGCTCTAATAGTTAGGACAACACATGGTGCAGCCCACTTAAAACAAACCGTTCATTTGCAAGACACTAAGGTGCGGCCCAATTATACATTTGATGTGACAACCGTCACTTTTCCGTACATTCCGTACACTAAATGAACAGTGATCTGTGCCTTAATGAACATACATGATCTAGTTTACAAGAGAAATAAGTTTCTGAATTCCATACAAGTGAATTCATGTACGTTTTATACTACAAAATATTGCTTTATGCAAAAACGAGAGCGTTGCGTCAAAAATATTAGTAAACTCACCGGTAAGACACACTGTGTCAACGGAACTGCAGAAAGCAGTCAGACAATAAAATTGGAGCCTAGGTGTAGGTCCAATAACAAGAATACATTAAAACCCAAGAGTACATACAAGGGTTTAATATATATGCTATATGAAAGCAAAAATAAGCACTAAAAAGCACCCGAAACACACTTTAAGAGCAGAACTAATTGCGACAAAACTGCGAAACGAACGTTGATGGCCGCCCGGATAATATTTAATCCCACAAATATTCTGTTATGATTAAAATTTTATTTTAATCAGGTTCGTGTTGAAAAATAAATTAAAACGCTTAAAACGTTATTTTTTCAAGTTTAAGCACGTATCGTGTGTTCCTACGCGACACAGTGCTTACACTGCAAAACGCAGACAACGCAGAAAACCTAGGAATATTCTAAGAATATGCTAGGAATATGCTAAGAATATTCCAGGAATATGCTAGGAATATTCCAAACAATATGCTAGGAATATTCCAAAGAATATGCTAGGAATATGCTAGGAATATTCCAGGAATATGCCAGGAATATGCCAGGAATATGCTAGGAATATTCCAGGAATATGCCAGGAATATGCTAGGAATATTCCAGGAATATGCCAGGAATATGCCATATGGAATGTCTATAAATACCTTGAGATGGCACACTAAACAATTCACCACCCAACACCACAAAACTACTCTCTCCTCTCCCTCAAAAACTTTCGGCCGAACACCCCTTGATCATCCATCATATTTTTCGATTTTGTTCTTCACATTCCAACATCATACAAGTGTCAAGTGTCACGCATAAGAAGGCTTGGTGCACTCGGAGCTCGAAGGACCTCTTTCTCTAGCTTTTATCCACCACATTCGCGTCTAGATACTTCCCTAGCCTCGAGCTAGTGGTATGTTGCTTAAAACACATTCTTGAGCTATTTTGAAGTGGTTAATGTGATGTGTAATGATTAAAACTCGAAATCTTACAAAATGGTGCATTAAAGTCTACTAAAAACATGAAAAATGATGGTTAAAACCTCACTAGTTGTGTAAATGTTGTAGTAATTGAAATTTGTGATTATTTAGGCCCGATCTACGTTGTGGTAGCTCGGATCATCATTTAACCCTGTTTGGTTAAGATCATGGATCTTGACATAAGCTTGTTTGAAATGGTGCAAGGGTTAAAAGGTGAAACTCTACCACACAAGAAACATGAACTTGTGTAAAAGTATTTTTACTTATGAAATAGTGTCTGAAACTAGCCGATCTATGTGTCCACAAGTGGTATTTTCAAAAGACCAAGCGTCAAAAGAAATCACATGTTCTAATCCGGATCTTACACAAACAAAAGTGATTTTTTGTGATCAAACAAGTGTGCGAACACTAGTGTAACAAAAGTTTTAACAAAGAAATAATTTTCGTAAAAACCGACTAGAAGTTGTGGAACTTCATATTCTTTAAAAATAATTTTTTTTTTTTTTTTTTTTTTTTTTTTTTTTAGAAATTAAACTTATTTTTAAAGATAACAAGACTTACTAAATGTGCTAGTAAATTACTACACATTTTTGTAAATATGCAAGTTCATGAAATGGGGAAAATTAGTGATCGTTGTTGATGATTATTGTTGATAATTGTTGTTGATGATTATTGTTGATAATTGTTGTTGATGATTGTTGACGATTTAAAAGAAAATAAACACATGTTTTGAAAACATGGGAAACCTCCATTTTTAGGGGAAACTCTGTCAAAATTTTTATAAATTTTGACACTTAGAAAAATATAAGTTTTTGAAGAACTTATTCCCTAAAAATGTATTTAAAGGTATTACCAAGGTTTCCCTAATTTTTGGTGATAAGAAATGAGGATTTCTTCAAAAATAAAAGTGGATATAAATATGTATATTTTTGAGAGAAAAATATATATTATTTTATCACCAACTTTTGTGCTAAGTGAATATAGTATGTGTTATACGTGCTAGCGTATTGAGACGTAAAGATACACTAAATACTCATGAGGAGTATAAACATGAAAATACACATACAACATGCTTAGACACATACAAGAGGATATATTTATGAAAATATATTACTTGGACAAAATACATAATTCGGGTGCAAAATACAAGATACGTATATTTATTTTTGAGAAAATGATATAAGACAAATAGTTAAAAATATAAATATTTTTAACACAAGAACACAAATACAAAAGATAGTGACTTGCAATTGTGCGATACAAGTCTAGTGACTAACGTTAATAAAACGCGTTTAGGTCACGACGCTAGATAAGCAACTCCGGTGAAGTTTACGACGCAGGAACGCAAAGTTGTGAGTTCATGCTCCCCCTTTTCTTTAACTGTTTTTGGTTTTATAACTCTCGGGGGTGAAATACATGTTACAAATATTATAATTTTTTTACAAGTAGTAAAAATACAAGAAGCACTCTTGGTGAGAACGAGTACCGAGTGCAATACAAATCGAGAATACAAAAATACGAGAAGCACACTTGGTGAGAACGAGAACCAAGTATGATGTGCTTTAAGAAATGCCTAGAAATTACTAGATCATGTGAGCATAGACTTAATACTAAAAATGCCATAAAGTCTTGGTGAAAACTAGTACCAAGCCATTAAAAACATTCAGTAATTAGGGACGAGGGTTAGATCTAACGGGTACGGCCGAGCCCCACTCATGGTCCTTATGTGACCTCTTGAGTGCTTCGGTGTCCCAGTCGAGGTAAATCGACACAGTCGAGGTAAATCGACACAGTCGAGGGTAATCGACACAGTCAAGGGAAATTGACACAGTCGAGGTTAATCGACACAGTCGAGGGTAATCGACATAGTTAAAGGAGCCAACACTAATGCTCCATAAGTCCTCACATGCCTTAAAGGAGCCAACACTAATGCTCCATATGTCCTCACATGCCGAAATGTCTTTGTACAAACATTCAATTAGTACGTGGTGTACACAAGAAAACTTGATTTTTGCAAGAATACTTTATTTATACAAGATACATACCATGTTTTCATACTCGGTATGCAAAACGCATGAACTCGCTCAACTTTATGTTGATGTTTTCCAAAATTACATGTATTTCAGGTGACAGGATGGATCTTGGGCGCAAGTGTTGTAACTAGAAGTAGACTACAAGTTTAGATGTCATCCACTTTTGTTGAATTGTAACCTAGATGAAGGTTGTGTTTTAAAACTTAAATGACAAGTGTTTGTGATCCTCAAAATTTTCCGAATGGATGAACATCGTTTTAAATCATGTAGTTGTTTATTATGATCGAATGCAATGATAACAAGCTAGTCACACATCATACGCTTCCGCAAAAGACAGGGTGTGACAGTTTGGTATCAGAGCTTCGATTGTAGTGAACTAGGATTCCTTCTCGAGTCTAGACTACAATCACTAAAGTGCTTTCACAAAAACATTTTACAAAATGGTTTTCATTGCATTCACGAAAGCGCCAAGATCCACGATTTTCAAAGAAAAGACAAGGCAAGGACATTAGTGAGGAATACCCATAAAGTAAGGTGCCAACCAAGGCATAGTCTACAAAAGTTAGACTTGACAAAATGACCCCCCCCCCAAAACGAGAGTTATACGTGGTATAATGCATTAAGTTACTTGATTATGCTAAGTAGCATATTTGTTATTTGTATTCATGCATACGAATAAGTGTACGGAATGATTATTGACGTGAATAAAATTCTTTCGACTCCGACTCCTATTACGGTACGTGACTCGCACGATGAAGCTATCGACCTCGCGTCCTTTGCAAAGCTCGTGGCTGGGAGTGATTACCAGACAAGACTCTGAGCTTACTTCCGTAGGAGATGGCTGCTCTTCCCTCTCGAACGTGAAGATGCCAAACTACGGTGGTGATGACGAGGCAGAGGCGGCGACCTTGAACGAACTCTTAATCAACGGGACGAGATCCCTCCGGATTATGTGAAGCAAAATTGACAACATACTTGACTAGAAAAGGAAGATGAAGTATTCATCACGAAGGTGCCCCTCCAACTACTAGGAATTCTCTCCATTCCTATTCCATCTAATCATCGTGCCTATACGCGCATAACAGTAACGAATGTTAGCGCATGGACCTCCGCAATGGTCCTTTCCATGGCAAGGAGTGTAAGGACAGTAGTGTCCCCTCCTAGATCAATCATCTGCTTGGACGAGAGAAAATTGGGGTAACTGTGCAAGACAATTTATTATTACGGGGGCCCACGTAATAACGACTTGTAGTGCACAGAAATCCTGGTGGACTCTACGGGTCGAGCTAATGAAAACCACACCAAATTCAATGTATAGGTGTCCTCACCTTCATCTGGTAGAACATCACATAGATCAGTGCTTTAGCACGTAAGAAAGTAGGAAGCCTGTCTCAGCCTACTTCGTGACTGACACTTCTACCTGCGTACGAGACGTTTGAGGAAAACGACATTTAAGCAAGTGAAGATGAGAAACATTCAAGAGATTCAGCGACTTTGCACTCTCTATCACCCATACACGAGCAACCCCCTCTAAGGGAAAATGTACGCCCCAGTAAAGCCAAAAACCTAAGAAAACCAATGTAGCGGGAAATAACTGAAACCTAAATGACTGAGGCAATGTAACCTCAAGTTCGTTTTAAGCCAAGTTGGCAAGCCTAAGTGAAGGCTCAGTAACTGTTTCCCGCTCATACATTGAGTATTTATGTATACATGTGAAATTGGGTGATTACATAATGGCTTATGGTGCTATGTACCTCATAGACACCTGGAATGTTGCCTAACCTACTTCATACCGTTTTGGCAGAAGGGAATGCCGCCCAGGCGAGACACAAACACCAGTACGCTACCAAGAACAGAAGCCGAGCTGCAAGAATGCATCTCGCAGGCAATTGCACGACATGAAGCCCTCCGCTCTAAGCATATCAATGGCACGACTGAGAATAACCCTCCAACTGGCTGCACCTATAAACAGTTCCTGGACTGCAAGCCTTTGAATTTTGATGGCACAGGAGGTGCCCTTACATTTGTTCGTTGGACAGAAAAGACGGACTCAGTTCTAAGAATGAGTAACTGTTCACCCCAACAAAGCGTTACCTATATCTCAGGGTTATTTCTGGATGGCGCACTCTCATGGTGGAACCTTCAGGTTCAGACCCTTGGTGCAGATGCTGCTTATGCACTGAGCTGGGACGAGCTCAAGGAAATGATGGAAAAGAAATACTGTTCTAGGACTGAAATCCAGACGCTTGAGGTGGAGTTCTGGAATTTGAAAATGGACGGACCGAAGATTCCTGAATACGTCCAGCGATTTCACGACTTGTCTAGGGTCGTCCCCTACCTAGTCAAACCGGAATTCAAGAGGATAGAACGATTCATTTGGGGACTTGCACCCCAGATTAGGGGCATGGTTACTACCTTAAAACCCTCAACCATCGCAGAGGCTATCGATATGAGTGTCACCCTTACTGAAGAGGCTCTACGTGCGGGAAAATTTTCGGAATCTGAGGATAACAAGAAAGAGACTCATGTGGAGTCGTCAAGCAACAAGAAGAGGAAGTCCTCAAACCTAAAGATGAGCACCCAACTCAACTATGGAAGCTCTAAAGCAAACAAAAGAAAGAAAGTGAATTCGCCACATAGCAGGAGCACTGATGGAGCCATTAATAGGGCAGGTGGTAATGTTTACTCGGGGACTAAGCCGAGGTGCAGAGAATGCACTTTTCACCATAAAGGTCGATGTCTGAAGCCTAGGTGTGGAAAGTGTGGAAAAGAAGGGCACAACAGGGACGCCTGTTGGGCGAAGGACCCAGATGGAAGAAATAAGAGAATACCCGGTTGCTACAAATGTGGTGAAGCAGGGCACTTTAGGAAAGATTGCCCAAAGAAGAAACAAGCAAGGAAGGGTTTTCACGATCGAAACTCGTGAACCACGCTAGGATCCAAATACGGTTACGGGTACGTTCCCTATTAACCACCCTTATGCATCTATTTCTAATACTGGCATCAACCTTAACCTTGCATGCTTAGAACTTAAGAAACTTCTTGGCCTAGTCTCAAGTAAGATAGACGTCCCGTATTCTTTAGAAATGGGCATATAGAAGGATAGCTTAAACAGTCGAAGCGATTAAGGATCGTGATTAGGCACTCAGAGGGCCGTAACCTTCTGTTACCATTGACTCGTGAGGTCATAATAATCAGCATGGATCGGAAATCCAAGTGTGCAGCTGAAGTCGTCAATACGAGAAAATCAGACGCATCCCTCGTGCGAATGATGAAACCCAACTTTACTGTAATAGGCGCAAGGATGCTAGACCCCATAAGGCGGCAGATCTACGACATCCTTCATTGGTCGAAGAGGCATAGAAATGCCTCTGAGTAGACTGCAGAACCTGGGAACATCCCCACGATGGAAGAAGTTCTAGTATCCTTTTCAAAAGACTTGCCAGAAATGCCCCTTCGCAGCGTCAAGAGAAGTTTAGGATAAACCACGTGCCAAGAGCAGCACCAGTGTCGAATAATGTCTTACCGACTAACTTCGTCCGTAAAGCATGAGCTCCGGACGTAACTGCAAGAGCTACCAGACAGAGGAAGTTAAGGACATGACGCCTTTAGTTAGGGATATGAGGAGAAAGTTGGCAGTTCCATTTTGCGTAAATTCCTGAGAACTGAGAATCAGAATCCTTTGCCAACGACTGGCAACATAAACAGACAAAATCATAAGATCCTAGTTGCCACCCAAGGATCAACTTGAGGACAGGATGTCCATGACTGTGTATACCAGAAGGAAGTGTCCCTGAAACGACCTTTAGGACTCGCTTTGGAAGTTACGAGTTCCTTGTCGTACCATTTGGCCTAACACATGCATCGACAATATTCATGGACCTCATGAAATCGAACGTGTAAGCCATACCTAGATAAGCCATATACTTATTGACTACATTCTCATATGGCCAATGACCAAGGAAGGTCGTGAGCAACAACTGCAATTTACCTTGCAACTCTTAGAGAAAGAACAGTTAAGCGCTATGATGACGAAAAGCAGATTTCGAATTCGCGAAGTGAGAACTTTCAGATCCATGATGGATAAGAACGAGATTCATGCCAACCCTGCAACCAAGAGCTAAGGAGCTAGAGTTGCAATTATGTGACGCCTCTCGACAAAGTCTCGATTGTATGCCGATGCAACAAGACCACGACATTACATACGTGGCACATTGATTAAGGAATCATGAGAAGAACCCTTGAGATAGGTACAGTCATTGCGCGCAGCAAACTGGGCGTTATTACCTGAAAGAAAATGTTGCACGATCTTTACTGATCGCAAGGGATTGCAGCACACCGATGATCGTAAGAACTCGAATATGAACTGAGCTGTTGAAAGATGCAGACTGTATGAACAAGATGCGTGCTTGTGTGATAAACTTTGATAAAAAGTTGGAACACTCACTTACCCTTAGTAGAGTCTTCCTACAACAGTATTTATCACGCCGCCGTCTAAACCGCTTTGTGTAAAGCTTTAGATGGAACGTAATGAGTCAATTCCCGTTGTGTTGAATGGAGACCGGGAATAATGGATCAACTGGCCGAGATGGTCCAGGAAAAATCTAGAGGCAAGGTCGTTCATATATGCGATTATATCAAGACAGCCCGCAGAACACAGAAAGATTACGCCGATGAGAGGCAGAAATCGTAAGAATTTGAGACAAGAAGCACGACTAAATTGAGAGCCGCGCCTAGAAAGGGCGTAGTGTGAATTCGAAAACGAAAAGATTGAATCCCCGGTGTAGGGATCAGAACCATTGTTCACAAGATGAAGCTTCCAGAAAAAGATCAGTAGTGATCGCAACACATTCATGTGTCTAGTCTTTAGAGGAGTCTGACGCAAGGAACAGTCATAGTTCCCACAAATAAGATTCACGTCAATGATATACTATACAACCTGTTGAGGTTTCGGACCAAGAGTCCACAAAATGCAGAAAAGACATGATTGATTTACTTGAGCATGATAAAAAACATGACATGAGAACACAAAGACGTGTTTCAAATATAAGTGACCATATTGGTTTCACAACTCCCCTGCGACCGATGGCATTGCTTGAATTTCGGGACGAAATTCTTTTAACGGGGGGAGACTGTGACAACCGTCACTTTTCCGTACATTCCGTACACTAAATGAACAGTGATCTGTGCCTTAATGAACATACATGATCTAGTTTACAAGAGAAATAAGTTTCTGAATTCCATACAAGTGAATTCATGTACGTTTTATACTACAAAATATTGCTTTATGCAAAAACGAGAGCGTTGCGTCAAAAATATTAGTAAACTCACCGGTAAGACACACTGTGTCAACGGAACTGCAGAAAGCAGTCAGACAATAAAATTGGAGCCTAGGTGTAGGTCCAATAACAAGAATACATTAAAACCCAAGAGTACATACAAGGGTTTAATATATATGCTATATGAAAGCAAAAATAAGCACTAAAAAGCACCCGAAACACACTTTAAGAGCAGAACTAATTGCGACAAAACTGCGAAACGAACGTTGATGGCCGCCCGGATAATATTTAATCCCACAAATATTCTGTTATGATTAAAATTTTATTTTAATCAGGTTCGTGTTGAAAAATAAATTAAAACGCTTAAAACGTTATTTTTTCAAGTTTAAGCACGTATCGTGTGTTCCTACGCGACACAGTGCTTACACTGCAAAACGCAGACAACGCAGAAAACCTAGGAATATTCTAAGAATATGCTAGGAATATGCTAAGAATATTCCAGGAATATGCTAGGAATATTCCAAACAATATGCTAGGAATATTCCAAAGAATATGCTAGGAATATGCTAGGAATATTCCAGGAATATGCCAGGAATATGCCAGGAATATGCTAGGAATATTCCAGGAATATGCCAGGAATATGCTAGGAATATTCCAGGAATATGCCAGGAATATGCCATATGGAATGTCTATAAATACCTTGAGATGGCACACTAAACAATTCACCACCCAACACCACAAAACTACTCTCTCCTCTCCCTCAAAAACTTTCGGCCGAACACCCCTTGATCATCCATCATATTTTTCGATTTTGTTCTTCACATTCCAACATCATACAAGTGTCAAGTGTCACGCATAAGAAGGCTTGGTGCACTCGGAGCTCGAAGGACCTCTTTCTCTAGCTTTTATCCACCACATTCGCGTCTAGATACTTCCCTAGCCTCGAGCTAGTGGTATGTTGCTTAAAACACATTCTTGAGCTATTTTGAAGTGGTTAATGTGATGTGTAATGATTAAAACTCGAAATCTTACAAAATGGTGCATTAAAGTCTACTAAAAACATGAAAAATGATGGTTAAAACCTCACTAGTTGTGTAAATGTTGTAGTAATTGAAATTTGTGATTATTTAGGCCCGATCTACGTTGTGGTAGCTCGGATCATCATTTAACCCTGTTTGGTTAAGATCATGGATCTTGACATAAGCTTGTTTGAAATGGTGCAAGGGTTAAAAGGTGAAACTCTACCACACAAGAAACATGAACTTGTGTAAAAGTATTTTTACTTATGAAATAGTGTCTGAAACTAGCCGATCTATGTGTCCACAAGTGGTATTTTCAAAAGACCAAGCGTCAAAAGAAATCACATGTTCTAATCCGGATCTTACACAAACAAAAGTGATTTTTTGTGATCAAACAAGTGTGCGAACACTAGTGTAACAAAAGTTTTAACAAAGAAATAATTTTCGTAAAAACCGACTAGAAGTTGTGGAACTTCATATTCTTTAAAAATAATTTTTTTTTTTTTTTTTTTTTTTTTTTTTTTTTTTTAGAAATTAAACTTATTTTTAAAGATAACAAGACTTACTAAATGTGCTAGTAAATTACTACACATTTTTGTAAATATGCAAGTTCATGAAATGGGGAAAATTAGTGATCGTTGTTGATGATTATTGTTGATAATTGTTGTTGATGATTATTGTTGATAATTGTTGTTGATGATTGTTGACGATTTAAAAGAAAATAAACACATGTTTTGAAAACATGGGAAACCTCCATTTTTAGGGGAAACTCTGTCAAAATTTTTATAAATTTTGACACTTAGAAAAATATAAGTTTTTGAAGAACTTATTCCCTAAAAATGTATTTAAAGGTATTACCAAGGTTTCCCTAATTTTTGGTGATAAGAAATGAGGATTTCTTCAAAAATAAAAGTGGATATAAATATGTATATTTTTGAGAGAAAAATATATATTATTTTATCACCAACTTTTGTGCTAAGTGAATATAGTATGTGTTATACGTGCTAGCGTATTGAGACGTAAAGATACACTAAATACTCATGAGGAGTATAAACATGAAAATACACATACAACATGCTTAGACACATACAAGAGGATATATTTATGAAAATATATTACTTGGACAAAATACATAATTCGGGTGCAAAATACAAGATACGTATATTTATTTTTGAGAAAATGATATAAGACAAATAGTTAAAAATATAAATATTTTTAACACAAGAACACAAATACAAAAGATAGTGACTTGCAATTGTGCGATACAAGTCTAGTGACTAACGTTAATAAAACGCGTTTAGGTCACGACGCTAGATAAGCAACTCCGGTGAAGTTTACGACGCAGGAACGCAAAGTTGTGAGTTCATGCTCCCCCTTTTCTTTAACTGTTTTTGGTTTTATAACTCTCGGGGGTGAAATACATGTTACAAATATTATAATTTTTTTACAAGTAGTAAAAATACAAGAAGCACTCTTGGTGAGAACGAGTACCGAGTGCAATACAAATCGAGAATACAAAAATACGAGAAGCACACTTGGTGAGAACGAGAACCAAGTATGATGTGCTTTAAGAAATGCCTAGAAATTACTAGATCATGTGAGCATAGACTTAATACTAAAAATGCCATAAAGTCTTGGTGAAAACTAGTACCAAGCCATTAAAAACATTCAGTAATTAGGGACGAGGGTTAGATCTAACGGGTACGGCCGAGCCCCACTCATGGTCCTTATGTGACCTCTTGAGTGCTTCGGTGTCCCAGTCGAGGTAAATCGACACAGTCGAGGTAAATCGACACAGTCGAGGGTAATCGACACAGTCAAGGGAAATTGACACAGTCGAGGTTAATCGACACAGTCGAGGGTAATCGACATAGTTAAAGGAGCCAACACTAATGCTCCATAAGTCCTCACATGCCTTAAAGGAGCCAACACTAATGCTCCATATGTCCTCACATGCCGAAATGTCTTTGTACAAACATTCAATTAGTACGTGGTGTACACAAGAAAACTTGATTTTTGCAAGAATACTTTATTTATACAAGATACATACCATGTTTTCATACTCGGTATGCAAAACGCATGAACTCGCTCAACTTTATGTTGATGTTTTCCAAAATTACATGTATTTCAGGTGACAGGATGGATCTTGGGCGCAAGTGTTGTAACTAGAAGTAGACTACAAGTTTAGATGTCATCCACTTTTGTTGAATTGTAACCTAGATGAAGGTTGTGTTTTAAAACTTAAATGACAAGTGTTTGTGATCCTCAAAATTTTCCGAATGGATGAACATCGTTTTAAATCATGTAGTTGTTTATTATGATCGAATGCAATGATAACAAGCTAGTCACACATCATACGCTTCCGCAAAAGACAGGGTGTGACATTTGACACTTAGATTGGCCCACTATCCGGTCATACTCAACTACGCTTTTACGTTTAACATGTTTATCATAACTAGTAACGACTATACTTTAACACCTGTTAATTCTTCACATGTCACGTATAAATAATTCATGAGCGTTCAATATAGTTTAATGCATCAACTTGTCACGTAGGTTACACTTACATTTAATATTTCATAACATTACACAATACTTAGGTTTTCACTAAACATCAACCCAAACGACACTTCAAATATTCATACATCAAGCACGAGCTACAACGTCAACGAATTAAGAAAATAGAATTGTGAACACGCAGTGCATAGAGGAAAGGCCTAGAAATTTCGGATTGTCACATAAAACATTTCTATGGAAGACATTGTCCGCTGCAATTAGATCAAAAGGTCAAATCGTCTTAAATGTGGCTTCAAGTGGAATTGCATCGTTGTTGTTAGATGGTGGCAGGAATGCACATTCCAGGTTTCACATACCTTTGAATCTTACTGAAGACTCTGTATGTAATATAAAACCAGAAAGTGACGTGTCTAAATTACTGCATGAGACGAAATTAATAATTTGGGATGAAGCACCTATGGTACACAAACATGCATTCGAAGCGCTGGATAGAACAATGAATGACGTTTTCAACATCGACCCATCTCTCAATTCAGACATCAGGTTTGGAGGTAAGGTAATTGTTTTTGGTGGCGATTTCAGACAAATATTACCTGTCGTTCCAAACGGTGGAAGACAAGAGATTGTTAATGCCTCCTTATGTTCGTCTTACTTGTGGAGTAAATGTAAATTGCTAAGATTAACAAGAAACATGAGGTTAACCGTTGGAAGGTCGACGGAAGAAATTGAAGAAATAAACAGTTTTGCCAAATGGCTTTTGGATTTGGGTGAGGGTAATGTTGGTGGTCCAAATGATGGGGAAGCAACTATTCAAATACCACAAGATCTTCTGATTACTGATGAATCTGACCCAATTGCAAGTTTAATTGATTTCGTTTATCCATCAATCTTGCAAAACATCAACAACCATAATTATTTTAGTGAGCGCTATACTTGCACCGAAGAATGATGTTGTGCATGAGATTAATGACAGGTTGCTATCAATGTTTCCTGGTGAAGAAAGAGAGTATCTTAGCTCTGACAGTCTTTGTCCGACCGAAGATGTAAATGCTACACAACAAAGAATATACTCTCCGGATGTGCTTAATGGACTTAAAATTTCTGGCTTACCAAATCATAGGTTGGTGCTAAAAGTTGGTGTTCCAGTAATGTTATTACGAAATATTGACCAACGGAATGGTTTGTGCAACGGTACAAGGCTACAAGTAAAAAAGTTGTACAACCGTGTAATAGAAGCCGAGATAATATCTGGTGCAAATATTGGTACTTCTACATATATACCTCGAATTAATTTGATCCCTTCTGATAAAAAGATTCCTTTTGCTTTTCAAAGGAGGCAATTTCCACTTTCCGTATGTTTTGCGATGACAATAAACAAAAGTCAAGGCCAGTCGCTTTCGAGAGTTGGTTTGTACCTGAAACAACCCGTCTTCTCTCATGGTCAATTGTATGTTGCTTTATCAAGGGTGAAAACAAGAGATGGGGTCAAACTACTCATACTTGACAACAATGGAAAACCGACAGATAAAACAAGTAATGTTGTTTATAAAGAGATTTTCAACGAATTATAATTGATAAATGTATTGCGTTGCTTCTAATTAATGACTAACATTTGATGATTTCTGATTGTTGCATATTCATATATTTATATTTAAACACTCTTCCTATTAAATTTTATATCAATCAATTCATTTATTCGTAATCCATACACAACATATGATATAAAACAACTAATATCGTGTATAGACAGATTTTCAAAGATTTGTGATTGTTGGTTATTCATGTATTTAAATATGTGGTTCAAATATTATATATTTGTTCGTGTTTTAACGTGTATCAAATTATAATATTTATGTTAACAGTGATATTAAAGATATTTCCTTTTTGCATCCCGTGAAATTCATGGGTAATTAAACTAGTATATTATTATATTAATACAATTCAAAAGCTCAATTGACGTGGGGTCTGTCTTCTTCGATCAAAACAGCATCCGCAAAACCCTAAATTCAAACACCAGTTTTCAGCTTTGTCTTCTTCTTCGTCTAACAGTCACTGAAACCAAACCCAATTACAAATTAAACAGCCATCTGTCTTATTCTTTGTTACTCACTGGCAGAATGATGATGACGATCTTGATGTATAGACACCAGAGATGATAGACGCCGGAGTATTGACGGAGAATGGAGGTGACGACGGTGAAGATGTGATCGGAGAACTTAAACTGTGAGTTGCAGGTTTAATGGTTGTGGTCGCCGGAAGTGATAAAGGATGATGATGAAGGTTGCGACACAATGAGAAAGACGATGATGGTGATTTTGCAGGTATTAATGGAGATGGAGACGGAGGAGATGAAGTTGATGATGAATAATGATGGTCGGACAGTTTGGAGGCGATGACAGAAGATTGTACGGCAGCCCGGAGATGTATGATGATTAAGATTGTGACTCGGAATGACTCGAGACCTTTTCTGATGATGATGAGTCGAGACCTCAGAGACAGTACTCGAAACCTCTGTCTCGGAACGAATGCGGTGACTCGGAACCGTGATGACTCGAGACAGTGGACTCGAGATCAGATGAGCTGATGACTCGAGAACAGATGACTCGAGACCTTGAGATATGAAGGTTGTTGGTTGCAGGTGGTGAAGAATGACTCGGAACCAGGAAGAGAAGATGTCGAGACCGTGACGGACTCGAAACCACTTGTTGCGACATAAAGGAAATGTGAAAAACGGGACTCGAGATTAGTTGTTGGGTGACTCGAAACCGTGAAGATCTATGACTCGGAATTTTGTGCTACAACCTGTTTCAGCTTTCCAAAACAACACACGTGCAGTTGTTTCAATTTTCCCAAAATTAAGGAAAGGGAAAATTACGGCAGTAGCCGCTTGACCAAGCTTTTTACGAAAATAGCCATTTGACCAGGCTTTATGCACCTTTCCATCCAAGTGAACCCTCATTTTATGCACCTTCAATCCAGCCACAACCAAGCGGACACGTGTCCCTCTTACCTGAACCGGCTTTATGCCGCTACACATGTCAGCCGAGCCGCTTCATGCCCAAGCCGAGCCGCTTCGCCCAATATCTGATTTATGCCGCTTTGTGGTACTGCCAAGCCGAGCCGCTTCATGGCCAAGCCGAGCCGCTTTGCCCCATTCCAAGCCGCTACACCCTGGATCTAAGCCGCTAGTATGTGTATAAATTTTTTTGATATTTTTCTTAGACGGCCTTCCTAAAAAAATATGGAGAAAAGAGTATTTTGATATTTTTTTGATGTATTTTGATTTTTTTTGATGTATTTTCATATTTTTTAAAAAATACTACTGAAGCGGCTCGGCTTGTACTTGTAGCGGCTCGGCTTGTACTTGTAGCGGCTCGGCTTGTACTTGTGGGGCAGGGGGCGAAGCGGCTCGGGTTGTACTTGTAGCGGCTCGGCTGACATGTGTGGCAGCATAAAGCCGGTTCAGGTAAGAGGGACACGTGTCCGCTTGGTTGTGGCTGGATTGAAGGTGCATAAAAAAGAGGGTTCACTTGGATGGGAAGGTGCATAAAGCCTGGTCAAATGGCTATTTTGGTAAACACCTTGGTCAAGCGGCTACTGCCGTAATTTTCCCTTTTTTCAATCCTTTTAAAAGTTATAAAGATACGGGGGACAGTTACAATAATTTAAAACTTGATTTTATCTTTCCAAAAACACTATCAAAAGGAATCGAACAAGCAAATTATAATGATTTTTCACAGAAAAACCTATGAAATAGATGAATATCGCGACGAACTTGATGAATTTCCAGAAAAACAAAAAGAACCAAACACCCGAAGTGAATCAAATCAAACCAAAACAGTCAAAACAACGCCCTTTTTTTAAATCTTGAATCTGTATATCAATCTCGAACCAACAACTAAGAGCAAAGGCTCTGATACCAATTGTAGGTCCCTATCCCGTGGATCGTAACGAGATTGATAATCAATCAAGGGTGCGGAATCCCCTTGATCAATCGAACAAACAGAAACAAGAATAATTATGAAGAACACGAAACAATCACTTTCAATCCGGTCTTCTATTGATTATCCAACACAAGGTTTACAATCAACTCAAGACCTTCACCAGAAATCTCTCAGCCACTCTCTGTAGATTTCGAACTCCTCTCCCTGTTTTCTCTAACTGGCTAACCTCAACCCTAATGCATCATGTTGTTTATATACTACAACCATGTTTGCATACTGGGTTTTGGTCTGGGCTTGGCCATTCTCCTAGCCCATTACAATAATTAACTCCCTAACCAATATGCTAAGCCCATTACAAAATATCCAAAGACTAATTAATCAAACTATTAAGCTGTTGTCACAAAACTTGCACTAACAGTCATCTTTGATTTAAAATCACGAACATATTTTTCATTTTTCTGTTTTTCTGTTGGAATAAAACCCAATCCTTTCTTTTTGAAATTACCGTTATGGTTTGGTTTCTTTTGAAAACCAGAACCAGAACTGTAACTATTTTTCTTGTTTAATCTTTGTTGAACTCTTGAGGTGTATTTTTTAGGTTTTTCATTAAGATTTAAATATTTTATTTCAGAAATATTAATTTCTGTTAGTTTGAAAACCTTTTTGATCAGTTCAGTTTTGACACCTCTTATTGGAAATTCCTCATCAGAATATAATTTGCCAAAATCATTCAAAGTATAAGCAACTTTAAACGGTTCATCATCCAAATTAGAATTTGATAACAGGAATTCTTTGTCATAAACTCTTTTTCCCTGTTTTTCATTTTGACCCCGAAGTGCTGGACTCAGACTTTGACTTTGACTCTGACATAGACTCTGACTTTGACTCCTCTGTTTCATCATTATCTAACACATGATCCACCACTTTCTTCATCAATTGAGACTGTTGATCAGTGTCAGACGATATAAACATGACATCAATACTTTCTAGTAAATTCACTGAGGACTCTGACTCCCACTGTAAGTTTGTAGCCTTTTGGACTCTTTCAGAATTTGGATTTCTGGGCAAATATCCATTTTCCAGCGGGGGTGGACACTTGTTATAGCTGACACCTTGTTTCTTACCAGAATTCTTCTTGTCAGTCTTTTTCTTTGTGTCATTCTTCTTTTTGTTCTGCTTCTCTGGAGTCTTTTCTTCAATTTGTTCTTCTGTTACTTCCTCTTTGACGGGTGGTCCATAGGACAACCCTTAATGATGTAAAAGACAAATTTATCCTTCACTTTATCACATAATTATCTTGAATTAGATAACTACAGTTGCATATGTTTCAGGTACATTTTGGAGCTAAAAGATGGAAAAAACGCAGCTTTGGACGGTTTGGAGATGAACGGGTCGTGCATGGAAGGAACAAAGAAACAAAACCCAAAACTCAGGGCTCCACCATAAATTACGGTGGCCATCGTAATTTACGGTGGCCCTGAAAATCACATGTACCTGCCGTAACTCAGCAAAGAACCACCGTAACATTCTGAAGTCCACCGTAATTTACGGTGGAGACCGTAAATTAAGGTGGAGGCTGTGAATTTATGGGGTCTTTTCATTGGTAATCATTACTAGACGTTTTCTTATCATCTTGGGGGCGAAATTTGCTGGTTCTACCTGGTTCTAAACATTCATAAACATTTAGTTCTTGTTTTTGATTCCTATGAACTTGAATTTGGATGTTATGATGATCAACCAAACAATGTCCGGTTAATTTTATGGTGATCATCCTAGGTTGAAGGTTTGTTAAGACATTTGTGTTTTGATTCTTATTTCTAGAATAATAGACTTGTTATGATGGTTTGTTTATTATGGTGTGTTGTTTGCTTATTCGTAAATTGTTAATTTGTATGTTAATTTAGTCTAAACCATAAGTTCTTGGTGCCGTTGGCAATCGAGATATCATGGGAGGGATTAGGATTGGGTATTGATTGATTGGTCATCGGGTAACAACCTCGCATTCTATGAATCCGAGTACTTAGTTCCCTTTCATCACAACAAGTAATAATACATGAACCATGTCTATGTGGTTCTTTCTAGTCGAATATTAACATGAATGTCAAAGCAAACCGGAAACATAGGATGGTCATTTGTCTCTAAAATTGTTTACAAAACCAATTCCCAATTTGCAATTGAATTAGTATTCTTAGTTTTAAAAATCAAATAACCAATCCAACTCTTTGAATTTACTTTTTGTTGCAAATAGTTTAATCTTAGTCAATTTAGGTACATTTCTAAATAACACATATTCCACAAACTCCCTGTGTTCGATACCCACTTACCGCTATCTAATAGTTGTATTTGGATTAAATTTGATTGTGACCACGACATTACGTCAAATTTTGGCGCCATTGCCGGGGAGTAGTGCGCAACGTGTGTTATTTTTGATCTTTTTAAGTTTGTTATTTTTCTGGTTTACGCTGGGTGTGTTAGTGTGCAGGTATTTACAGGTGCATGCGTACTAGAAGCTCTCACAAGCTTTCACCATTGGCATTTGATCCGGAAATCGAACGAACTTTGTGAGTAAACAGAATTTTGTTAAGGGAAAACACAATTAGCGGTTCACCAACAACACCAATTACACCGATTACACCACTGAGATACATGGATCGGGATCCACCACCACCACCACCCACTACGGGTGAACATGTACCACCATTTATACCAACAACTACTCAACCTTCACCAAATACCACCATTCCAACCACTACCACCGACCCTACCTTACTTCAAAATGTTACACCGACTAATACCACACAACCCATTACCACTCAAGAAGAACCAACCATTACTTTTAACCCTGCTACTACTATTCCACCATTGTCCCATTTCTTCCCGGGTGCTGGTCAATCATATTCAAACTATACCATAGCACCAAATTCAACCGTTGTCCATCCCACTTGCCCACTTCTACTTTTAGACCTCCAAACCAGTTAGGTTTTCAATACTCGACTCTTCCATTTGGGCAATCTTCGGGAATTCAAGGAGATGGTTATGATGAGGGATATGAGGATTTTGAGGGCTATGATGAAGATGGTTATGCTTATGGAGGTGATGGGGATCAAGGAGATTTTGGTTATGTGCAAGGTCAATCTCAAGTAATGCCAAGTGTTGGTGGAATGCCACAACAACAACAACTTATACCACAACACATTAGGCCAAGGCCATAAGGGCCACAAATGCAACGTCCCATACCATTGCAACAAGTTCGTCCATCGAATGTTCAACAACAGTTCCAAAGACCAATTCAAAACCCACCGATGCCACAACAATAATTTCGACAACCACTTGCACCACAAGGGCATATGCCAAGACCAATGGGTCCTATGCGTCCAAGGGGTTGGTTTGGTGTACCAAGAAGGCATCTTAGAGAACATGTGAGGGGTATTGAAGCGCGTTTTAGGCCGGTGATTACTCATAATCTTTCACCGGTGGTTATTCCTCACAACAACCAAGGAAGAACTTTTGAAGTAAGAACAAATTCTTTGCAAAGTTTGCCAAAATATAAGGGTCTAGCAACGGAGGAACCCTATTTCCATTTGGAGGCCTATGACTCAATTTGCAATACTCTTGGGAGTCAAGGTTTTTCGGCCGATGATGTCAAGTTGGTTTTATTTCAATTTTCTTTGGAGGATAAGGCAAAGAAGTGGTTCTACACTTTGCCTTCAGCATCTATTTACACTTGGGCGGAAATGCAGCAAATTTTCCTAGACGAGTTTTATACCGCCCAAGAGACCAATGATGCTAGAAAGGGGTTGAGGAGTTTCCAACAACAACAAGGCGAAATGTTTCATGAAGCCTTTGAGCGTTTCAACATGATGATCAAGAATTGCCCGCACCTTAGGATTGAACTTTGGGAATTGATGAATGCCTTCCACGAAGGGCTAAGTACTGAAGATGCTCGTGATCTAATGTCAATCACAAATGGTACTTTTGGCACGAATTACGAGAATGACGATTGGGAGTTATTGGAACAAATGGCAATTACATCAAAGAGGAAAGCTCAAGCATCAAGGAGAGCACGACAGGCCGTTACCCGAACTCAAGTGCATGCGGTAGACGATGGTAATGTTCAAACTTCTAACCAAATTTATAATGTTTGTGCTATTGTAATGAAATAGGTCATGCGGCTGAAAATTGCCAAGGAGTGGTAGAAGGGCAATATGAAGAGGTTCATGCAATACAAGGTCAAGGAGGGGGTGGTAGAAATTATAACATGAATTCGAATACTTACCACCCCGGGTTAAGGAACCACCCAAATTTGCGATGCGGGAACCCTTCAAATCAAGCTAACCCGAACTTTCAAGGTAGTCAAGGTAATTTTGGTTCGCACCAACCTTTTAACAATCAAAGTGGATATAGAGGTGGGAACAACCAAGGCTATCAAAGACAATATCAAACGGGTCAAGAACAAGGGGGTCTTCGAGTGGAAATGAGATGATGGATATGTTGAAAAGTATGCAAGCAGAAATGCAAAAGAGAAATCAACTTGATGAAGTGCGAATGCAAAAAGATGAAGTTCGTGACAAGACTATCCAATCACTAACAACCCAAATGGGTCAATTGGCAACTGATGTGGCGGAGTTGAAGAAAAACAAGGGTCAACTTCCAAGTGACACCAAGGTAAATCCTTCGCACGGTTCGTCAAGAGGTAACAATGTGAATATTAATCATGTTAGTGTTTTGAGAAGTGGCAAAGAATTTAAAGCAAAGTTGTCACCGGGTTTGGTTGAGGGGGTAGTTGAGGATGTTACGGGTAATGAGAGTGATGATGAGGTTTCACCGGGTACACCTAAAGAATCAAATGTTAACAAACCGGGGTTGGGTGAAAACGAGAAAAGTGAAAAAGTTGAGGGTGAGCTAAGTCAAGTCCCGTTTCCATCGGCTTTACTTGACCCAGGTAGGAAAAAATTTATTGCATCAAGAGGTCCCCAAAAAGAAGAATTATGGGACATGTTTAAACAAGTAAAAATTAATCTTCCACTACATGATGCAATAAAACAAGTACCCGCTTATGCTAAATTTCTTAAAGAGTTATGTACACAAAAAAGGGACAACAAAAGAAAAAAAATGCCTAAGCGGGTAGACTTGACCGGGCAAGTAAGTGCGGTTTTGAACGGGGAGCTTCCCCCTAAGCTCAAAGATCCAGGTACGCCATTGATAAATATACAATTTGGTAATTTTCAAATGGCAAAGGCGTTACTTGATCTTGGAGCCGGGGTGAGCATTTTACCGGGGGGCTTATATGACCAATACGACTTTGGTCCGTTAGCAAGAGTGGAGACAACGGTTGTTTTGGCCGATTTGTCTCATAAGTTACCCTGGGGGATGGTTCAAAACGTGATTGTGAAGATTGATGAGTTTTATTACCCGGTTGACTTTTTAGTCTTGGACTACTCATCTGCGGACCCAAAACAACAACAAAATGTTATTTTGGGTCGGCCATTTTTGAGCACCGCGCATGCTGTGATCGATTGTAGATTTGGCATAGTCGATATGACCTTTGGGAATCGAAAAATGCGCTTGAATGTTTTTACTAACAATTCTAATGATGTTGGTGTTGATGAGTGTTTCATGGCAGATTTAGTCGATGGATGCAATCTGCACGAGTACGAGGAGGATGGCATAGATATTTGTTTGTGTGATTTTTCTGAACAGGTACATGCATGTGCATTAGAGGTTGAAGAAGAAAAGCAAGATGCTATGGCTTTGAAGGAAGGTCGACCGCCATGGACTCACCAATTTGAAAGCTTGCCGGTGGAAATAAACTCGGGTACTAGACCATCATTGGAAGAACCACCAAGGTTGGAGCTCAAGGTCTTGCCAAGCCACTTGAAGTATGCATTTTTAGGGGATAATGACACATTACCGGTCATTATTGCCTCTAATTTAGAGATGGCGCAAGAAAGAGCTTTGTTGAAGTTTTGAAGGAGAACAAAGGAGCTATCGGATGGACGATTGCCGATCTCAAAGGAATTAGTCCATCCATCGTTATGCACAAAATTATCACTACCGAAGATGCAAAACCGACACGAGAAGCTCAAAGGCGATTGAATCCGAACCTACGGTAGGTAGTAAAAAAGGAGGTAATAAAATGGTTGGATGCGGGAATCATCTATCTGATTTCGGATAACGCTTGGGTGAGTCCCACCCAAGTTGTGCCTAAGAAGGCCGGTATTCAAGTAGTCAAAGATGAAAATGGTGAACAAGTGGCCACCCGACCGGTTACCAGGTGGCGGGTGTGTATTGACTACCGTAAATTGAATGCCGCCACTTCTAAAGACCATTTCCCGTTACCTTTCATTGACCAAATTATTGAAAAATTATCGGGTAAAAAATATTACTGTTTTTTGGATGGGTATTCGGGTTACAATCAAATAGAAATACACCCGGATGACCAACACAAGACCACCTTCACTTGTCCATATGGCACTTTTGCCTTTCGGCGAATGCCATTTGGCTTGTGCAATGCTCTGGCAACTTTCCAACGATGTATGATGAGTATCTTCTCGGACATGGTTGGAGAGTCGCTTGAAGTGTTTATGGATGACTTCTCCATTTTTGGCACTAGTTTTGAAGCTTGTATCAACGAATTACAAAAAGTTTTAAAAAGATGTGTTGAGAAAAATTTAGTGCTTAGTTGGGAGAAAAGTCATTTCATGGTGCAAGAGGGCATTGTGTTGGGTCATGTGATCTCGGAGAGGGGCATGGAGGTGGAAAAGGCAAAAATACGGGTAATATCATCTTTGCCACATCCGAAAAATGTTAAGGGTGTAATATCATTTTTGGGGCACGCGGGGTTCTATAGACGTTTCATAAAAGGTTTTAGTGTTACCACCGAACCTTTATGCAACTTGTTATTAAAAGATGTCCTATTTGATTTTACTAATGAGTGTATGCAAGCTTTTACTGTTTTGAAGGAACACTTGGTCAAAGCTCCCATTTTGCAACCGCTGGATTGGTCAAAGCCATTCGAGATCATGTGTGACGCAAGCGACACTACTATTGGTGTAGTTTTGGGTCAACGGGTTGACAAGTGTCACACCCTGGCTTTGCGGAAGCGTGGGTTTATTTGGTGTAACTTCTTAATACCATAGCTAAATCACAACAAAGCTATTTGAAAGTAAAACCATGATGATCATCCATTGATTCAAGTTTTAAAAATAAAATACGACAACATTGTTTTTAAAGTTGACACATGCAGCGGAATTACAACACAACATAATAAAAAACATTGTTCATACGACACAACCATAAAACATGAAATAAACACAGTTTAAGACTTGTGACTCATCCAGGCAAAAGTCACAACCCCTAAACTTGGATGACATCATCTCTCCTACGCAGCTGGACGACATAGCATACCTTGCCAGATCCCTAATTCCCTGAAATACATGTAATTTGAAAAATCAACAAAAAGTTGAGCGAGTTCATGTGTAAGTCCCCTAACGCGTGCGGATCGTACCAGAATCGTCGATCTAACCTAGAGTGCGGAATCCTCTAGATCAAATTTCACAGAAAAGTGTAGAAAACAGAAATTCCTTCAAACACGATCTTTATTGATTATCTTCGTAACGATTACAATCAATCAAGATCCTAATTCGTCCAAGCCGTTCTCTTTCACGAATTCTCTCCAAGTGATTAAGGTGATTAGATGATTAACCTAAACCCTAATGCTAAGCTTTGTTTATATAGGACAAAGCTTTGCATATGGGCTAGGTCTTGGGCAAGGCCCAATTCGTAAACCCTCCCCCATATGTGGGTTTGGTTTGGCCCAATCACTCTTAATTCACTATTACAAACTATTACAAAGCTAAACCCACTAACTGTTTATCATTTTACTAATTACAAGATATCCAAAGACCAAATCTAAGCTGTTGTCACAAAACATGCACCAACAAACTCCCCCTTGACAATAGCTCGCAAAGGTAACTTCAGTCTTCAGAATCTCACAGTCTTTTGGTCTTTGGATAGCTTCAGCTTTAACAGCTTCTGACAGCAACAGACTCCCCCTAAGCTGATGCATCCAATCACCAAATCTTCAAAACTTTAGCACTTGAGTAAACTCCGGTTCAGCATTTGAATAACACTCTTCACACTCTTCAACTCTGTCTGCAATGTAGAAAGGAGGTTCTACCATGCATCCAAGCAAACTCTCATCTTCACAGCAACTTTTCAGCAACACACAGCTTCAATCTGTATACTATAAAACAAACATCTCGAGAAACCAAAAGAATTTTTCAACAAAAGTTAAACAAATTATTATTATTCAAGAGAATGTTAAACTGTATCACAGATTAAGCACTATCCATTCAGCACCAACACGCACAAATTTTAAACAAACACTTTATAACCTGCTTGATTTGAAAGTTTTGAACCCACTTTCTAACACTGTCTCCCCCTATCGGTAACAACTCCTCCAAGAAATAACAGTTTTCCGTACGTTAAGAATTTTAAACAGAAAAAGACACTATTTTTGTATTTTCTGAAAGCAAATAAATACGAAAAGCAATAAACACTCTATTTTTGTGAGAATCACCCGTAAGAAGATCATATCAGCAAAATCAAACTGTTTCACACAATTAGTTAATTCTTTATGTAATGTTTTAGTGAAAAACAGTTCAAGACGATTACCAGTATGTTTGTCCACTTAAACAAAATGCATGAACATTTCAAGTACCATTACCGTATGATACGTTAAGGTAATTTTAGAATACCGAAATACGAGCGTGTCCCACTTCAGGATGTACCCCCGCGATCAAGGTATGCATAAAGATTCATCGTAGTAGGTGAGTATACTGAATTCATCCGTTTTAATTTTCAATGATAGATAATTGGTGAACAGGTCAGTACTTCCGTACAGCAGAGAGACCAAAATATCTTATCGAGGGCTAAGACAGATACCATTTTTGGTATGAATTGTGCATTTTGCACTTATTGAATGACTCTCTTTGAGAGCTTTTTCATTTTCAGGGTTTTGGCATTTTTAGCTCTTTTAAGATATCCTGGGTGTGTCTAGGTCAGCATGTATCTGGATGCAGCAGAAGGACACCCCTGATATCCCCGGATGAAATAACAGCATAAAGACCCAAAACTTCAGATTTTGGCAATCTATCAACGCAAGAATTAAGGTCATTAAACCATACACCACTGATGTGTTCCCCACTCATACTCAGTGCATTTAGGTTTATATCACTTTGGTAAGTTGATTATTTCATGCTTTTGCCTACTGGTACATCATATGATGAAGCTGCTATCACACTTAAGCAATTTTGGTTCAATTTCAGTGTGACAGTCTAACTTGCTGATGTACTATCATTTCTTCTTTTTGCACACAGTGATAACTCATTTTTGATTTTCTATTTTTTTATGTTTTTGATTTTTCAATGTTTTTGTATTTTTTATTTTTGAAAAAGTAGTAAACTATTTACAAAATTCTTATGAAAAACCAGTTATTCAGGATTCCTCTTCCCGTTGAGTTCGACTAAGTGTTCAAAGCGAGCTCGATCAAAAGCTTTTGTGTAAAGATCAGCAAGGTTATCTTCTGTGTCGACTCGATGTAATTCAATTAGTCATTTTTCAGCACAATCCCGTATAAAGTGATGACGTATGTCAATATGTTTAGTTCTACTGTGCTTTACGGGATTGTTTGTGATTGATATAGTGGCATTATTATCTATCATAATAGGAGTACGAGTGAAATCCAAACCGTAATCGCGCATCTGCTGTTGAATCCAGAGAACCTGAGAGCAACAGCTACCCGCAGCAATATATTCAGCTTCACAAGTAGATGTAGACACACAGGATTGCTTCTTGCATTACCAAGACACGATCCTGCCTCCTAAGAACTGACAACCACCAGTTGTAGACTTTCTGTTCGATTTGCATCCTCCAAAGTCTGAATCAGTGTAAGCAACGAACCTCAAATCACTATCAGCTGGATACCACAACCCAAGTTTAGGTTTCCTCTTCAAGTAACGAAGAATACGCTTCACTGCTTTCATATGTGACTCTTTCGGATTCGCCTGATATCTGGCACACAAGCATACGGAAAACATGATGTCAGTTCTTGAAGCAGTCAAGTACATTAGAGAACCAATCATCGCCCTGTAATGAGTAGGATCAACATCTTCAGTGCTTTCATGATCTGGGCCGAGATTGTGGTTTTCACAAATGGGTGTGTTGGAAGTAGAGCAATCATTCATTTTGAACCGATCCAAAATGTCATACACATACTTCGTTTGATGAATAAACATCCCATCCTCCTTCTGTTCAACTTGTAATCCTAGAAAGTAAGACAGCTCACCCATAGCACTCATTTCAAACTTGCTCTTCATCACCTGTTCAAACTCCTTACGCATGTTCTCATCAGATGACCCAAAGATGATGTCATCTACGTATACCTGTACCAGCAGAAAATCTTCCTTCTTCCTCTTAATGAACAGTGTACTGTCAATCTGACCTCTTTTAAAACCATTCTTGATCAGATGTGTAGACAGTGTCTCGTACCACGCCCTGGGAGCTTGATGTAACCCATACAAAGCCTTATCAAGTTTGTACACTCGATCTGGATAGTCTGGATCAACGAACCCTTCTGGTTGTGAGACATACACCACTTCTTGGACTTTTCCATAAAGAAATGCACTCTTCACGTCAAGTTGGTAAACTTTGAAGCCCTTGAATGAAGCGAAAGCCAGAAACAAACAAATTGCCTCCAACCTTGCCACTGGTGCAAACACTTCATTGTAATCAATCCCTTCTTGCTGATTAAACCCTTTAACAACTAACCGAGCCTTTTTGCGCGTGACAATACCTCTTTCATCTTTCTTGCACCTAAATACCCATTTAGTGCCAATCTCTCTTTCACCTTTAGGAAGGTCCACTAACTCCCAGACCTTCAACTTCGCAAACTGGGCCAATTCCTCTTGCATAGCTTCAACCCATGAATTGTCTTTAAGAGCCATATGAATATTCTTCGGCTCCTCTTGGGAAATAAAGCAACTATACAAGCACTCATTCACTATCCCAGTCTTCTCAATCGAAACAAATAACCCAGAATTCGCTGCAATGCTTCTTCTTGTCTGAACACCTGCAGTAGGATCTCCAAGTATCATGTCAACTGGATGATCTCTATTTGCTCGTGTAGTTGCAACAGCATCGACTTCCAGATTATCACCCAGGTTTGATCCAACCCCCCCCCACCCTGAACATTCTGATTTGCAAATGGATTAATGAAATCCTCCCCCTGATTGGGTTCAGGTTCACTATCACTTGAATCAGGATCAGCAGCACCATGGGAAGTTTTCGGAGCATCTGACATATCAACATTCGATCTAGGCATGAACTCGCCTTCATCGTCTTCACCAATCACTGTTTGAATCAGCTGAGAATCATCTGCATCAGAAACCTCAGGAATATTAAATGATTTAAAAACACTTTCATAATCATATAATATAGCAGGACCACTCGTTGATTGTTAAGGCTTGTAGGAAGTAATTTCCACATTAAAAACAACCTCAATTTTACCAGTTTTTAGATTAAAAACCCTTTTATTCGGTGTGCCAGGCACGTAGCCTAGAAAGTAGCCTTCGTCTGCCACCTCACCGAATTTTTGTTTATCTTTGTTTCGCACAATGGTGCAGGGTAATCCAAATGGTTCAAAGCCTGTTAAGTTTGGTTTTTCGTTAAACATCAACTCATGACAAGTTTTGTTAAAACGTTTAACAGTTAAAACTTTGTTTAGGACGTAGCAAGCTGTATTCACATCTTCTCCCCAGAAAAGAACTGGTAGCTTTGAATCTGAAAGCATCGTCCTAGCGGCTTCAATCAACGTCCTGTTTTTCCTCTCAGCGACTCAATTTTGTTGAGGAGTGTAAGGAGCAGAGTATTGATGTTCTATTCCCTTTCGAAGACAGTAGAGATCCAGAATACGATTCTTGAACTCCGTGACATTATCACTCCTTATCCTCTTGATCCTTGCATCATGGACGTTTTCCAGTTTTGTAAAAAGATCAATAAGCATCTCTGCTGTCTCATCTTTTGTACCTAAAAAGAAAACCCATGAATAACGTGAGTAATCATCAGTGACAACAAGACAGTAGTACTTTCCACCTATGCTCCTTACGTTCACTGGACCGAATAAATCCATGTGAAGTAATTCATAAAGGGCATTAATGGAATTTACTGTTTTAGACTTATGAGGTTTCTTGTGTTGTTTTCCCTTTTGACATGGAAGACATTTATCCTCCACTTGAAACCTCAGCAATGGAACTCCTTTCACTAGCTCATTTTTAATAATGTAATTCATTTTGCGGTAATGAATATGAGCCATGCGTCTGTGCCACAACATAGATTCAGCTTCAGATGCTTTTGACAGTAAACACGCCACCGCAGCAGTTGGATCTTTGGCACCCATGTTCATGACATAAGTATCATTTTTCCTTGGTGCACACATCACTATCCAATCGTCCGGAATGACCAAACCCGGTTTCAACACCAATGCCTCAGTATTTGTAAAATGGACTGAGTGACCCTTGTCGCAAACTTGTGACACGCTCATCAGATTGAGTTTCAGCTGCTCGACATAGTTCACTTTGTCCAATGTGATCTTCCCATTCGTCACTTTTCCTCTTCCAGTAATCCTACCACCTTTAGCACCAGCAAAATTAACATGTCCACCATCATATTCTTCAAATTCAGAAAACAACCTCGCATCCCCCGTCATGTGCCTGGAGCAGCCACTATCAACATACCATAAGTTGATAATCCTCCTTAGCAGCTCCTGCACACACCAACCAAAAGATTAGTTAGAGTGGGGGACCCAAGCCTTGATGGTCTTGGGTCGTCCAGATTCATCAACTACAGGAACATCCATCCAATGTCCATCACTCCTAACTAGAGTCTTGGATCTTGGACCTGTTGATGGAAATGGGGTTTGATTTCCATAAGGTCTCTGGTCCTGAGGGTTCCTATTTGTGTTTGGACTATGTGACCTTTGAAATCTTGATTTTTTATTCCAAGAAGCTTGATTGTTGTAATTTCTAAAGCCATTGTTATAAAAAGTTCGACCACCATTATTTTGGTATCGATTTTGATATTGACCTTGACTTCTGAAATTATTTGAATTTTGGTTGTTCATTCTTGGTGAACTACTTCTAGGTCTTTCATATCTGCCTGATGTAGATTCAGGCTGAAATCTTGGTTGATTTCTTTGAAAACGAGGAACTTGAGGAGTTCCTTTTTCAGCCTTATCTACACCACTAGCAACACCCTGTTGTTGCTTTGGAGCAGATTTCTTTGGAGAGTTAGCCTCTCTTTCCTTTTTATCACCGTGCTTTTCTGGTGACTTCCCTCTTTGTTTCTCACTAACTTGTGCTTCAACCTTTTTATTGGGACAGCAGCTGGCTACATGTCCCTTTGTGTGACATTTGAAGCACGATCTCTTTTTCGAAGACTTCTCACCTGAAGCCTTTGAACTAGATTCTGGTTTTGATGATGATGCCTTGGAAGGATTTTGTTCAGTTTGCTTAATTTCAGATTTTTCTATGTTTTTGTTTTTAGCAAACTCTACATTTGATTCCTTTTCGATAACAGCTGTTTCGGTTTTCATATCACTTCCTTGAACAAAATTAACCTTTTTAACAAAAGTTTGATTATTGTTTTTAGAAGGTGTATTTTTCTTTTTCAAAACAGGTTCGCTGTTATTTTCCTTCTTAGCATCATTATCCATAAACACATCACCTTGACTGGATGTGAAACTACTTGGTGATGTTGACAGAAAGTCTGTGAACTCATCTTCATCAGGTAAGAAAGAATAGTCATGACTAAGAGGAGGTGGGACTTCATTAAAGCCCTGGAATCCCATAGTCTTCTTGTCATTACTCTTCTTTAACCCACCCATCATGTGTTTCATAACAAAAGTAGAATCCCTGAATTGACCTAATTTCTTTTCAAGTTCAACAATTTTAAGTTGTGCATCTGATAACTCTTTGTTTTTATCAGAAATCTCTTTTGTTTTCTCAGCCATCATGTCATGAGCTAAGTCAATGACTTGAAGTTTTTCATTTAATTTGCCGGTTAAAGCTTCAATTTCAGCTTCATAGCCTTTTATCTTTTTCAAATATGATGACTCGTTTCTTTTAGCAAAGAAATTTGATTCTTTTACGTTAGACATTTCGCTCACAAGACTTTTGTTTTGAGTTGACAATTTGTCAACTTCACCCTGTAGTTCACGACACTTTAAACAAACAAAAGTGACAGAGCTACTTACCTCTCCTGTCGATTTGTCTGAGTTTGCCATGAGAGCAGCAAGTTGAGCTTCCATTCTTTTGATAATTTCATCTTTCTCTTCAGCTTCCATTTCATGCTCAGACTCTGGTTTTTCCTCTTCAGCATCTGTTGTCTGATCAACCTTCTTTACCTCAGCATCACTTTCTTTCTCAGCATTTGCTTTAGTTTCAGCTTCTTCAACTGGCACGATCTCTGCCATAAATGCTTGTGTAACATTCTCATCATTTTCCAAGTGAATGCTCCAGTCATATGAACTCTCTCTTGCAGTAGAGATCAACGCCCTTGAGTTAGAGTTGTTTGATGAATTTCTATTGTTTGAACTCTGGCTCGAAGTCTCATGCTTTTGTTTCTGACACTCCCTAGCGAAGTGACCATAACTCTGACAGTTAAAGCACCTGACTTTTGCCTTGTCAAAACCAACATTCTTCCCCACAAACTTCCTTCCAGTTCTGTTCATGAACCTCTTCACACGTCTCGAAATCATGGCCATCTGCCATTGCAAATCCATCTCTTCCAAATCATCAGGGTCAATCTGATCATAATCTTCGTCTAACGTGGCAGGATCAGATATCTTCCCCTGAATGTAGTTCTCATACGAGGCAACAAACGAAGCAAGTAGTGCGAGATGTTCTTCGGCAGACTTTACACTCATAGGCATTGACTTTGCACTGCTAGCTTGCTTTGAGGTTGATGTTCTCTTGACTCCTGTTGATCCTCCTGCAGCAGCTACAAAACACACATCACCATCTTCATTAACTGTAACCTGCTCATTATCACACGAAAGAAAAGCAGTGGCAGAGTCGCTAGAAGCATCATGAGATGAAGAAGATGCAAGCCCATTGTAGATCCCTGGATCTTGAACCTGATCATATCCAGTGTCCTTCTTCTTCATGCTGAGCTCATAAGCTCTTAGCTTTCCAACAACTTCTTCCAGCTCCTTTGTTTCATAGTCAGCTTCTCCCTTTATCATGAGAGTGTAAATATCCCATTTAGCAGGCAGGGCATCTAGCAGCTTGTCATTTTTCTCTATGTCAGAATAGCAGTCTATATCATAATTATCCAGCTCTGACATCAGATGGTAGTATCGAGTGATGATGTCCTCAAGTGACTCATTCTTCATGTGCTTAAACACAGCAAACTGCTTCTTCAGAAGATCAACTTTGTTCTTTTTGACATCAGGATTTCCTTCATATCTCTTCTCTAGAGCATCCCACAAAGTAGTGTACTTCTTAAAGGTATGTTTGATACTATCAGGTAGGGACATCTTGATAGCAGCCAAGGCTCTCTTTTCAGCCTCATACATTTTCTTATCATTCTCCTGCATGTTCACATAAGCTGTCACACGAGGTCTGCCTTCAAAATCATCCGTAATGGAGCAGTCTGATCCATAATGCTAGCCTATGGATCCGAAATGCAAGCCAATCTAGTCCGAAATGCAGATTTTGATCCGTAATGCAAGCCTGTGAATCCGAAATTCAAGACTGGAAATCCGAAATGCAATCAGAGGATCCAAAATGGTCCGTAATTGCTTGTTTTCTGTCCGTAATAGCCTGTTTCTGGTCCGAAATTCTTGTTTTTGGTCCGAAATACAAGCTGTCAATCCGTAATGAATCATTTTTGGTCCGAAATCCAAGTATTTTGATCAGTAATGATCCGAAATGCTTGAATCCTATCCGAAATCACCAGCAGAACACGAACTCAGCCTTCAAAAACCTCCAAAAACGCCGATTTTTCTGCAGAAACGATTATGAACCAAGCCAATCTAGAGCCGAATGCTCTGATACCAATTGTAAGTCCCCTAACGCGTGCGGATCGTAACAGAATCGTCGATCTAACCTAGAGTGCGGAATCCTCTAGATCAGATTTCACAGAAAAGTGTAGAAAACAGAAATTCCTTCAAACCCGATCTTTATTGATTATCTTCGTAACGATTACAATCAATCAAGATCCTAATTCGTCCAAGCCGTTCTCTTTCACGAATTCTCTCCAAGTGATTAAGGTGATTAGATGATTAACCTAAACCCTAATGCTAAGCTTTGTTTATATAGGACAAAGCTTTGCATATGGGCTAGGTCTTGGGCAAGGCCCAATTCGCAAACCCTCCCCCATATGTGGGTTTGGTTTGGCCCAATCATTCTTAATTCACTATTACAAACTATTACAAAGCTAAACCCACTAACTGTTTATCGTTTTACTAATTACAAGATATCCAAAGACCAAATCTAAGCTGTTGTAACAAAACATGCACCAACATCATGTAAAAGTGAGTATGAATAAACCTTTAAGTATATATAAAAAGTCCCTGGTATGTAGCAATAAGGAAAAAGAGATCACCAACGGGTTGCAAAGCCACTGGTATGTGTGAGAAAGTGTAGGGAAACTCAAACCTAGCAAATTTGTACCGGGCTTCCGGCTGTAAGACACAGTCACCTCTATGGGTCACCCTGACCTCACGGGTGTGGGCTCGCTACACCCAAATAGATCTATCACTCTTGTGTCCCTCGGTCCTAACAAAGAGGATTAATAGCCTCGAGCGTTATACCCACCCCTCACATGATCTAGTTGTAGTAAAAACCCTCCCTACGCTAACCATACCATGTAATAAAAGTTGTAATAGTTATCGCATGTATTTCACCCCCGAAGTATAAAACTGAAAACAGTAAAGAGAAAAGGGGAACATGAACTCACAGAAGTGCGTCTCGAAATAGTCGGTCCAAAATCAACCTGCTGCCTGACGACCTACACGTACTAACTTCTATTAGATGGACGACCGTGCCTTGGCTTAAGGTTTAACGTTTTTGGGAAATAGTTAGACAACTATTTCATATTTACACTCCTTAACTATTTTATAAGTATATTCCTTCCCAAGGATGGGGGGTATTAATACATGTATGCTTTATAATTACGAAAATATATTTTTAAGTCTCACTTGAAAAATATATTTAATCACTTTGTATAAAATGTTTCAGTTTTCCAAAAATATATATATATTTCCCAAAAATATTATATTTTATTCCACAAGTTTTCCAGAATAATACTTCAACAATAATATTCTAATAAGAGTATTTCTTTCCGAAAAAATACATAAGTTACATTTTTTAAGTTCGCGTTTTATTACGATACTTTTATAACTTAAATATTCATTTTGTGAGGGCGTTGATATTATTTTGGAAGTCGTTATTTCATGATATTTCAAGTAATATTATTTTTACTCTAAAAATAATATATCTCTATTTCACATAATAAACACATAATCACACAAGCGTTTT
This sequence comes from Helianthus annuus, assembly GCF_002127325.2. Lineage (NCBI taxonomy): Eukaryota > Viridiplantae > Streptophyta > Magnoliopsida > Asterales > Asteraceae > Helianthus > Helianthus annuus. The sequence goes on from NC_035445.2 coordinate 27,784,940, forward strand.
ACTATAAAATATGTTCTAAATATATATTTAACGAGTTTTATTTACGAAAATCCACCTCCGGTACTTTGTAATTTTTGAAATAAAAATCATGGCAAAGTTTATTTTTGAAAAACAAGTCAAAAAATATATTTGTAAACACTTACTAGAAAAATATTTTCTAAGTGTTATATTTCTGGAAAAATTTCGCTAGAGTTTCCTCTGTAACTGGAGGTGTCCATGCTTTTAGCATATCATTTTCTTTTTGTAAAAATCACCAAACAATTTACCAATCAACAATATACAATATTTATCCATCAACTTGACAAAATATGAATTAATCATAAACTCATGAACTTGAAGGTTTTGTAAAAATATGTAGTAAATCACCAACACATTTAGTAGGTTTTGTTATTTCTAAAAATAAGTTTAGTTTCTTGTAAACTTCATTTCTAAAGAATTTGAAGTTTAACAACTTCTAGTCAAGATTTACAAAAACATTTCTTTATGAAATTTTATTGTTACACAAGTGTTTACACACTTGTTTAGTTACTATAAAGGCTTCTTGTTTATAAAATACACGAGTTTTAACAAAACTAGCATTTTCCGCTTGGTTCTTCCGAAAAACCACTTGTAGGTCTTTAGATCCACAAGTTTACAACTATATTTTACAAGAAATTCAAGTTTCAAGTTCATGGTGGATGGTTTCATCATCTTTTCACATCTCTAACACTAACATACTACTAGTTCATGTTCTTGAACATGATCTAGTATGGTTAGATGGTGATCCATCCCACTTTTAGTAACAAACAACATCAAATAATCACAACTAAACAAGATTTGCATGATCTACACAACTAGCTTCTCTTTATCCATCATTAATCACTTATGTTCAAGACTTTATGTTATGTTCTTTAGTGTTCTTGATTTTTAACCATTAACCCTACTATTAACCACCATAAACAAGATCAAGATGATGATTAGAGACACTTACTACTAGCTCAAGGCTAGGGAAGAAACAAGGTATAAATGTGGTGGATAAAAGAGATCTAGAGCGGTTCTTGCACTTTCGAGATCACCGGGCTTGTTTGTATGACTCCTTGCTTCTATGGATGTATGTGAAATGGTTGAACCAAAGCTTGATGATGGGTGTGTAGTGGTGATGGTGTTCGGCCGAAGATAAGCAAGAGGGAAGGAGAGAGAGCAAGTTTGAGTTGGTGATTTGTGAATGAGAGTTCTTAACCTTTGGTGTTTACTTATAAACCACTAATCACTATTATCCAACATGTAATGTGTTTACTAGATATCAAACATAAGTGATTAAAATAATCAAAGGATTGGCAAGGGTGGGTCACCCTTGTGACCGTCGAGATGAGGGGGGGGGGGTAAGGGGTTGGTTTTCAAATGGATAGTTACTAATTAGTTAGATCTCAAAGTGATAAGTAAGTGTATTAGTGTGTGTGTGTAATAATATAAAGGGTGTTAGGGTGTTCGGGGACCCTAACTAGCTCAGAAAAGTAAAAACAATGACTTTGGCAATATTTTTATGTCCCGGGTAAAGTCCGATTGTTCGGTTGGATATTGATCCGTTAAAGTGTTAAGTGAAGCTATAAAGTATCTTTTATAGTGTTTTTAGTGACACAATAAATTACCAACACTTTGGAAAGTGTCTAGAATTATTTTACCAAGTTTTTGCACTTTACTAGTTATGTTAAATGCTGAATTTTTGTATAAAGTGCAGAATTTTGTAATTGAAGTATGTTTTAGGCACTTCCGGTCACTATAACTATCACCTAGTGACGCAGTTTTATAATCCTCACCTCCCTACACTCCCTACTAGTGTAGTAATCTATTCCCGGCTCATACTGGCCTCAGAAACAATGTCTGTCTAGTGCTGGCAATGTCAACATGTTTACTGGGTTATCCGCTCACTGTGCTAACTGTGCTTTTGTGCATCAAAGTTGTCACTAATGTTTTGTGTGTAGTAATGAAGTGACAGTAATAAAGTATGATGCATGGATATGTATGTATCAGAAAATAGAAAGCAATTTATTCGTAATTGCAATCAAGCACAGTAATTAAGCATTAATTAATATTAATTAATTTGTACTGATACCTGGTTTTGTGAGGGTTGTCACATTCTCCCCCCGTTAAGAAAATTTCGTCCCGAAATTTTAGGCTCTGCTTCCAGTTGCAGGGGTCTTGGGAAATAAATGGGGGTATTTCTCTTTCATTCGATCCTCACGTTCCCAGGTGTATTCTGGACCATGTCTTGCATTCCAACGAACTTTGACGAGTTTAACACTACTCCTGCGTGTTTTGTTTATCTTCCAATCGGTAACCTCAACGGGTTCTTCGACAAAGTGGACTGTGTCGTCAATATGAATCTCGTCTGCCGGAATAACAACGGTTTCTTGCGTCGGACTCTTCTTCAAGTTTGATACATGGAATGTATCGTGAACACCATTAAGCTCGGCAGGTAAGTCCAACTTGTATGCTACTAAACCAATTCTTTCCAGAATCTTGAATGGACCAATATAGCGCGGATTCAACTTCCCACGCTTCCCGAAGCGTGCCACACCCTTCCAGGGTGATACCTTCAGTAATACCATGTCTCCTACCTCAAACTCCAGAGGTTTCCTTCTTCTGTCGGCATAACACTTTTGTCGATCGCGAGCTGCCTTGATGCGTTCTCGGATCTGTGCAATCTTATCTGTGGTTTCCTGGACCACTTCTGGACCAACTAGCTGCCTATCACCTGCGTTAAACCAACAAATCGGTGATCGACATTTGCGTCCGTATAGAGCTTCGAACGGTGCGGCTTGGATACTTGCGTGATAACTGTTATTGTATGAAAATTCAACCAATGGTAGGTAAGTATCCCAACTTCCACCTAAATCCATAACGCAAGCTCGCAACATATCTTCTAATGTCTGGATCGTTCCTTCACTCTGTCCATCAGTTTGTGGGTGAAAAGCGGTACTCAGATTCAACTAAGACCAGAATTGTCACACCCCAACCAATGGCGGAAACATCGGAATGAGACGAAGTGTGAAGATTGCTAGAGACATCATAACGCTATTTGTGACAATATTTAGAAAATCCAAATTTCATTTCATTTCATAACTTCAAATAGTCAACATTACAAGAAATTCAAATACAACAAGTTTAACGAAACAACATGATAACATAACAAAATTTGATACAACATATTAAACCCTAACGTCTATATGTGTATCTAGGCATCAACGCTATTTCTTTTCTTAGCATCGTCCTCATCAACCTGTAACATGTTTAAAATAATTCAATGCAAAAGCAAAGGCGAGTATACAAGTTTGGTACATACATAGCATAAGATAAAAGTGTGAACAATTCCTCATAGCAAGCATGCGATTCAAGATAAACATTAAATATGGCATGTGTATAACATATCAAACCAAGAAAACGCAACTTGCTCATGACATAACCAAAGTTTCAGTAGAGGCGGGTCGTTAATCCTATAGCGCTACATATGTCAAGGTTTGGCTCGTACGAAGTTAATGATAAGTTCAACACATAAGAATCACCCAAATTTAAAGTATCAAGCCATCACATATACAAGCATGTTATAGGAATGTTCATGTGTTTAGACAAAAGTTCATGTGTAAGTTTCAATAGGTAAACATGTTACACCCCAAAAGTAGTAAAAGTAAAAAGGGGAAAAGTACGAGTATACTCACAAAGTTTGCATATGTTTTCCGATTATCCAATTGTTGACGAGTTGATGAGGTTAGAAGGTTGAATGTGTAGGGTTAAAGTTCATGTATGCTTAGAGTCGAGATTCGGTTTTTATAAACAACATAAAAGTAAGATATGAGAATAGCATGTGAAAGTAATCATCTTCAACCCATAACACTTGTATGACACTTGGTAACCACAAGGGTTATGATAATATTTTCATGAGTTGAACACCCATAAGAATCACAACAAGGTTTAGGTCTTAGGTGATGTTCTACTACTTTAACATATAAACATGAGTTCAACATTAAAGGTTCGAATGAGTGTATATATATATCTAGGTTAAGTACTACATATTATTTAGTCCAATAATTCAAGTAGGAGGTAGAAGATTAGAATCTTCATTTAGGCACCTCGTGTTATCATAGATGTCATGTATGGGGTAGGAAGGACATGCTTCCATTTAGGAACCCCTTGAATGTTCACCACTTCACTTGGTGTAAGAACAACCAAGGAGGGTCACGAACTAGGATTTGCACAATAACATAAACAACCTAACTATTGAGAAATCATCAAATCATGTGAGGATTGTATGTAGGACAACCCAAGTTGTTCCATAATCACTCATGTATCAAGGCTATGTTTGACATGATTTGTGGGTTGAAACCCTAAACAAAACACCAAGTTTATGAGGTTTAATCCTCTGATTTTAAATGTCTCAACCTTGTTTTTAAGCTTAACCAACCATGGGATAAGTTGTAAGCATTAGGACATAGGTATGAGATGTGTTGAACACAAGTTACATAGGTTTAAACAAGTTTTTGATGAACGTAAAAACAAACAGAAAGTTTATGGACGATTTCGGGGCATTTCCAGGTCTGATTTCTCCAAGGAGAAGTCTAGGAATCGAACCCCATGATTATACAAGCAAGTAGGAAAAAGAATCGAGTGAATCGGATAAGAATTGAGTGAGTTATGCTCATTTTCGTGAAGGGGTGTCAATCTACTCGAACCCTTGCTTTCAGCTACGGTTTGGTGGATGTTTTGTGAGTTTTTAGGGTTGCAAAAGTGGTAGGGAGGCTGGTTATAAGTGGTATTTATAGGGGGAAGGATTAGGGTTTCAATGGGTTGGGCTTTGGAAGTGTTTAGAAGGGGTTACACCTTGAAACTAGCCCACAAAACCCAACTATATGGGGCTGAATTTTGTTGAATTGGGGCTGCCATATTTCTTTATTTTTTTTATTTTTAGAACATTATAATGAGTGATTTTGTTAATTAAGTTGTGTAATAATATGCAACAATGTTTCCCCTAACTTGTAACAAGGTGAAATATGAAATAAAACATGATTTAACTAGGTAAAAAGTGTAATGTACAAGTTTTATTTACGAAGCAAGTTCCGTATTTTACAATGATTACGATGAAAGAATAGTTATAAGAACACAAGCTTTCCAAAGATAGAATTTCACGTAAGGTTTCTAAATGTAGGAAGTTTGAAAACGCATGGCGTTACAGTCTCCCATCCTTTAGGAAATTTCGTCCCGAAATTTATTCAAGAGGAAGGCTTGAAAGAGTTTTTGGCATAAAGGTGATCATTAAGAATTGAAACTTGGGAAGTTTGAAAGTTTTGAAAAGTACCAAATTTTGGAGAACGTCAAGGTAGATTTGCAAGGGGAAGTTTTTAAGGATAGTGTAAAAAAAATCATACTTTCGTAAAACCTGTTTATTGAGAGGAACGAAAAGGTTTGTTACTTTAAATAAAGCAATAGAGGTATACTAAGTATAGTTTCACAAGAATCAAGAATAGGGAGGCTATTTTATAGGTAACGAGGTAAGTTAGGACTCAAATGTTTAAACAAGCTGGATTGCGAACGAGTTTTGTATAAAATAATACGAGTATAGAATGAACGAATGACTCTTAAAGATTACAAGTATGTGAATAGCATAAGTGTTGGATAGATGAACATAGTGTGTTAAGGATGAAGTCTCGTCATGAATAATCGGATATAATGCGTTTGTGAGTTGCGTGAAGTTGTATTAGGTCCAAAAGGTCTGCAACACACTGAATTTCTCATGGCACGTTTTACGAAAGTTTGGTAACATGGTGAAAACACTTATATATAGGAAGTACCAGCGGCGTATCCACCATGTTTTAACCACATTACGTCCGTTTCGTTACTCGGGGTCATGTTACGTTCCGTGTCTTACCATACACAGTAGTACACTCTATGGTTCTCATACGCCTATCACTATAATCCCGTGTGCACCCGCGATTATACTGATCGTCGCATGATCCACATAGCTTGTACTAGTTATGTATGAATCAAGGTATACATGAATTTGAAAATAAGAATGTGTACGTAGAAGAATGTCGTATGTAAGCATGTTTATGTTTAAGCATGTATGGGACCCACGTAAGCGAATCCCTCGGATTACGCTCGCGTATAGGTACGAATGTACGAATCATGAGTAAGGATGAAAGTATGAGCATAAGTTCAAGTATGAATACGCATGTATGTATGAGCATAAACATAAAACGTGTAAGTTGTATGTGTACAAGTAGAAGCGTAAAACGTATAAGTAGTATGTGTATGAGTACAAGCATAAAACGTATGAACATAGGTGTAGGTATGAAAAATAAATATTGCGTATATGGTGTACGTTGAGACATTGCGGAGAAAAAAAAGTTAAGTATGTAGATACGAACGATATAAATGATGTTATCACGAGATATCGTCTAAAATGTGTATGATGATGTGCATGTATAGTTGTTTAAACAAAACGTTGAGTTTGTCGAATCAAAATTAGATTGAGCTTGGTTTGAAAGGTAGAATATAGTTTGTATGTGTAAAGGAACATAAAGTACTCATTGGTCATGCTTAACGTATTTTGTAATGATTGAAATGCTACGTTTGTTTAAAAAAAAAAAGAAGTTCACGTATGTTGAAAATTGTCGATCCCCATGAAGTCTTCTAGCCCACGTGTTTTGAAATTTGGATGACGAGTTAAGCGTTGTAGAGAAGGTTTTTTTTTTTTTTATTTTTTTTATTTTTTTATAACGGGTTTGTTTCATTTGCATCAAAACATGAAAATTTTGGACTTTGAAAGTTCTTGTGAAAACATCGACCCTTAGAAAAGAAATTTAGTAAAAGAACTTAGTGATTGTTTAAAAATAATTTTAACAAAGGATTTATTGATGTTGGAAAGAGTATTTGGTAAACGGTCATATAACATCTATGAGGTCTTATAAGTAATTGAGAAAGGTTAGTTTGATTTCGATTAAGAGTGGAAGTCTCTAGTATGATGATATAATGTGAACGTGTTTCAGTTAATAAATCAGATGTGAAGTTCATGGGCAAGAGATTCATTAGACCGATTAAATTGATAGGTAGCATTTCGTAAGGTTTGGAAGTTCGTGTAGTAAAACGGTAAAGACATGATTAAGAATCTCGTGTATATGATTTGAGTGAAAATGGATGGTAGAATAAGAAGTACGTTTGATAAACAATGTATTTTGAAATCGGTATAAGTAGGTATTTTGAATAATGATAAATGATTTAGGTATAAAACATGATCGGGTTTGCATAATAAAATATTTTGAAAGATAAGTTTTGGGTAACGGTCACCTAAGTAAGGGAATCACCCCTAACTCGTTGGTGAAGTCGTTTTAAGGGAAGAGGGGTGGAGTCAATCGTCAAGGTAAGGAAGTCACTCCAATCTCGATGATACATCTCCACTAGTTGTTACAAGGAATATGAATTTAAATTATATGAAAAATCATGCGTATATAAGTGCATCGAAAAGGTTCGATATGTTGTGCGTGTGAAAAGAGAAATCAAAGGTAAACTCGAGGTTGAAAGATTGCATCGTATAAAATGAACAATAGAAACACATGTTTGACCAAAGTTTGGAGTGTTCCAAAACGGAACTTTGACTAACCAAAGTGGTCGAAAAGTCTTTTGAATTTGAGGAGCATGTTTTGGCCTAATAGGTAAAATACTCTCGCCGACAAGTCGGTTAACGGTATTTACCCTTCCGGTTACTACATGTCCCAAATCAATCGAAATTTCGAGACTTGGCGGGATTTATGAAAAAAAATCCAAGGAGTGGAACTAGTCGACAAGGTGCGGGTTTCACCCCTAACTTGACGATTTCGTATCCTAAGTGTGGTTGGTACTCGTCGGGTCAAAATTTAATTTCGACGTGTTGACGAGGGTCCACTAGAACTTGAAATTTGAGATTTACCATTAAGATGTGGATTTCACTCCTAGCTTAATCGCGATATCTCGTGTAAAAAAAAAGAATAGGTAGATTGAGAGTCGTTCACCAAATTGTGGGTTTCACGCCTATTTTGGTGAATTCGTCTCATTTGTACAATATGAGTGTTGTCGGATTTAGAATAATCGAGTAAAATGCATGAGGGAAGTGTATATCGAAGGAGATACACAAACAAGTATAAACACATAAGAAAGCATATCAAGGATGATACTTAAATAATGAAATAAAACAAGTATTAACACATAGAGAAATATGTCAAGAATAACACATAAAGAATCGAACAACGAAACAAGTGTTAACACATAATAAAACAAGCATTAATGCGTAAGAATAACATGTCGAATATTACACATGAGTAACATACATGTTTAAAAGAGCATAAATAAGTAACAAATAAAGTATCATGTAGTAGTCCAAGCAAAGCATACGAATAAGGTTCTAAAACTATAGACTAGGCTAAAGCATTCCTACTTTTCCTAATTCCCTATAGTTATGGCTCTGATACCAATCTGTCACACCCCAACCAATGGCGAAAACATCGGGATGAGACGAAGTGTGAAGATTGCTAGAGACATCATAACGCTATTTGTGACAATATTTAGAAAATCCAAATTTCATTTCATTTCATAACTTCAAATAGTCAACATTACAAGAAATTCAAATACAACAAGTTTAACGAAACAACATGATAACATAACAAAATTTGATACAACATATTAAACCCTAACGTCTATATGTGTATCTAGGCATCAACGCTATTTCTTTTCTTAGCATCGTCCTCATCAACCTGTAACATGTTTAAAATAATTCAATGCAAAAGCAAAGGCGAGTATACAAGTTTGGTACATACATAGCATAAGATAAAAGTGTGAACAATTCCTCATAGCAAGCATGCGATTCAAGATAAACATTAAATATGGCATGTGTATAACATATCAAACCAAGAAAACGCAACTTGCTCATGACATAACCAAAGTTTCAGTAGAGGCGGGTCGTTAATCCTATAGCGCTACATATGTCAAGGTTTGGCTCGTACGAAGTTAATGATAAGTTCAACAAATAAGAATCACCCAAATTTAAAGTATCAAGCCATCACATATACAAGCATGTTATAGGAATGTTCATGTGTTTAGACAAAAGTTCATGTGTAAGTTTCAATAGGTAAACATGTTACACCCCAAAAGTAGTAAAAGTAAAAAGGGGAAAAGTACGAGTATACTCACAAAGTTTGCATATGTTTTCCGATTATCCAATTGTTGACGAGTTGATGAGGTTAGAAGGTTGAATGTGTAGGGTTAAAGTTCATGTATGCTTAGAGTCGAGATTCGGTTTTTAAAAACAACATAAAAGTAAGATATGAGAATAGCATGTGAAAGTAATCATCTTCAACCCATAACACTTGTATGACACTTGGTAACCACAAGGGTTATGATAATATTTTCATGAGTTGAACACCCATAAGAATCACAACAAGGTTTAGGTCTTAGGTGATGTTCTACTACTTTAACATATAAACATGAGTTCAACATTAAAGGTTCGAATGAGTGTATATATATATCTAGGTTAAGTACTACATATTATTTAGTCCAATAATTCAAGTAGGAGGTAGAAGATTAGAATCTTCATTTAGGCACCTCGTGTTATCATAGATGTCATGTATGGGGTAGGAAGGACATGCTTCCATTTAGGAACCCCTTGAATGTTCACCACTTCACTTGGTGTAAGAACAACCAAGGAGGGTCACGAACTAGGATTTGCACAATAACATAAACAACCTAACTATTGAGAAATCATCAAATCATGTGAGGATTGTATGTAGGACAACCCAAGTTGTTCCATAATCACTCATGTATCAAGGCTATGTTTGACATGATTTGTGGGTTGAAACCCTAAACAAAACACCAAGTTTATGAGGTTTAATCCTCTGATTTTAAATGTCTCAACCTTGTTTTTAAGCTTAACCAACCATGGGATAAGTTGTAAGCATTAGGACATAGGTATGAGATGTGTTGAACACAAGTTACATAGGTTTAAACAAGTTTTTGATGAACGTAAAAACAAACAGAAAGTTTATGGACGATTTCGGGGCATTTCCAGGTCTGATTTCTCCAAGGAGAAGTCTAGGAATCGAACCCCATGATTATACAAGCAAGTAGGAAAAAGAATCGAGTGAATCGGATAAGAATTGAGTGAGTTATGCTCATTTTCGTGAAGGGGTGTCAATCTACTCGAACCCTTGCTTTCAGCTACGGTTTGGTGGATGTTTTGTGAGTTTTTAGGGTTGCAAAAGTGGTAGGGAGGTTGGTTATAAGTGGTATTTATAGGGGGAAGGATTAGGGTTTCAATGGGTTGGGCTTTGGAAGTGTTTAGAAGGGGTTACACCTTGAAACTAGCCCACAAAACCCAACTATATGGGGCTGAATTTTGTTGAATTGGGGCTGCCATATTTCTTTATTTTTTTTATTTTTAGAACATTATAATGAGTGATTTTGTTAATTAAGTTGTGTAATAATATGCAACAATGTTTCCCCTAACTTGTAACAAGGTGAAATATGAAATAAAACATGATTTAACTAGGTAAAAAGTGTAATGTACAAGTTTTATTTACGAAGCAAGTTCCGTATTTTACAATGATTACGATGAAAGAATAGTTATAAGAACACAAGCTTTCCAAAGATAGAATTTCACGTAAGGTTTCTAAATGTAGGAAGTTTGAAAACGCATGGCGTTACAAGAATGCTTCCTGGAAAGACTGCCAAATCCTTGACACAAACCTTCCGTCTCTATCAGAGATGACCGAGAGAGGCACTCCATGACATGCAACGATCTATCTCATGTATATCTCGGCCAACTTGCTCGTGTTATCTTTCTCTCTGATGGGTAAGAAGTGCGCAGATTTCGTTAGCCGGTCCACTATTACCTAAATAGTGTCATGACCTTTTGGCGTTCTTGGCAACTTTGTTATGAAATCCATTGAAATCTGTTCCCATTTCCATTTGGGAATCTCAGGTTGCTGCAGAAGTCCTGAAGGCTTCTGGTATTCATCTTTTACCTTGGCGCACGTTAAACACTTGCTAACATAAACAACATCGCCTTTCATCCTAGGCCACCAGTAATAATCCTTAAGATCTTGGTACATCTTATCCGCTCCGGGATGAATAGAGTACCGTGATTTGTGAGCTTCATCGAAAATAACCCTTCTCAAACCACCAAACAGAGGAACCCAAATCCGTCTCATGAAACATAATGTTCCTTCCTCGTTTGGTACTAACTGCTTCTCCATTCCATGGAGATATTCCTCTTTAATGTTCCTTTCTTTAAGAGCTTCTTCCTGCGCGGCACGAATGCGCTGGGAAAGATCTGTCTGGATAATCATCTCTAAAGCCCTAACCCTTATGGGCTTGATCCTTTCTTTTCGACTTAGGGCATCGGCGACCACATTCGCGTTCCCCGGATGATATTTGATCTCACAGTCGTAGTCGTTCAATAATTCGACCCAGCGTCTTTGTCTCATGTTTAGCTCCTTCTGGTCGAATATGTGTTGCAGGCTCTTATGATCCGTGAAGATTGTACACTTCGTACCATATAAATAATTTCTCCAAATTTTCAACGGGAATACCACTGCGCCTAGCTCTAAATCATGCGTGGTATAATTCTTTTCATGGACCTTCAATTGGCGTGACACGTAGGCTATAACTTTCTGGCGCTGCATCAACACGCAACCCAATCCTTGACGCGAGGCGTCACAATATACCACGAAATCATCAGTTCCTTCTGGTAGCGATAAAATCGGCGCATTGCAGAGCTTGTCCTTCAACAACTGAAATGCTTCTTCTTGTTTGATTCCCCAATCAAACTTCTTATCCTTCTGCGTGAGGAAAGCCAATGGTTGAGCGATTTTTGAAAAATCCTCAATAAACCTTCGATAATAACCAGCCAAACTTAAGAATTGCCGAATTTCGGTTGGCGTCTTTGGGGTATCCCAATTCTTTATCGCTTCAATCTTGGTGGGATCCACATGGATTCCATCTCCATTCACCACATGTCCAAGGAATTGGACTTCGCGTAACCAAAACTCGCATTTCAAGAATTTGGCATACAACTTTTCCTTTTTCAGCAACTCCAAAATAGCTCTTAAATGTTGTTCGTGCTTAGCCTTTGTCTTTGAATAGATCAAGATATCGTCTATGAACACAATCACAAACTTGTCGAGGTACGGCTTACAAACTCTGTTCATCAAGTCCATAAAAACAGCTGGCGCGTTTGTCAACCCAAACGGCATAACCAAGAACTCGTAATGTCCATATCGGGTTCTAAAAGCACTCTTGGGAATACTTTCCTCTTGTATTCTCAGCTGATGATAACCTGATCGCAAATCTATCTTCGAGTAGTTGCTTGAACCTTTCAGCTGATCGAATAGGTCATCAATCCTTGGCAGAGGATACCTATTCTTGATCGTCAACTTGTTCAACTCCCGGTAGTCAATGCACATACGAAAACTACCATCTTTCTTCTTGACAAACAGAACTGGAGCTCCCCAAGGTGAGAAGCTTGGTCTGATGAATCCTTTGTCTAGCAACTCTTGGAGTTGTGTCGACAATTCCTGCATTTCTGAAGGTGCAAGTCGATAAGGTGCCTTAGCCACAGGCGCGGCGCCTGGAACTAAGTCAATGTGGAACTCAACTTGCCTTTGAGGTGGCAATCCTGGCAAGTCTTCTGGAAAGACTTCAGGATATTCCTTCACGACAGGGATGTCTACGATCTTCGGCTCAGCAACTTCTTTATCCACGATGTGTGCCAAGAAGGCAACACATCCCTTCTGTAAACACTTTCGAGCCTTCAGACAGCTGATGATTCTCAAAGGCGTATCGTGCTTCTCTCCGTGAACCACGATCGTATCTACATCTTCTGTTGGGATGCGAATGATCTTTTCGTGACAAACAATCTCAGCCTTGTTGCTCGACAACCAATCCATCACAGTACCACATCGAAGCTTCCCAACTTGACTGGTAGTAGATCCAAAGTGAACTCACGCTCTCCCAGCTCGATTACACAACCTCTGACAACTTCATTTGCTTCGACTAGCTTTCCATTTGCCAGTTCAATTGAGTATGGAATATCTAACTTACTAGCAGTTAACCCAAGCATGCTCTTAAATTCTAATGATACGAAACTATAGTCGGCACCAGTATCAAACAAAACGGATGCAAAGCGTTGATTTATAGGGAACATACCAGTGACAACGTTGGGATCCTGGCGCACTTCCCTTGCTCCTATGTTAAACACTCTTCCTCGGGCTTCATTCAGCTTCGGGCATTCCTTCTTAAATTGCCCAATATCTCCACAGTTAAAACAACCTAGTCTCTGAGCATTACCACCTCCGTTCCCAGCTTGAGCGTTGTTTTGGTTGCGATTCACGTTACCAGCTTGATTTGCAACGTTTCCCCGGTTTCCATCTCCGCCATTTCCTCCCTGCTGGCGGTTTCCATTACCATTCCCAAACCCTCGATTACCAGTATGCCCTGCACCAGTTCCGGCCCAGCATGTATTCTTTGTGTGGCCGTTCGTTCCACACGCTTCACATGTCACACCCTGGCTTTGCGGAAGCGTGGGTTTATTTGGTGTGACTTCTTAATACCATAGCTTAATCACAACAAAACTATATGAAAGTAAAACCACGGAGATCATCCATTGATTTAAGTTTGAAAAGTAAAATACGACAACATTGTTTAAAGTTGACACATGCAACGAGTTACAACCCAATAAAATAAAAACATGGTTCATAAGACACAACCACAAACATAAAATAAATGCCGTTTAAGACTTTTGACTCGTCCAGGTAAAAGTCACAATCCCTAAACGTGGATGACCTCATATCCCCTACGCAGCGTGTAGACATAGCATACTTTGCCAGATCCCTAATTCCCTGAAATACATGTAAGTTTGAAAAATCAACAAAAATGTTGAGCGAGTTCATGTAAGGTGAGTATGTAAAACCTTTGTAAGTATAAAGATCCCTGGTATGTAGCAAATAAGGAAATAAAGAGATCACCAATGGTTTGTAAGGCCATTGATATGTGTGAAGTGCATTAGGAAGACTCAAACCTAGCAGATTTTTGCGTCGGGCTCAAAGTCAACCCGAGGTCCGTTCTATTGGGCCTGGGGCTGGGCTCGCTACACCCAGATAGATCTACCGCTAATGACCCTCGGTCCTACAATGAGGATTAATGGCCTCCAGTTCCCGCCTACTCACTCACATGATCTAAGTAGTAACCCTCCTTACGCTAACCATACCATGTGTAAAAGTATTCGTAAACATCGTAACATGTATTTCACCCCCGAAGTATAAAAACTGAAAACAGTTAAGAGAAAAAGGGGACATGAACTCACAGAAGTGCGTCTCGAAATAGTAACTCCCAATCAACCTGCTGCGTGACGACCTACACGTACTAACTTCTATAAGACGGACGACCGTGCTTTGGCTTAAGGTTTAAGTTTTTGGGACATAGTTAGACAACTATTTCGTGTTTACACTTCTTAATTATTTAGTAATTTTATTCCTTCCCAAGGATGGGGGCTTTAATACCTGTACGTTTTTATATCTCCAAGAATATATTATTAAGTCTCACTTAATAAAATATACATTAATTGATTTGTTTAAAATATTCTATCTCCAAAATATACATATTTTTCCCAAAAATATTACATTTTATTCCATACAATTTTCCAAAATATTACTCTTATAAAAATACGCACGTAAGAGTATTTTCTGAAAATACATAAGTTACATTTTAACGTTCGTGTGGTAACAACAATACCGGTGTAGCTTAAATATTTATTTGTAAAGGCGTTGGTATTATTTTGGAAGCCGTAACTTCATGATATCTTCAAGTTATATTATTTTTACTCTAAAAATAATATATGTAGTTCACAAAATAATCATAAAATTCACACAATATTCTAAACATATATTTAACAAGTTTCACTTACGAAAATTCCACCTCCGACACTTGTAAATTTTGTAAATAAAATCATGGCGAATTTTATTTGGAAAACAAGTTAAAAATATATTCATAACACTTGTCACAAAATATTTCTAAGTGTTATTTTCTGGAAAAATTTTGCCAGAGTTTCCTCTGTAACTGAAGGTGGCCACGCTTACTAGCGTATCATTTTCTTTTCAAAATTCAATCAACAATTTTCCAACCATCAATATTCAATTTTCAAACATCAAACTAGTAAAAAATAAGTATAAATCGCAAACACATGAACTTGTAAGTTGTGTAAAAATATGTAGTAACTTTATAACATATTTAGTAGATCTTTCCATCTTTAAAAATAAAATCAGTTTCTTG
The DNA here is from genome assembly GCF_002127325.2 of Helianthus annuus. Taxonomy (NCBI): domain Eukaryota; kingdom Viridiplantae; phylum Streptophyta; class Magnoliopsida; order Asterales; family Asteraceae; genus Helianthus; species Helianthus annuus. The sequence continues at coordinate 27,800,264 of NC_035445.2, forward strand.
AAAACTTTATTTTTAAAGAATATGTAACTTTACAACTTCTAGTCCAAAAATTACGAAAATATTTCTTTGTTAAACCTCCTTGTTACACAAGTGTTTACACACTTGTTTAGTCACTAAAATACCTTTAGTTTATGAAAGATCCGGCTTTTAAACATGATTTGCATCTTACACTTGGTTCTTCGAAAATACCACTTGTAGATCTTTAGATCTACTAGTTTAGAACTCTATTTTACAAGAAAAATCATTTTTACACAAGTTCATGTTTATGTGTGGAGAGGTTCATCATCTTGTATCTTTTACACTTTACATATTGCTAGCTCATGTTCCATGAACATGATCTAGCGTGGTTAGATGACGATCCGTTCCACTACTAGCCACTAACAACATAAAATAACCATAACTAAACAAGATTCACAAGATTTACACCACTAGTTTTTCTTTAACCATCTTGTTCATCTTTCATTCAAGACTTTTAGTTTTGTTTTCGCATGTTCTTGAGTTTTAACCATTAAGTCTCTTATTAACCACCTTAAACATGAACAAGAGAGTGTTTAGAAGCACTTACAACTAGCTCAAGGCTAGGGAAGAATCAAAGAGAAAACTAGGTGGATAAAAGCAATGTAGAGAGGTCCTTGAGATTCCGAAAGCACCGGGCCTCCTTGTGTGTGACCTTTCACCTTGGTGTGTACGTGAAATAGCAAGAACAAGACTCGAAGATGGTGAGATGGTGGGAGTTGGGTTCGGCCGATCCAAAGGAGAGGAGAGGAGAGGGATGAGAGCAAATTTTGTGTTGGTGTTTATGTGAATGTGATGGATCTTATGGTTTTATTTATAAACCATATTAGGACATTAACCAACAAATAATATGTTTTCTTGATTCTAGACAATCCCAAATAAAATAATCAACAATTTGTGGAGTGTGTCCCCTATGGGGGACCGATCGGTCAGGGGGGGGGTTATGGTTTGATTTGAATGATACGGTTAGATGATAGTTAGTTTAGTTAGAGATTAAGATAGTTACTAGTGTGTTATGTAATATAACGGGTGTTAGGGTGTTTGGGGACCCTAACTAGCTCAGAAAAGCAAAAACAATGTCATTGACAATATTTCTATGTTCCGGGTAAAGTCCGGTTGTTTGGTTGGATATTGATCCGTTAAAGTGCTAAATAAGCATTTAAAGTGTCTTTAATATTATTTTTAGTGACACAATTTATTTCCGACACTTTGGAAAGTGTCTGGTATTATTTTCCCATGTATTTGCACTTTACTAGTTAAATAAAAATGCTGAATTTTGTAATAATGTGCAGAATTTGTAATTAACACATGTTTTAGGCACATCCGGTCACTATAACTATCACCTAGTGACGCAGTTTTACAATCCTCACCTCCCTACACTCCCTACTAGTGTAGTAATCTATTCCCGGCCCATACTGGCCTTAGAGACAGTGTCTCTCTAGTGCTGGCTATGTCAGCATGTTTACTGGGTTATCCGTTCATTGTGCTACTGTGCTTTTGTGCATCAAGTTTGTCACTATAGTTCTGTGTAAATAAATGGAGTGACAACAATAAAGTATGATGCATGAACATGTATGTATCAGAATTCAAGTAGCAGTTTAACCACAATTGTAAGCAAGTACAGGAATTAAGCATTAATTAAATGTTAATTAATTCGTACGGATACCTGATTTGGTGAGGGTTGTCACATTCTCCCCCCGTTAGAAAAATTTCGTCCCAAAATTTTAGGTTCTGCTTCTAGTTGCAGGGGTCTTAGGAAACAAGTGGGGGTACTTCTCTTTCATTCGGTCCTCACCCTCCCAGGTGTATTCTGGACCGTGTCTTGTATTCCAACGAACCTTGACGAGTTTGACACTGCTCCTGCGGGTTTTGTTAATCTTCCAATCTGTAACCTCAACGGGTTCTTCGACAAAATGGAGCATGTCGTCAATATGAATCTCGTCTGTGGGAATGACAACAGTTTCTTGCGTTGGACTCTTCTTTAGATTTGATACATGAAATGTAACGTGAACACCATTCAGCTCGGCATGTAAGTCCAATTTGTATGCTACTAACCCAATTATTTCCAAAATCTTGAATGGACCAATATAACGCGGATTCAACTTTCCACGCTTCCCGAAGCATGCCACACCCTTCCAGGGTGATACTTTCAGCAATACCATGTCACCTACCTCAAACTCTGGAGGTTTCCTCCTTCGGTTCGCATAGCATTTTTGTCGATCGCGAGCCGCCTTGATGCGATCTCGGATCTGTGCAATCTTATCTGTGGTTTCCTGGACCACATCAGGACCAACCAATTGTCTATCACCTGCATCAGACCAACAAAACGGTGATCTGCACTTGCGGCCATATAAAGCTTCAAATGGCGCGGCTCCAATACTGGTGTGGTAGCTATTGTTTTATGAAAATTCGAACAATGGTAAATGTTTATCCCAGCTACCACCCAAATCCATAACACATGCTCTCAGCATATCTTCCAATGTCTGTATCTTCCGTTCACTTTGTCCATCGGTCTGGGGTGAAAAGTTGTACTCAGATTCAACTGAGATCCAAAAGCTTCTTAGAAGGACTGCCAAATCCTTGACACAAACCTTCCATCTCTATCAGAGATGATCGAGAGAGGCACTCCATAACGTGCAACGATTTCTCTCATGTATATTTCAGCCAATTTGCTCGTGTTGTCTTTCTCTCTGATAGGTAAGAAGTGCGCAAATTTTATTAACCAGTCCACTATTACCCAAATAGTGTCATGACCTCTTGGCGTTCTTGGCAACTTCGTTATGAAATCCATTGAAATTTGTTCCCATTTCCACTTGGGAATCTCAGGTTGTTGCAGAAGTCCTGAAGGCTTCTGGTATTCAGCTTTTACCTTGGCGCACGTTAAGCACTTGCTAACATAAACAACAACGTCGCCTTTTATCCTAGGCCACCAATAATAATCTTTAAGATCCTGGTACATCTTATCCGCTCCTGGATGGATAGAGTACCGTGATTTGTGAGCTTCATCGAAAATAACTTTTCTCAAACCACCAAACAGAGGAACCCAAATCCTTTTCATGAAACATAACATTCCTTCCTCGTTTGGCACTAATTGCTTCTCCATCCCATGGAGATATTCCTCCTCAAGGTTCCTTTCCTTAAGCGCCTCTTTCTGCGCGGCACGAATGCGCAGTGACAGATCTGTCTGAATAATCATCTCCAAAGCCCTAACCCTTATGGGCTTGATCCTTTCCTTACGACTTAGGGCATCGACAACCACATTCGCCTTCCCTGGATGGTACTTGATCTCGCAGTCGTAATCGTTCAACAATTCGACCCAACGCCTTTGTCTCATATTCAGCTCTTTCTGGTCAAATATGTGCTGCAGACTTTTATGATCCGTAAAGATTGTACACTTTGTTCCATGCAAATAGTGTCTCCAGATCTTCAATGCAAATATCACTGCGCCTAACTCTAGATCATGCGTGGTATAGTTCCTTTCATGAACTTTCAGTTGGCGCGATGCGTAAGCTATAACTTTCTGGCGTTGCATCAACACGCAACCCAAACCTTGACGTGAGTCGTCACAATATACCACGAAATCATCAGTCCCCTCTGGTAGCGATAAGATTGGCGCATTGCAGAGGTTGTCTTTCAACAGCTGAAACGCTTCTTCCTGTTTGATTCCCCAATCAAACTTCTTATCTTTTTGCGTGAGGAGGGTCAATCGTTGAGCGATCTTCGAAAAATCCTCAATGAACCTTCGGTAATAACTAGCCAAACCTATGAATTGCCGAATCTTGGTTGGCGTCTTGGGAGTCTCCCAACTCTTTATCGCCTCAATCTTGGTGGGGTCCACATGAATTCCATCCCCATTCACCACATGTCCAAGGAATTGGACTTCGCGTAGCCAGAATTCACACTTTGAGAATTTGGCATACAACATTTCCTTTTTCAGCAACTCCAAAATGGCTCTTAAATGCTGTTCGTGTTCATTCTTCATCTTTGAATAAATCAGGATATCTTCTATAAACACAATCACGAACTTATCCAAGTATGGCTTGCAGACTCACTTCATTAGGTCCATGAAAACAGCTGGCGCGTTTGTCAACCCAAATGGCATAACCAAGAACTCGTAGTGTCCATATCGAGTTCTAAAAGCGGTCATAGGAATACTTTCCTCCTGTATTCTCAGCTGATGGTAACCTGATCACAGATCGATCTTAGAGTAGTAGCATGAACCTTGCAACTGATCGAATAGGTCATCAATCCTTGGCAGAGGATATCTATTCTTGATAGTTAACTTAGTCAATTCCCGGTAGTCAATACACATACAAAAACTACCGTCCTTCTTCTTGACAAACAGAACTGGAGCTCCCCAAGGTGAGAAGCTTGGCCTAATAAATCCCTTGTCTAACAACTCTTGAAGTTGTGTCGACAATTCCTGCATCTCAGATGGGGCAAGTCGATAAGGTGCCTTAGCCACAGGCGCAACGCCTGGAACTAAGTCAATGCGGAACTCCACTTGCCTCTGGGGTGGCAATCCTGGCAAGTCCTCTGGAAAGACTTCAGGATACACCTTCAGGACAAGGATGTCTTCGACCTTTGGCTCATCAGCTTTCTTATCCACGATGTGTGCCAAGAAGGCAGCACATCCCTTCTGTAAACACTTTCGGGCTTTCAGGCAGCTGATGATTCTTAAAGGTGTTTCGTGCTTTTCTCCATGAACCACAATTGTTTCTCCATCTTCCATTGGGATGCGAATGATCTTTTCGTGGTAGACAATCTCAGCCTTGTTGCTCGATAACCAATCCATCCCTACTACCACATCGAAGCTTCCCAACTTGACTGGTAGTAGATCTAAAGTAAACTCACGTTCTCCCAACTCGATCACACAATCTCTGACAACTTCATTGGCTTCAACCAACTTTCCATTAGCCAGTTCAATTGAGTACGGGATATCTAATTTACTAGCGGCTAACCCAAGCATATTCTTAAACTCTAACGACACGAAGCTATAATCGGCACCAGTATCAAACAAAACGGATGCAAAGCGTTGGTTTATAGGGAACGTACCAGTAACAACATTGGGATCCTGGCGTGCTTCCCTCGCCTCAATGTTAAAGACTCTTCCCCATGCTTGGTTCAATTCTGGGCAGTTCCTCTTAAAATGCCCAATGTCACCACAGTTAAAACAACCCAGTCTTTGCCCGTTTCCACCTCCATTCCTAGCTTGATTGTTGTTTTGATTTCGGTTCACATTACCAGCTTGATTCGCGTTGTTGCCTCGGATCCCATTGCCTCCATTATTTCCTTGTGCACGATTTCCATTACCACTACGATTATTGTTCCTATTACCAAAACCTCCTTGGCCTCCCCGGCCAGCATTAGCCCAGCAAGAATCCTTCAAGTGGCCAACCTTTCCACAAGCTTCACATACTTTTGGCCCACACCGGCCAGAATGATGACGCTGGCAGGTGTTACACTTGGGTAGTGAACCCATATAACCTTTTCCTTTCTTCCCACCACCGGTTGCAGCTTGGACCGGTGTGCTTGATTCTCCTTTCTTGCCATCACTGCTTATACCCTGTTTGAAGTTCGAGAACTTTCTTTTATTACCCCCGGACGACTCTACGTGAGTCTCCTTCTTCTTTTGCTCAACATCCAAAAACTTGTTCAGGCGGATGGCTTCCTCAGTAAGAGTCACGCTCAGATCGATGGCCTCTGTGATTGTTGCAGGCTTGGAAGTAGTGACCATACTCATGATCTGAGGAGCTAAACCCCATATAAAGCGCTCGATTCACTTGAATTCTGGTGTAACCATATAAGGTATCACATGAGACAAGTCATGGAATCTCTGAGCATACTCCGCGATTTTGGGACCTTCCATTTTCAGGTGCCAGAATTCAGTCTCCAACTTTTGAATCTCCGCACGTGAGCAGTACTTTCTTCGCATAAGCTCTTTCAGCTCATTCCATGTCATCGCGTAAGCTGCGGCTTCACCAAGAGTTTGCATTTGTAAGTTCCACCAGGACAGGGCTCCGTCCAGGAATAGCCCAGAAATGTAAGTGACTTGTTGGTCTGGAGCGCACTTGCTTATTCGAAGTACAGACTCAGTCTTTTCGGCCCATTTTACAAAAGCAACAGCACCTCCGGTGCCGTCGAAGTTCACGGGCTTGCAGTCGAGGAACTGCTTGTAAGTGCACCCATGGGGTGGATTGTTATTGCCGTTGTTGTTAGAATTACTTCCGCTGGTTCCTCCTTGTGAGGCTGCATACTGCGCAATGGCGGCAGCGATGACCTGTTGAAGTTCTGCCTCGTTGGTAGGCATGCATGTCTGGCGTCTTGAAGGCATCTTCTAAAATATGTGTTACGTTGGTCAGGTCATAGTAAATAAAGGCATACGTATGTAACAATAATATCAACACATAACATCTCATGTTATACATAAATCCACCACATAACATCTCATGTTATAGAACATAAACAATCAATCAAACATCACGATTAATGAGAATACTGCGATTGCGCTGTCATATATCAAGACCACAATGTAAGGTTTACAAGTTCACAACTGTATTGTACATCATCAGTATCTAAGGGCTACATCGCCCTAGTCCAAAACTATCAAATCAGTGTCAACAACAACCAATATACAAAACATCAAAAGTCATAATCATCCAAAATGCGGTCTTCAAAAAGGCTGTATAGTCTGCACAATCGCGGTCCTCTCATCAAAGTCTACACGTGTCGTACAAAAAGGCCTAAGTTGATGGCGGTGGAGGAGGGGGAAAATGAGAAAAGAGTAAGCGTCGCATATGAAGCCAGTCCTCCTCGATAGTGCGATGAGAGCGTAACAAGTAAGCTATCTGCTGCTCAGGAGTCCAAAAGCGAGCGGCAGAATCGGGTGAAAGTGGACGTGGAGGGTGTGATACCGCAGGTGGAGTCTGGCACTGGCACGAGTGTCGCTGAGCTCTCTCCAGCTCCTGTACACGACGGGTCAGCGCCTCCTGCTGTATCAAGAAAGATCTGAGAATATCCTCTGTAGAGTACCCCATGTGATATGGATGATACGGATCAGATGGTGGCATAATAGGTGGCGTAGTCCAGAGGAACGACTCACTAGATGGAGCAAAGGACGGTACAATAAATGGTGCAATAGTGGGAACAACAGTATGATGAGAAATCTGAGGTACAAACTGATCTCCTCCAGTCATGAAAGGTGTATGACCAAAAGGCTGTTAAGACGAACCCTCTCCAGGACGTGGTGGAGGTATGTCCTGAAGAAACGTGATAGGTAAGTCGGTGCGGTGAGCATCAGCGGTAAATGTGGGAAACAAAGGTGCATCCATGGGAACCGAAACAGGGGCTGCAACGGGGGCTACGGGGGGTGTAACAGGTACCACAAAAGGTGGGAAATCAGCGTCATCGTCTATCCACCCATTGTGGGTGTGAGCGTATCGTGGATCAATATGGGTCGCAAAAGGTGCATGGTCTAACATCACTGGCATAGGATCAGGATGTGATGCGACAATAGGTAGGTCCGCAACGGGTGGTGCGAGAGCTGGTGCGACAACATGATCCTCTAACAAAAGTGGAGCATCAGCATGAGCATCAATCGCAACATGATCATCCACCAACTGTGGAACAACAACAGGATGATCATCAACAGGTACATCATCAACCAAAGGAGCAACATCAGGTGCATCGGCATGATCAGGGTCATGCTCTAACGCGGGGTCAGGAGCAATAACTGGCTCAGGGGCTGCAGCAGGCTCCGGATCAACAAACTCCATGTCAAAGTCAACTGGATCAACAAACAAGGGATCGACAGAGGCTACGGGATCCTCCATGGGCTTATCTAAATGAATAAACTCAATGTCATGATCGGGATCGAAGCCAGGTGGAAAAACAGGATCTGAATCATCATCAACATCATGATCAAACTCAAAGCTATGGGCAGGTGCAGGTGCAGCGGATGACGCCATATCAGGGTCTGTGTCGTGCGAATGGTCCTGCACTCCCTGCGTGTGCGAAGGTGCGGATGCCACAGACTCAAAGGAGTCTGGAACAGGTGAATGAACGGGTGCCTCCTCTGCAGGAGCATCAGCAAGAAGTAGGATATCACCAGCAGCAATATGGGCCTCGCCCTCAAGGTCATCCTTGAGTGGGTCCTCATGCAACAAATCAACGTCATCGTCGGAAACAATATCAAGGGGCATATCAACAGCGGGATAAGCGACAAGGGGCACAGGAGCAGGGATCACCGCGAGTGGCAAATCCCCAACAAGATGGCCATCAGCAGGCTCTGCTACGACATCAGGCAGCGCAAAGGGCTGGAAGTCATCATCGTCCACGCTGGTTGTATCTGAAGTATACACCTCGTGCTCTGATGAAACTATGTCGTCTGATACTATGGCCATGGGATCTGTAGTGTCTGACTCTCCAGTACCAGATGAAGGCATGACGTCTGTAACACAAACACACATATGTACAAATAATCAATCACATAGTCAAATAAACATGTTAGTCACCAATAAGCAATCAAATAGTTCTCCTAGTCGCACTAGTCTAACCTCCCAGCCTCCCAGACTGAACCTCCTAGTCTCCCAGACTACCTTTCCAGCCTCTCAGACTGAACTCTCTAGTCCCACTAGACTAACCTCCCAGCCTCCCAGACTGAACTCTCTAGTCCCACAAGACTACTCCCTCAGCCTCTCAGACTGAGCCTCCTAGTCCCACTAGACTACTCCCTCAGCCTCTCAGACTAAGCCTCCTAGTCCCACTAGACTACTCCCTCAGCCTCTCAGACTGAGCCTCCTAGTCCCACTAGGCTACTCCGTTAGCCTCCCAGACTTAGCCATAACTAACAAATAAAATGTGCTCATACTCTTGTTTGTAAAAATATTTTGGATCTGGACGTAGTGTATGCAATGTAAACATGTTTTCGTGAGAGCCCTAGTGATCATAGTCTAGACTCGAGAAGGAATCCTAGTTCGCTATGATCAAAGCTCTGATACCAAACTGGCACACCCTGGCTTTGTGGAAGCGTGGGTTTATTTGGTGTGACTTCTTAATACCATAGCTTAATCACAACAAAGCTATATGAAAGTAAAACCATGAAGATCATCCATTGATTTAAGTTTGAAAAGTAAAATACGACAACATTGTTTAAAGTTGACACATGCAACGAGTTACAACCTAACAAACTAAAAACATTGTTCATAAGACACAACCACAAACAAAAAATAAACGTCTTTTAAGACTTGTGACTCGTCCAGGTAAAAGTCACAATCCCTAAACGTGGATGACCTCATATCCCCTACCCAGCGTGTAGGCATAGCATACTTTGCCAGATCCCTAATTCCCTGAAACACATGTAAGTTGGAAAAATCAACAAAAATGTTGAGAGAGTTCATGTAAGGTGAGTATGTAAAACCTTTGTGAGTATAAAAATCCCTGGTATGTAGCAAATAAGGAAATAAAGAGATCACCAATGGTTTGCAAGGCCATTGATATGTGTGAAGTGCAGTAGGAAGACTCAAACCTAGCAGATTTTTGCGTCGGGCTCAAAGTCACCCCGAGGTCCGTTCTGTTGGGCCTGGGGCTGGGCTCGCTACACCCAGATAGATCTACCGCTAATGACCCTCGGTCCTACAATGAGGATTAATGGCCTCCAGTTCCCGCCTACTTACTCACATGATCTAAGTAGTAACCCTCCTTACGCTAACCATACCATGTGTAAAAGTATTCATAAACATTGTAACATGTATTTCACCCCCGAAGTATAAAAACTGAAAACAGTTAAGAGAAAAAGGGGACATGAACTCACAGAAGTGCGTCTCGAAATAGTAACTCCCAATCAACCTGCTGCGTGACGACCTACACGTACTAACTTCTATAAGACGGACGACCGTGCTTTGGCTTAAGGTTTAAGTTTTTGGGAAATAGTTAGACAACTATTTCGTGTTTACACTTCTTAATTATTTAGTAATTTTATTCCTTCCAACGGATGGGGGCTTTAATACCTGTGCGTTTTTATATCTCCAAGAATATATTATTAAGTCTCACTTAATAAAATATACTTTAATTCAGTTGTTTAACATATTCTATCTCCAAAATATACATATTTTTTCCCAAAAATATAATATTTTATTCCATACAATTTTCCAAAATATTACTCTTATCAAAATACGCACGTAAGAGTATTTTCTGAAAATACATAAGTTACATTTTAACGTTCGTGTGGTAACAACAATACCGGTGTAGCTTAAATATTTATTTGTAAAGGCGTTGGTATTATTTTGGAAGTCATAACTTCATGATATCTTCAAGTTATATTATTTTTACTCTAAAAATAATATATGTAGTTCACAAATTAATCATAAAATTCACACAAGTGTTACTATGAAAAATATATATTCTAAACATATATTTAACAAGTTTCATTTATAAAAATTCCACCTCCGACACTTGGAAATTTTGTAAATAAAATCATGGCGAATTTTATTTGGAAAACAAGTTAAAAATATATTCATAACACTTGTCACAAAATATTTCTAAGTGTTATTTTCTGGAAAAATTTTGCCAGAGTTTCCTCTGTAACTGGAGGTGGCCACGCTTACTAGCGTATCATTTTCTTTTCAAAATTCGATCAACAATTTCCAACCATCAATATTCAATTTTCAAACATCAAACTAGTAAAAAATAAGTATAAATCGCAAACACATGAACTTGTAAGTTGTGTAAAAATATGTAGTAACTTTATAACATATTTAGTAGATCTTTCCATCTTTAAAAATAAAATCAGTTTCTTGAAAACTTTATTTTTTAAAGAATATGTAACTTTACAACTTCTAGTCCAAAAATTACGAAAATATTTCTTTGTTAAACGTCCTTGTTACACAAGTGTTTACACACTTGTTTAGTCACTAAAATACCTTTAGTTTATGAAAGATCCGGCTTTTAAACATGATTTGCATCTTACACTTGGTTCTTCGAAAATACCACTTGTAGATCTTTAGATCTACTAGTTTAGAACTCTATTAACCACCTTAAACATGAACAAGAGAGTGTTTAGAAGTACTTACAACTAGCTCAAGGATAGGGAAGAATCAAAGCAAAAACTAGGTGGATAAAAGCAATGTAGAGAGGTCCTTGAGATTCCGAAAGCACCGGGCCTCCTTGTGTGTGACCTTTCACCTTGGTGTGTACGTGAAATAGCAAGAATAAGACTCGAAGATGGTGAGATGGTGGGAGTTGGGTTCGGCCGATCCAAAGGAGAGGAGAGGGATGAGAGCAAATTTTGTGTTGGTGTTTATGTGAATGTGATGGATCTTATGGTTTTATTTATAAACCATATTAGGACATTAACCAACAAATAATATGTTTTCTTGATTCTAGACAATCCCAAATAAAATAATCAACAATTTGTGGAGTGTGTCCCCTATGGGGGACCGATCGGTCAGGGGGGGGGGGTTATGGTTTGATTTGAATGATACAGTTAGATGATAGTTAGAGATTAAGATAGTTACTAGTGTGTTATGTAATATAACAGGTGTTAGGGTGTTTGGGGACCCTAACTAGCTCAGAAAAGCAAAAACAATGTCATTGACAATATTTCTATGTTCCGGGTAAAGTCCGGTTGTTTGGTTGGATATTGATCCGTTGAAGTGCTAAATAAGCATTTAAAGTGTCTTTAATATTATTTTTAGTGACACAATTTATTTTCGACACTTTGGAAAGTGTCTGGTATTATTTTCCCATGTATTTGCACTTTACTAGTTAAATAAAAATGCTGAATTTTGTAATAATGTGCAGAATTTTGTAATTAGCACATGTTTTAGGCACATCCGGTCACTATAACTATCACCTAGTGACGCAGTTTTACAATCCTCACCTCCCTACACTCCCTACTAGTGTAGTAATCTATTCCCGGCTCATACTGGCCTTAGAGACAGTGTCGGTCTAGTGCTGGCTATGTCAGCATGTTTACTGGGTTATCCGTTCATTGTGCTACTGTGCTTTTGTGCATCAAGTTTGTCACTATAGTTCTGTGTAAATAAATGGAGTGACAACAATAAAGTGTGATGCATGAACATGTATGTATCAGAATTCAAGTAGCAGTTTAACCACAATTGTAAGCAAGCACAGTAATTAAGCATTAATTAAATATTAATTAATTCGTACGGATACCTGATTTGGTGAGGGTTGTCACATCACACTTCCTCAATATGCATTGGCCATGATGATGGCGCTGGCACGTATTACACTTGGGCATAGTACCCATATAACCCTTCCCTTTGTTTTCAACACCGGTTCCAGCTCGAGCCGGTGTGCTTGGTTCACCTTTCTTGTTCGCATTGCTTGTACCCTGCTTGAAGTTTGAGAATTTCCTTTTATTCTCACCAGACGACTCTACGTGAGTCTCTTTCTTCTTTGGTTCAGAATTCAAAAACTTGTTCAAGCGAATGGCCTCCTCAGTAAGAGCCACACTGAGATCAATGGCTTCTATGATTGTCGCAGGCTTGGAAGTAGTAACCATACTCATGATCTGAGGTGCCAATCCCCAGATAAAGCACTCGATACGTTTGAACTCCGGTGTAACCATGTATGGCGCTACGTGGGACAAATCGTGGAATCTCTGAACATACTCCGCAATCGTGGGACCTTCCTTCAGCTCATTCCATGACATCGCATAAGTAGCAGCTTCACCAAGGGTTTGCACTTGCAAATTCCACCAGGATAGGGCTCCATCCAGAAATAGCCCAGAAATGTAGGTCACTTATTGTTCGGGAGCACACTTGCTCATTTTAAGAACAGATTCAGTCTTCTCCGCCCATCTTACAAACGCAACAGCACCTCCTGTGCCGTCGAAATTCACGGGCGTGCAATCGAGAAATTGCGTGTAAGTGCACCCTGCACATACGTTAGGATTTACAAATGGTATTAGCACACGTGCTAAAAATATCCAAATGTATCATAATCTATCTCAAACGACTTAACATTACCATTAGGTGGATTATTATTGTCGTGGTTCTGAGAGATATTTCCACTTGTTTCTGCATGCGAAGCAGCATACTGCGCGATAGCGGCAGCAATGATTCCTTGAAGTTCTGCCTCATTAGTGGGCATGCGCGGATCACGTCTTGTTGGCATCTTCTAAAAGATGTTTCACGTTGGTCAGGTCATAGTAAATAAATTATACGTATATCATTCATCAAACACATAACATCTCATGTTACAAATAAATCAATCACATAACATCACATGTTATAGAATATAAACAATCAATCCAACATCACATATTATGAGAATACTGCAATTGCGCTATCATAAATCAAGACCACAATGTAATGTTTACAAGTTCGTAACTGTATCGTACATCATCAGTGACTAAGGGCCACATCGCCCTAGTCCAAACTATCTAATCAGTGACAATAACAACCAAAATACAAAACATCATGTCACACCCCCAAAATCCACCTGCGGAATACCACCGCTTGGGAGCGTGACTGACCAGGATCAAGCCACCAATCATATTGAACATGTAATTAATATCAAATAAAATAAAGGCAAACCAATCATTCAATACGATAGGTGTTCAAAACATAATTATAGTATCAAGTGTAGCGGAAGCATAAGTATGAAAACCCAAAATATATCATAGTTCAAATGTTTAAATGTTTTAACATGGCATCCACGATCCATGCTCCACAACGACCTGCTCCTCCCTGTGCAAGCTCCATATATCTAACGACCTGCAAGGCATGCAGCAGAGAGTCAACAACTAGTTGAGTGAGTTCACAGTTTATAGTTCAGTAATTGTAATGGTATAGTAAGCCTTGTGTTCGTTCATTAAGTCATGTATCGTATTAGTTCGTATCGCAGCCCTCTAGGCATGTATGCGAAGATTAGGGAAAATTCTCAAGTATTCTAGACTAGGTATGTTTGTATCGTGGCCACCCGGCACCTGTGCGAAGTTTTAGTGTATAGTTCGCAGCCTTCCTAGGCATGTGTGCGAAGATTAGTCATATTATCGCAGCCAACCCTGGCATGTGTGCGAAGATCAGTCATATTATCGCAGCCAATCCCGGCGTGTGTGCGAAGATCAGTTCTATAAGCATCACTAGTCTAGCAGTATCTTAATCAATCACCTTCCTCACCTGAGGATCATATCATTACGTTCCATTATCTAGAGAAGTACAAATAAATAAATCAATCCCATTCCCACCCTGGGAACCCCATGCCTTGGCTGTGTGAACTCACCTTGGTTTGCTCGGTATGCTATGCTCTAGGGTTTATTAAATGTCTAAGTCCGTTACACACGACCTAGGATATGTTGCACATGATACGATGTAAGTGTTTGCATCAAATTAGGGTTTGCAAATCATTGACATTCAAGCAGCTGTGTTATGTGTGTTTATTGTGTACAGGATGATATCACATAGAATGATTCATACACGCAAGATCATACAGTTGTACTCAGTATCATACGATCATATATAGAATCATACATCACGTAAACAGTTAATCGTATTCACATAATTCATGCGTCGTGTCTTTGATTACACAGTTTAATCTAACGTGGATGTTAACCTAATTGCCACCGTTAACATACTTAACATATTGACATCGTTAACAATCTTAACAGGTTTAACAGAGTTTGTGGCTTAACACAGTAGCATACACATCTTTACAACTTCAACATTTAATAACACACATTCAGGGCTTCATTTTATCATCACACAAAGTCAGACAGGGCCTTGCCCTTCTTAAAACTCAGACAAGAAGTGAGGGGGGGGGCTTCCCCTGTTTAAAAGTCGGACAAAGGGGGTAATGGGCCAAGAAACTCGGACCTTGTGTTGTTGTTAAAGGTCGGACAACACATGGGGGTTAAAACTCGGACAACATGGGTAAGGGTTCAAAACTCGGACTAGGGGGTATGGGGGGTTAAAGCTCAGACCAAAGGGGCAAGGCCACAAAGTCGGACCCCTTACAAGGGTTAAAGGCCGGACCATGTGTGTGGTCACAAAACTCGGACCACATGAACTTAGTAAAGATCGGACAATACTTGATAAAGAACTCGGACATCACAACCATAGGAAATTCGGACTTATCACATAAAGAAACTCGGACCCTCCTTTGCTTGTTTTAAAAGTCGGATAACATGCATATGTCTAATAGTTCGGACCTATCTTCATAAACAAAGGTCGGACTATAACATATCATTTACAAAGCTCGGACATCATAACTCACATAAAAATTCGGACAAGTTAAGCAACACAAAACTCTGACGAACATTTCAATCATTCATTCTCTGTAATCGAAGCAGTTACGTTTTCTTTATTCAAGCGAACCCTAATTTCATTCATATCAACGGCAGAATCATAACAAATCGACCAATGCTTAACAACAACAACCATCACAAGAATAATCTATCAAGCATGCAACTAACCATCATCATAATCACAATTATCCAGAATCAAATCAAAATCACAGAATATTATATGAGGAATTAGGGTTTTCATGAACACATAATCAAGAATCAAGAATTGATAATAATCAAGCAATCAATAAACAATAATCATTTACCTTGTGTTGGTTCTAGAGAAAATGTGGAATCGAAAGTGATGAATAGCTTGCCAATGATGATGTGATGATTGTCAGAGAGAACCAAAGAAGTGAAAGTACGTGCTTGGATTTTTGTGTGAGGTTTAGTGAATGATTTAGGGTTAAGTATGATTTAGGTTTCACTAATAACTCTTTACACCCTCTATAATTATATTTCACAATAGTGCACCATCTCAAACAATTTCACAGTTTCACCACCAAGTTTATGCATTTAACAAATTTATCACAATTAACACATAACCATGCACAATCACGCAATACACTTCATTGTATCAAAACGTATACAATTCCATAGCAATTAATTGTGCAAATAATTAACTACACAAACAATGAACGTGCAATAAATGCGAAATAGGAAATCTTGGAAATTCGAGTTGTCACATTATCCCCAACTTAAAAGAAATTTCGTCCCGAAATTTAGCATGCGGTTACTGAGAATGCTAGGTAAGTTGTATCGTTTACTGGTTTTCCTGGGGTGTCACATCATCCCCCCGTTGATTTGGAATTTCGTCCCGAAATTTCGCAGTAGTAGTTTCAGTCTCAGTAGTGGTTGCATTGGTTCCGAATAACTGGGGGTACTTTTCTGTCATCTGATCTTCGCGTTCCCAGGTGTACTCTGGGCCACGTTTGGAGTTCCAACGAACTCGGACAAGAGGGATTCTCTTGTGTTTGAGGACCTTAACATCCCGGTCCGTGATTTGTTTATGCATTTAACAAATTTATCACAATTAACACATAACCATGCACAATCACGCAATACACTTCATTGTATCAAAACTTATACAATTCCATAGCAATTAATTGTGCAAATAATTAACTACACAAACAATGAACGTGCAATAAATGCGAAATAGGAAATCTTGGAAATTCGAGTTGTCACATTATCCCCAACTTAAAAGAAATTTCGTCCCGAAATTTAGCATGCGGTTACTGAGAATGCTAGGTAAGTTGTATCGTTTACTGGTTTTCCTGGGGTGTCACATCATCCCCCCGTTGATTTGGAATTTCGTCCCGAAATTTCGCAGTAGTAGTTTCAGTCTCAGTAGTGGTTGCATTGGTTCCGAATAACTGGGGGTACTTTTCTGTCATCTGATCTTCGCGTTCCCAGGTGTACTCTGGGCCACGTTTGGAGTTCCAACGAACTCGGACAAGAGGGATTCTCTTGTGTTTGAGGACCTTAACATCCCGGTCCGTGATTTCTACAGGTTCCTCGACGAACTGCAACCGCTCGTCGATAGTGAGTTCCTTAAAAGGAACTATGAGGGTCTCATCTGACAGGCACTTCTTCAGATTCGAAACGTGAAAAACATTGTGAACTGCACCGAGTTCAGCTGGTAGGTTTAGCTTGTAGGCCACTTTGCCTATTTTCTCAATGATTTCGAACGGTCCGACATACCACGGATTTAGTTTGCCCCGTTTGCCAAAACGAACCACACCCTTCCAGGGTGAGACTTTTAGTAACACCCGGTCCCCGACCTGAAATTCCAACGGTTTCCTACGCTTATCCGCTTATGCTTTCTGACGGTCGCGTGCTGCCGCCATGCGTTGTCGTATTTGTGCAATCTTTTCTGTAGCGTCCACTACAATCTCCGGACCCGTGATCTGACTATCCCCCACCTCTGCCCAACAGAGAGGTGACCGGCATTTACGCCCGTACAATGCCTCGAATGGAGCGGCTTGTATGCTGGTGTGATAGCTGTTATTGTATGAGAACTCCACCAAAGGGAGGTGCTTTTCCCAGCCGTTGCCGAAATCAATAACACATGCCCGAAGCATGTCTTCTAGAGTTTGAATAGTGCGTTCAGACTGCCCATCCGTCTGAGGGTGATAAGCTGTACTCATGTCTAATCGAGAGCCGAAAGCTTTGTGCATTGCTTGCCATAATTCTGAAGTGAATCGTGCATCGCGATCCGAAATGATAGAGGTGGGCACCCCGTGCCTCGAAACAACTTCTTTCAAGTAGATGTCTGCTAATGTAGAGAACTTATCCGTTTCTTTGATAGCCAAGAAATGAGCAGACTTTGTGAGTCGATCAACGATCACCCAAATAGTATCATTCCCACGCTGGGATCTAGGCAGGCCAGTTACGAAATCCATGGAAATTTCTTCCCATTTCCACTGTGGTATCCTGGGTTGTTGCAGTAGGCCTGAGGGTTTCTGGTATTCTGTCTTGACTCTCGCACAAGTCAAACATTTGCCGACGTAAGTTGTAATGTGGGCCTTCATACTAGGCCACCAATATGTTGTTCTGATGTCGTGGTACATTTTATCCGACCCTGGATGTACCGAGTAGCGAGACTTATGAGCTTCGTCCATCACAAGTTCTCGTAAACCGCCGTATAGTGGTACCCAAATACGCCCTGTTACATAGTAGGCGTCGTCTTCCTTCTGTTCTAATCGTTGCCTTGAGCCGCGTAAGGCTTCAGCCCTGACGTTTTCTGGTTTCAATGCTTCCACCTGAGCATTTCGTATTTGTGCAGGAAGATCAGATTGAATAGTGAGCTGCAAAGCTCGTACACGCCTAGGTAGAGTGTCTTTTCGACTGAGAGCGTCAGCCACAACATTGGCTTTGCCTGGATGGTACTTGATGGTGCATTCATAATCATTAAGTAGTTCGACCCATGGTCGTTGACGCATGTTCAGTTCCTTCTGCTTGAAGATATGCTCGAGACTCCTGTGATCGGTGTAAATAGTGCACTTGGTACCGTACAGGTAGTGTCGCCATATCTTGAGCGCGAAAATAACAGCTCCCAGCTCTAAATCGTGTGTCGTGTAGTTCCGTTCATGAATTTTGAGTTGCCGCGAAGCGTAGGCAATAACTTTATCCCGCTGCATCAATACACAACCAAGTCCCTGTATCGATGCGTCACAATATACTACAAAATCGTCCGTGCCCTCTGGCAATGAGAGAATAGGTGCGCTGCAAAGCCTATCCTTTAAGTATTGAAAAGCGGTTTCCTGGGAATCTCCCCAACGGTAGGTGACACCTTTCTGTGTCAGCATAGTAAGCGGCTGTGCGATCTTCGAAAAGTCTTTGATGAATCGTCTGTAATATCCCGCCAACCCCAAGAATTGGCGTATTTCCGTTGGTGTACGCGGTGCAGGCCAGTTCCTGATCGAATCTACCTTGGATGGATCGACATGAATCCCATCCCTGTTCACCACATGGCCTAAGAAGTGGACTTCACGAAGCCAGAAGTCGCCTTTTGAAAACTTGGCGTACAGTTATTCCTTTCGAAGAAGTTCCAAGATAAGACGTAAATGCTGCTCGTGTTCCTCCTGTCCTTGGAGTAGATCAGAATGTCGTCGATGAAGACAATGACGAACTTGTCAAGATAGGGTTTGCACACCCTGTTCATAAGATCCATGAAAACTGCAGGCGCGTTCGTAAGCCCAAATGGCATGACTAGGAACTCGTAATGGCCGTAGCGAGTTCTGAATGCTGTCTTGGAGACGTCCTCATCCCGGACTCTCAGCTGATGATACCCTGACCTTAGATCAATCTTGGAATAGTAATTCGACCCTTGCAACTGGTCGAATAAATCGTCAATGCGTGGAAGAGGATAACGGTTCTTCACTGTAACCTTGTTCAGTTCGCGGTAATCGATGCACATCCTGAAAGTGCCATCCTTCTTTTTCACGAATAATACTGGAGCTCCCCAAGGCGAAGAGCTTGGACGAATGAAGCCTTTATCCAAGAGCTCTTGTAGTTGCTTTGAAAGTTCTTCCAGTTCAGTTGGAGCTAAACGATACGGTGCGCGAGCTATAGGTGCTGCTCCTGGAGCTAGCTCGACTTGAAACTCGACCTGACGATGAGGCGGTAGACCAGGTAAATCTTCAGGAAACACTTGAGGAAATTCGCATACAACTGGGATATCCTCTATTCTTTTCTCTTTTGTCGATGCATCCGTAACTAGTGCCAAAATGGCAGTGTGACCCTTTCGCAAACATTTCTGTGCCTTCAAGAAAGAGATGATGCCAACCACAGCACCACTCTTGTCGCCCTGAACTTCGAGAGGTTCCTTACCCGAACGAGGAATACGAATGATCTTCTCCTTGCATAGGATCTCTGCTTGTTGCTTGGATAGCCAATCCATGTCGACGACGATGTCAAAACTACCCAGAACTATAGGAATGAGGTCGATGGAGAAAGTCTGACCAGCGAGGATAAGATTACAACCCTGAACTATATGTGTTGCTTCTAGACTTTTACCATTAACTAACTCTAGGACATGTTTGGTGTTTAGGGTGGTTGGTGCACGTTTTAACATTTGGCTAACTTTCAATGACACGTAACTTGTATCCGCACCCGAATCAAACAATACAGTAACATAAAAGTCATCAAGAAGAAACTTACCCATGACTACGTTGGGATCATTTCTGGCATCACCCTGCCCCAACACAAATGCACGACCCCTTGCTTCATTGCCGTTGTTGTTGTTCCCATTGCCCTGGTTGTTGTTGTTGTTGCGATTCTGGTTCTGGTTTAACTGGGGGCAACCACGCTTGAAATGACCTTCAGCCCCACACTGAAAACATCCCCTGTTGCCCCGCTGTTGCTGCTGCTGATGCTGGTTCTGTGGAGCTGGTGGTGGGTGTTGCTGATTCTGATTTGCAGGTCGCGAACTCCTGCAGTCTTTAGCTTCATGCCCTAACTTGAGACATCTCTGACAACGCTCCTTACGACACCGTCCACTGTGGTGTCTGTTGCACCTATTACACAATGGGTGAACTCCTTGATATCCACCCTGCCCCCGATTGCCCGAAGAGTGCTGACTGGGACTCTGATAACTGTCAGTTTTTCGCTGCTGAACCTGTGACTGAACTGAAGTTGATCCCTTGCTAGAATCCCCATCCCATTTTCTCTTGTTGTCACTGGGAGTAGCAAGCGTAGCAGAAGTGGTAACGGTAGCAGTAGCGCTGATACGTTTAGGCAGCCTGTTCTAATCCACCGCCTGATCTGTGATGCGATGAGCGAGGCGTTGAATAGCCTGGATATTATCAAGATTAGCCGATGTCACATGGCTCTGGATCTCTGGCGCTAATCCCTTGAGGTACAACTCAATGCGCTTAATTGGAGGGTCCACCATAGTGGGACACAGCACGGCCAGCTCGTTCGACCGTTTAGTATAGGCTTCAATTTCTGACCCAGTCATTTTCAAATGGTAAAACTCATCTTCCAACTTGTGAATATCTTCCCGTGTGCAGTATTCCCTTTTGATCAGTTCCTTGAAATCATTCCAAGGGGTGGCGTTAGCAGCTACCAACCCTAGGATCTGTACTTGCGCGTTCCACCAAGTTAACGCGATTCCTTCCAAAGTACCAGTGGCATATTTCACCCTGCGAGCCTCAGGGCATTCCCACATTTCGAATACTGACTCTAGCTTCTCAAACCAATGGAGGAGTCCCACTGCCCCCTCGGTGCCACTGACTGTGCTTGGACGACAGTCCATGAAGTTCTTGAAAGTGCAAACGGGCTGATGAGCGTGTTGACCTAATGTGTAAGAACAGAACGAGGTTAAACATAAGAATTGTTTAGGAACGTAGGATCTAAAGATCCTAGGATGAGTTACGACTGCAGGGTATACCTCCTGCGTTTGCAGCTACAAGTGCCGCAGCTACTCGTTCATTGATAAGTGCCGTCAACTGGTCTTGAGTCATGTTCACACGTCCAGACATGATCTTCATAGTAAAAGTAGTGTAAGTGAGAATGGTTCGCGAGTAGTGCGATGACAGAAGAGTGTAAGCACATAGGTGTTCTCAAGCAATAACAAATAGTGAGCAATGTAATTTAAGCATACTACGAGCAAAGTTCTATGTAATTCTAGCATGTAGGCAATAAACATAAACCTTATTACCTAGGATGTTGAGTCTTGCACGTGGAGCGAAGCGTCGTTGTGGATCGTTGAGAGCACTGTTCTGGTTATAGTCTGGTTTTAATAAAAACGTTTTCCCATATTAAAACCAAGTTCTCTATAACCAATGGCTCTGATACCAATCTGTCACACCCCCAAAATCCACCTGCGGAATACCACCGCTTGGGAGCGTGACTGACCAGGATCAAGCCACCAATCATATTGAACATGTAATTAATATCAAATAAAATAAAGGCAAACCAATCATTCAATACGATAGGTGTTCAAAACATAATTATAGTATCAAGTGTAGCGGAAGCATAAGTATGAAAACCCAAAATATATCATAGTTCAAATGTTTAAATGTTTTAACATGGCATCCACGATCCATGCTCCACAACGACCTGCTCCTCCCTGTGCAAGCTCCATATATCTAACGACCTGCAAGGCATGCAGCAGAGAGTCAACAACTAGTTGAACGAGTTCACAGTTTATAGTTCAGTAATTATAATGGTATAGTAAGCCTTGTGTTTGTTCATTAAGTCATGTATCGTATTAGTTCGTATCGCAGCCCTCTAGGCATGTATGCGAAGATTAGGGAAAATTCTCAAGTATTCTAGACTAGGTATGTTTGTATCGCGGCCACCCGGCACCTGTGCGAAGTTTTAGTGTATAGTTCGCAGCCTTCCTAGGCATGTGTGCGAAGATTAGTCATATTATCGCAGCCAACCCTGGCATGTGTGCGAAGATCAGTCATATTATCGCAGCCAATCCCGGCGTGTGTGCGAAGATCAGTTCTATAAGCATCACTAGTCTAGCAGTATCTTAATCAATCACCTTCCTCACCCGAGGATCATATCACTACGTTCCATTATCTAGAGAAGTACAAATAAATAAATCAATCCCATTCCCACCCTGGGAACCCCATGCATTGGCTGTGTGAACTCACCTTGGTTTGGTCGGTATGCTATGCTCTAGGGTTTATTAAATGTCTAAGTCCGTTACACACGACCTAGGATATGTTGCACATGATACGATGTAAGTGTTTGCATCAAATTAGGGTTTGCAGATCATTGACATTCAAGCAGCTGTGTTATGTGTGTTTATTGTGTACTGGATGATATCACATAGAATGATTCATACACGCAAGATCATACAGTTGTATTCAGTATCATACGGTCATATATAGAATCATACGTCACGTAAACAGTTAATCGTATTCACATAATTCATGCGTCGTGTCTTTGATTACACAGTTTAATCTAACGTGGATGTTAACCTAATTGCCACCGTTAACATACTTAACATATTGACATCGTTAACAATCTTAACAGGTTTAACAGAGTTTGTGGCTTAACACAGTAGCATACACATCTTTACAACTTCAACATTTAATAACACACATTCAGGGCTTCATTTTATCATCACACAAAGTCAGACAGGGCTTTGCCCTTCTTAAAACTCAGACAAGAAGTGAGGGGGGGGGGCTTCCCCTGTTTAAAAGTCGGACAAAGGGGGGTAATGGGCCAAGAAACTCGGACCTTGTGTTGTTGTTAAAGGTCGGACAACACATGGGGGTTAAAACTCGGACAACATGGGTAAGGGTTCAAAACTCGGACTAGGGGGTATGGGGGGTTAAAGCTCGGACCAAAGGGGCAAGGCCACAAAGTCGGACCCCTAACAAGGGTTAAAGGCCGGACCATGTGTGTGGTCACAAAACTCGGACCACATGAACTTAGTAAAGATCGGACAATACTTGATAAAGAACTCGGACATCACAACCATAGGAAATTCGGACTTATCACATAAAGAAACTCGGACCCTCCTTTGCTTGTTTTAAAAGTCGGATAACATGCATATGTCTAAGAGTTCGGACCTATCTTCATAAACAAAGGTCGGACTATAACATATCATTTACAAAGCTCGGACATCATAACTCACATAAAAATTCGGACAAGTTAAGCAACACAAAACTCTGACAAACATTTCAATCATTCATTCTCTGTAATCGAAGCAGTTACGTTTTCTTTATTCAAGCGAACCCTAATTTCATTCATATCAACGGCAGAATCATAACAAATCGACCAATGCTTAACAACAACAACCATCACAAGAATAATCTATCAAGCATGCAACTAACCATCATCATAATCACAATTATCCAGAATCAAATCAAAATCACAGAATATTATATGAGGAATTAGGGTTTTCATGAACACATAATCAAGAATCAAGAATTGATAATAATCAAGCAATCAATAAACAATAATCATTTACCTTGTGTTGGTTCTAGAGAAAATGTGGAATCGAAAGTGATGAATAGCTTGCCAATGATGATGTGATGATTGTCAGAGAGAACCAAAGAAGTGAAAGTACGTGCTTGGATTATTGTGTGAGGTTTAGTGAATGATTTAGGGTTAAGTATGATTTAGGTTTCACTAATAACTCTTTACACCCTCTATAATTATATTTCACAATAGTGCACCATCTCAAACAATTTCACAGTTTCACCACCAAGTTTATGCATTTAACAAATTTATCACAATTAACACATAACCATGCACAATCACGCAATACACTTCATTGTATCAAAACGTATACAATTCCATAGCAATTAATTGTGCAAATAATTAACTACACAAACAATGAACGTGCAATAAATGCGAAATAGGAAATCTTGGAAATTCGAGTTGTCACACATCAAAAGTCACAACATCAAAATGCGGTCTCCAAAAAGCTGTGTAATCTGCATAATCGCGGTCCTCTCACCAAAAGTCTACCTGCGTCGAATCAAAAGGCCTATGCTGATGGCGGAGGAGGAGGGGGAAAATGAGAGAAAAGTAAGCGACACATATGTAGCCAATCCTCCTCTAAAGCACGGCTGCCGCGCAGCAAATATGCTATCTGCTGCTCGGATGTCCAAAAGCGAGCGTCTGAGTCGGGTGAAAGCGAACGTGGAGGGTGTGATGCTGCAGGTTGGGTCTGACAATGACACGGAGGTCGCTGAGCTCTCTCCAGCTCCTGTACACGATGCATCAATGCCTCCTGGCGCATCATCAAAGATGTGAGTATGTCCTCCGTAAAATACCCAACATGATATGGGTGATACGGGTCAGACAGTGGCATGACGGGTGGTGTAGTCCATAGGAATGGCTCGCTAGACGGTACGAAGGGTGGTGCAATAGTGGGAAACGGTGGTATAAATGGAAAAGGAGATGACAGCATGGGTGGAACAGGAACAGGCGGCTGCCTAGATGACCCCTCTCCAGGACGCGGTGGCGGTATGTCCTGAAGGAATGTAACTGGGAGATCAGTGCGGTGTACGTCTGTGATGTGTGGGGCAAACAGTGGGATACATGTGGGTGCAGAAATGGGTGCTGATACGGGTGCTGAAACAGGGGCTACTGGTGGTGTAACAGGTAACACGAATGGCGGGTAATCGTCATCATCATCAATCCACCCGTTACGGGTGTCGGCGTAACGTGGATCTATATGGGTAGCTAAAGGTGCACGGTCGAATAGCACCGGCATAGGATCAGGAAATGGTGCAACAACAGGATCCTCTATCAAAAGTGGAGCGTCAACATGAGCATCAACAACATGATCATCCACCAACGGTGGAGCAACAATAGGATGGTCGGCACGGGTACATCATCAACAAAAGGAGCAACACCAGGTGCATCGTCATGAACAGGGTCGTGCTCTAATGCAGGGTCAAGAGCAACTAAAGGCTCTGGGGCCACAGCTGGCTCCGGATCAACAAACTCCATATCAAAATCAGCTGGATCATCAAACACAGGATCGATAGGGGCTACAGGCTCCTCCAGGGGCTGATCTAAGTGAATGAACTCAGTATCCTGGTCAGGATCAAAACCAGGGGGAAAGACAGGATCTAGATCATCGTCAACCTCGTGATCAAACTCGAGATCGTGTGTGGGAGCAGGTGCAGCTGATGACGCCATGTCAGGATCGGTGTCGTGAGAGTTGTGCTACACTCCCTGAGTGTGTAAAGATGCAGACGCCACAGACTCAAATGAGTCTGGGACAGGTGAATGAACGGGAGCCTCCTCTGCAGGAGCATCAGCAATAGGTAGGATAACATCAGCAGCAATAGGGGCCTCACCCTCATGGTCAGCCTCAGGTGGGTCCTCCTCGAACAGATCGATGTCGTCGTCAGAAACAACATCGAGGGGCATATCATCAACTGGATAAGCAGCAAGGGGTATGGGAGCAGGGATCACCGCGAGTGGTAAATCCCCAGCGGTGTCACACCCCCAAAATCCACCCGCGGATAACACCCGCTTCGGGGGCGTGACTGACCAGGATCCAGCCACCAATTATACTAAGCATTGGTTAATATCGAAGTAATACTTACTAATCATGAGATTAGCAATACCAAGTTCAGAGTTTAAAGTTTTAAAGTTTAAACAGTAACAAGTAGCGGAAGCATAATTAAATAGTTTTTAAGCAGTGTTCATAAGGTAAGCATAATAAATGCCCAACACACGGGCAGACGACCACTACACATCCCAAGTAGCTGCTCCAGTCACTGGCCACCTGCAAAGCATGCAGTAAAGGGGTCAACAATAATGCTGAGTGAGTTCACTAGTTGTCCAGTTTTAAATTCCAAAAACTCGTTTCACCAGTTAATTTATCCGTTTATACATGCCATGGGGAGCTACCCCAAAAGTTAGCGACTAAACTGTTTTCCAATACCGAACACTAGGTAACCGAATGCGTTTCCGCAGGATGCCCCGATGTCAATGTTCTATCATCATTGACGGATGCCTGAGTACATTAGTTCACGACCGATCCCATACCATGGCACGGTGTGAGGCTGGTAAAACCTAAATAGCGCTATCAACTAATAACCCGTTCGCCTGGCACCGGCGACTAATCGGTATTATGTAGTAGGGACTTGAGTGATAGAGTTGCGTTTAGTGCCGTTAGTTGCAATCCGTATAAACAGTAATTAACTAAAAAGGTTTCCCAATACAAGGGAAGATAAAGTAAGTTTGTTTCCCAATAACTAGGGAAGGAGTGTAGACGGTATCCCCTTCACAAGGGGATAGGGTTGTTTTAGTCTCGTGTCCCAAACCACCGGGACGCATGCTTTTAAGTTGTGAACTCACCTTGGGTTGCTCGGTATGATACGTTACTTGGTTAAGTATGTTGGTCCCCACGTCCTAGCATGGTTACCAAGTATGGGTCAAGTCGGGTACAAGTAAACACGTATAAAACACACTTAGCATACATGCAAACATCTACAGTAACAAGTATACGTGCAGCCCAGTCATCAGAAAGTCCAACATACAACCAGTTAGCAGATCAGTAAACAGCCCAAACAATAGACAGCCCAACAGTTAAGGCCCAAAACAGCAAAACAGTCAAAACCCAATAACATAAAACGGCCCAGTCGAAACTAAGGTGGTTGCGACTCGCAACCGAGGTTGCGACTCGCAACTGCGGTCTCGGTCCGTCACGCTTTGGTTACGACTCGTAACCGGAGATTGCGACTTAGCAGGTTTGGTTGCGACTCGCAACCAGGTTTGATGCGTGCTGATTGCGACTCGCAACTGGGAGGTTTCGACTGGTCACGCGTGGTTTCGAGTAGCAACCAAAGGTTGCGACTCGCAACCGTGATAACGTGCATGGCAATCCCTTCTAGAACCTGCAGACTTGTACTATCCAATGAAATTGCATTTTCATGTAACTGCTGTACTATTTCCACTAAAACATGTTTGTTGGTCGATTTGTGCACAAATTTGGATCAAAATCAGTATTTTCAAAATATTTGACACATTCAACTTTCCTTCATGATGTTCATACCATAATCAAACAACATTCAACCATAATCATCATTTAAGCACAAAACTTTGAGATCAAAGAACACATTCTTAACACAAACAGTTTTGACACAATCGGCATTATATTCTCGGTTCCTATCTAGCATGATTCATCACAAATCAAAACTCATGAGATCAAGAAATCATGCATACCATTCGGTCAAAAATCATTCTAACAAGCACCTAGCATTATCCGAATAACAAAAACCATTAAACACAAAACCGGATAATTTTCATTAAGACACTAAATCACCTTCAAGCAATCTCTTAGATCATCAAACAAGCATTTCATAGTAACGAACATAAACAATCACTACCAACATTCAAGAGTTATTCAAAATCAACAAGGCCACAAACTAACCGGTTGATGAAGGGTGTGAAGGGTGGTCTTCCTAGTGCGATGTTGAGTTGATCCGAGAGCTTGATGTCTCCGATTTGGTTCCGAGAAGGAGGAGAGGAGAGGAGGTGACCTTGGTCTTGGTTTGCTAGGGTTTAGTGAGAGGAGATAAGGGGAGAGTATGAGAGTGTGAGAAGAGAGTGTGTAAAATGGATAAGGGAGGTGGGGTTGGGTTTATATAGTGCACCGAGTTGGGCTAGGGGGGTTCCGGGTTGGGTTTCTCGGTTACAAGGCCTGATCCGGCCCAAGTGCTTCACTGTTCACTCGAGACCGTGGTCTCGAGTCGGGTCTCAGGTTTGGTTCACATATATATAACACTTATATATATATACATACACATAAGTAAATCGGCACATAACACATAATAACAAATAGTTTTTCATATATTTTTACTGTTAGTCGATTACGTACACGTTTGTTACATCGAAAGGTTATCCGGAAAGATCCGAGGTGTCACATTATCCCCAAGTTTTAGGAACTTTCGTCCCGAAAGTTAAGGCAGCCACTGTCAAGCTAGTGTAAGTGAAAGCGTTTCAACGGGGTGTCACATCATTCCCCCGTTAGTTTGGAATTTCGTCCCGAAATTCGTTCGTAGCTTCAGTGCTGGGATTTTCGTTAGGGAACAACTGGGGATACTTGTGCTTCATCTGGTCTTCCCGCTCCCAGGTATACTCTGGGCCACGTCGCGAGTTCCAACGAACTCGTACAAGAGGTATCTGGCTACGTTTGAGGATTTTGATCTCTCGATCAGTGATCTCAATCGGTTCCTCAGTAAAGTGTAGCTGTTCGTCAATCGTCAGTTCCTTAAAAGGAATCACAAGTGTTTCATCCGACAAACACTTCTTCAGGTTGGATACGTGGAAAACGTTATGTACCGCACTCAGTTCTTCAGGCAGGTTCAATCTATAAGCAACCTTACCGATCTTCTCGGTAATCTCGAATGGTCCGATATATCGCGGATTAAGCTTGCCCCGTTTACCAAAGCGAACCACACCCTTCCAGGGTGAGACTTTAAGTAGAACCCGGTCACCGACCTGGAATTCCAATGGTTTCCTACGCTTATCAGCGTAGCTCTTCTGACGGTCACGAGCTGCCGCCATGCGTTGTCTGATCTGGGCAATCTTTTCCGTTGTATCTACCACCATCTCTGGGCCCGTGATTTGACTATCACCGATTTCCGCCCAGCAGAGAGGTGACCGGCATTTACGACCGTACAATGCCTCAAAAGGTGCTGCCTGAATACTAGTGTGGTAGCTGTTGTTGTATGAGAACTCTACTAACGGTAGATGCTTCTCCCAATTCTTGCCAAAGTCGATCACACACGCTCTAAGCATGTCTTCTAGAGTTTGGATGGTACGTTCAGACTGTCCATCCGTTTGCGGGTGATAAGCAGTGCTCATATCCAAACGTGAGCCAAAGCATTTGTGCATAGCTTGCCACAGTTCCGAAGTAAATCGAGCGTCTCGGTCGGAAATAATTGAGGTTGGCACTCCGTGCCTCGAAACTACTTCTTTTAAGTAAATCTCTGCCAAGGTAGAAAACTTGTCTGTTTCCTTAATAGCCAGAAAGTGCGCGGACTTGGTCAATCGATCTACGATTACCCAAATAGCATCATTTCCGCGTTGAGATCTAGGTAGCCCTGTAACAAAATCCATGGAAATTTGCTCCCATTTCCATTTCGGAATTTCTGGTTGTTGGAGTAGACCTGCTGGCTTCTGGTATTCTGTCTTGACTCTCGCGCAAGTCAAACATTTGCTAACGTATGTTGCTATGTGGGCCTTCATACCAGGCCACCAGTAGGTAGTCTTTAAATCATGGTACATCTTGTCCGAACCAGGATGTACTGAGTAGCGGGACTTGTGGGCTTCGTCCATCACGAGTTCGCGTAAATCTCCAAAGAGTGGAACCCAGATACGCCCTGTCACATAGTAAGCACCATCTTCTTTCTGTTCCATTTGCTGTCTCGATCCACGCAGAGACTCAGCCCTGATGTTTTCCGGCTTCAATGCTTCAACTTGAGCATTTCGAATCTGGGTAGGGAGGTTAGACTGGATGGTAAGTTGCAGTGCTCGCACGCGCTTTGGTACGGTGTCCTTTCGGCTGAGGGCGTCTGCCACGACATTGGCTTTGCCCGGATGGTATTTGATGGCGCATTCGTAGTCGTTCAAGAGTTCGACCCATCGACGTTGTCTCATGTTCAATTCCTTTTGCCTAAAGATATGCTCGAGACTTCTGTGATCGGTGTAAATGGTGCACTTGGTACCGTACAGGTAATGTCTCCATATCTTAAGAGCAAAAACCACTGCTCCTAATTCCAAGTCGTGCGTCGTGTAGTTCTTTTCATGCGTCTTGAGTTGTCGAGAGGCATAGGCGATAACTTTCTCGCGTTGCATTAACACGCAACCGAGCCCATGAATAGACGCATCGCAGTAAACCACAAGGTCGTCAGTGCCGTCAGGCAACGAGAGAATAGGAGCGCTACAGAGGTTATCCTTAAGCCTCTGAAAAGCAGATTCCTGCGCTGCATTCCACTTGTAGGCGACGCCTTTCTGAGTGAGTGTTGTGAGAGGTTGTGCAATCTTTGAGAATCCCTGAATGAATCTGCGGTAGTAGCCCGCCAAACCCAAGAATTGGCGAACTTCAGTGGGAGTCTTAGGCGTAGGCCAGTTCTTTATCGATTCGATCTTAGCTAGGTCGACATGAATTCCGTTCTTATTAACTACATGGCCGAGGAAATGGACTTCTCGAAGCCAAAAGTCACATTTAGAGAATTTGGCGTACAGTTGCTCGTTGCGAAGGAGTTCGAGGATAAGGCGTAGGTGCTGTTCATGCTCTTCTTGACTTTTTGAATAAATCAAGATGTCGTCGATAAACACAATCACGAATTTGTCGAGGTAAGGCTTACATACGCGGTTCATAAGATCCATGAACACTGCAGGCGCGTTGGTCATTCCAAAAGGCATGACGAGAAATTCATAGTGACCATAACGGGTCCTGAACGCAGTCTTAGAGATGTCTTCGTCACGTACCCTCAACTGATGGTAGCCTGATCGCAGGTCAATCTTTGAATAGTAGCTCGATCCTTGCAACTGATCGAATAGGTCGTCGATGCGCGGGAGAGGGTAACGATTCTTGATGGTAACCTTGTTCAACTCACGATAGTCGATGCACATTCGGAATGTGCCGTCCTTCTTCTTGACAAAGAGCACTGGGGCTCCCCAGGGTGATGAACTAGGACGGATAAATCCTTTATCCAATAATTCTTGTAGTTGCGTAGAGAGTTCCTTCAGTTCTGCAGGGGCTAGACGGTACGGTGCACGAGCTATGGGTGCTGCTCCAGGAGCTAGCTCGATTTGGAATTCGACCTGACGGTGGGGTGGGAGTCCAGGTAGTTCCTCAGGAAATACCTCGGGATAGTCGCGTACTACAGGAAAATCTTCAATCCTCTTTTCCTTATCGTGGGCGTTGGTGACAAGTGCTAAGATAGCGGTGTGCCCTTTCTGCAAACACTTCTGGGCTTTTAGAAGCGAGATAATGCCTGTGACTTCTCCACCTTTGTTGCCTTTGACGATGAGGGGTTGACCAGAACGACGAGGTATACGAACTGCTTTCTCTTGACAGAGGATCTCAGCGCGATGTTTGGATAACCAATCCATACCAATGACGACGTCGAAGCTTCCAAGTTTGACAGGGAAGAGATCGATACTAAACGTATGGCCAGACAATTCTAGGGTGCAGTCGTGGATCACGTGCGTGGCCTCGATGTTCTTACCATTAGCTATCTCGACGGTGTGCTTAGAACTTAATAATGCAGGCGAGTGCTTAAGTTTCTTACTAATGCGAAGGGATACATAACTGGCATCGGCACCGGAATCAAATAACACAGAAACATAACGATCATCAAGTAGGAACTTACCCGCCACGACGTTGGGATCGTTCCTCGCTTCTCCAGCTCCAATTACGAAAGCTCTGCCCCTTGCATTTCCAGCATTGTTATTCTGCTCATTGTTCCCAGCTCCCTGGTTGTTGTTGCGATTCTGATTCAGTTCAGGGCAATCCTTTCGCATGTGCCCTGTTGCCCCACATTTAAAACAAGCTCTGTTGTTTCCCTGCTGCTGTTGCTGTTGAGGTTGTTGCTGATTCTGCCTTGCTGGGAACTGACTTCTGCAATCCTTGGCTTCGTGCCCTATCTTGTGGCATCGCTGACACTGACCCTTGTTACATGCCCCATTGTGGTGCCTGTTACACTTGTTGCACTTAGGGTAGTTTCCCCGGTAGCCACCCTGTTGCTGATTGCCCTTGTTGTTGTCAGTTTTCCTTTGCTGAGCTGGGGCTTGAGTAGGGTTAGCATCCTTGCCCTGATTTCCATCCCACTTTCGTTTTCCATCACTAGAACTTCCTTCCGCAGCACTGATCCTTTTGGGCAACCTGCCCTCTTCCACAGCCTGATCGGTGAGTTTGTGAGCAAGTCGAACGATCGGCTGAATGGTAGTGTGGTTGGCTGAAGTTACATGGCTTCGGATTTCTGGGGCCAGACCCTTGATGTACAGTTCGATCCTTCGGTACATGGGTCGAGACATGTTTGGACAAAGAGCAGCATAGTCGTTGGACAGCTTGGTGTAGGTCTCAATCTCTGACCCAACCATCTTGAGTTCATAGTACTCATTCTCCAGCTTGTGGATGTCATCCCTGTGACAGTACTCTTCCTTGATCATATCCTTGAAATCTTCCCACGCAGTAGCGTTTGCAGTCTCCAAACCAAGCATCTGAATTTGCGCTTTCCACCATGAAAGTGCGCTTCCCTCTAGAGTACCAGTAGCAAACTTCACCCAGTTAGCAGTTGGGCATTCACAGACAGCAAAAACAGCTTCGACCTTCTCAATCCAGTGCAGAAGGCCTATGGCACCCTCCGTGCCATTGAAAGGAAGAGGCTTGCAATCCATAAAGGTCTTGAAGGTACAAACACGTGGTTGCACAGGTGCAGGCTGACCTATAGGGTGAGCTGCGAAAGCTGCAGCCACAGTGTTGAGCAGGCTAGTGAACTGAGCCGGGGTCATATTGACGTTTCCTCGTCCGCGTCCACTCATTGTCTTCATAACCAGAAAACATAGTATGAGTGCGTGATAGCGAGAATAAGATAGGAGAGAGAAGATGTATCTATCTAATCAGGCAACTAGTACGTATAGCAAAGCAGAAAGCATAAGACAAGTAAGCAAGTAACTATGGGTCCGAGCTATGAGGTCAGATAAGTCGAGCCTTGTACTTGGAGTGTAGTGTCGTCACGAGTCACGGGTTATAGTCTGGTTTTTCTCAAAAAGATTTTTCCCCTTTTTAAAACCGAGTTCACTATAACCAATGGCTCTGATACCAATCTGTCACACCCCCAAAATCCACCCGCGGATAACACCCGCTTCGGGGGCGTGACTGACCAGGATCCAGCCACCAATTATACTAAGCATTGGTTAATATCGAAGTAATACTTACTAATCATGAGATTAGCAATACCAAGTTCAGAGTTTAAAGTTTTAAAGTTTAAACAGTAACAAGTAGCGGAAGCATAATTAAATAGTTTTTAAGCAGTGTTCATAAGGTAAGCATAATAAATGCCCAACACACGGGCAGACGACCACTACACATCCCAAGTAGCTGCTCCAGTCACTGGCCACCTGCAAAGCATGCAGTAAAGGGGTCAACAATAATGCTGAGTGAGTTCACTAGTTGTCCAGTTTTAAATTCCAAAAACTCGTTTCACCAGTTAATTTATCCGTTTATACATGCCATGGGGAGCTACCCCAAAAGTTAGCGACTAAACTGTTTTCCAATACCGAACACTAGGTAACCGAATGCGTTTCCGCAGGATGCCCCGATGTCAATGTTCTATCATCATTGACGGATGCCTGAGTACATTAGTTCACGACCGATCCCATACCATGGCACGGTGTGAGGCTGGTAAAACCTAAATAGCGCTATCAACTAATAACCCGTTCGCCTGGCACCGGCGACTAATCGGTATTATGTAGTAGGGACTTGAGTGATAGAGTTGCGTTTAGTGCCGTTAGTTGCAATCCGTATAAACAGTAATTAACTAAAAAGGTTTCCCAATACAAGGGAAGATAAAGTAAGTTTGTTTCCCAATAACTAGGGAAGGAGTGTAGACGGTATCCCCTTCACAAGGGGATAGGGTTGTTTTAGTCTCGTGTCCCAAACCACCGGGACGCATGCTTTTAAGTTGTGAACTCACCTTGGGTTGCTCGGTATGATACGTTACTTGGTTAAGTATGTTGGTCCCCACGTCCTAGCATGGTTACCAAGTATGGGTCAAGTCGGGTACAAGTAAACACGTATAAAACACACTTAGCATACATGCAAACATCTACAGTAACAAGTATACGTGCAGCCCAGTCATCAGAAAGTCCAACATACAACCAGTTAGCAGATCAGTAAACAGCCCAAACAATAGACAGCCCAACAGTTAAGGCCCAAAACAGCAAAACAGTCAAAACCCAATAACATAAAACGGCCCAGTCGAAACTAAGGTGGTTGCGACTCGCAACCGAGGTTGCGACTCGCAACTGCGGTCTCGGTCCGTCACGCTTTGGTTACGACTCGTAACCGGAGATTGCGACTTAGCAGGTTTGGTTGCGACTCGCAACCAGGTTTGATGCGTGCTGATTGCGACTCGCAACTGGGAGGTTTCGACTGGTCACGCGTGGTTTCGAGTAGCAACCAAAGGTTGCGACTCGCAACCGTGATAACGTGCATGGCAATCCCTTCTAGAACCTGCAGACTTGTACTATCCAATGAAATTGCATTTTCATGTAACTGCTGTACTATTTCCACTAAAACATGTTTGTTGGTCGATTTGTGCACAAATTTGGATCAAAATCAGTATTTTCAAAATATTTGACACATTCAACTTTCCTTCATGATGTTCATACCATAATCAAACAACATTCAACCATAATCATCATTTAAGCACAAAACTTTGAGATCAAAGAACACATTCTTAACACAAACAGTTTTGACACAATCGGCATTATATTCTCGGTTCCTATCTAGCATGATTCATCACAAATCAAAACTCATGAGATCAAGAAATCATGCATACCATTCGGTCAAAAATCATTCTAACAAGCACCTAGCATTATCCGAATAACAAAAACCATTAAACACAAAACCGGATAATTTTCATTAAGACACTAAATCACCTTCAAGCAATCTCTTAGATCATCAAACAAGCATTTCATAGTAACGAACATAAACAATCACTACCAACATTCAAGAGTTATTCAAAATCAACAAGGCCACAAACTAACCGGTTGATGAAGGGTGTGAAGGGTGGTCTTCCTAGTGCGATGTTGAGTTGATCCGAGAGCTTGATGTCTCCGATTTGGTTCCGAGAAGGAGGAGAGGAGAGGAGGTGACCTTGGTCTTGGTTTGCTAGGGTTTAGTGAGAGGAGATAAGGGGAGAGTATGAGAGTGTGAGAAGAGAGTGTGTAAAATGGATAAGGGAGGTGGGGTTGGGTTTATATAGTGCACCGAGTTGGGCTAGGGGGGTTCCGGGTTGGGTTTCTCGGTTACAAGGCCTGATCCGGCCCAAGTGCTTCACTGTTCACTCGAGACCGTGGTCTCGAGTCGGGTCTCAGGTTTGGTTCACATATATATAACACTTATATATATATACATACACATAAGTAAATCGGCACATAACACATAATAACAAATAGTTTTTCATATATTTTTACTGTTAGTCGATTACGTACACGTTTGTTACATCGAAAGGTTATCCGGAAAGATCCGAGGTGTCACAAGCGGGATGGCCATCAGCAGGCTCGGCTACGACGTCAGGCTCTGATACCAATTGTAGGTCCCCTTGAGTCTATGGATCGTCACAGAATCGTCTTTCCAATCAAGAGTGCGGAATCCTCTTGATCAGAATTAGCAGAAAACGTGTAGGAAACAGAAACAGCAAATCACTTTCAAACCGGGTTTTATTGATTATCTATCAAGACTGATTACAATCAATCAAACCCTAACCACAAACCCTAATTTCGTCCAAGCAAGTACTCTCACGAAATTATGTCTCTCAAACTCTGTTTTGGCTGATTAACTTTAACCCTAATGTCTAACCTTGTTTATATAACACAAGGTTCACAACTGGGCTAGGTTATAGACTACTGGGCTGCGAATTGGACAGGCCCAATTCGCCCCCCATCACCCAATCCTTTGGGTTTAGTTAGCCCAAACATTACAACTAACTATTACAAAGCTAAACCCGCTAACCGTTTATCGTTTAACTAATTACAAGATATCCAAAGACCAAATCTAAGCTGTTGTCACAAACATGCACCAACAAACTCCCCCTTGACAATAGCTTCATAAAAACTTTGTCTTGAGTCAAAACTTTGTCTTCGGTCTTCTTGCAATCTTCAAGTAATCTTGCACTGTCTTTGGTCTTTGGATAGCTTCAGCTTCAATAGCTTCTGTCAGCAACAGACTGTCAGCAACAGACTCCCCCTAAGCTGATGCATCCAATCACCAAATCTTCAAAACGTTAGCGTTTGAGTAAACTCCAGTTCAGCATTTGCACAGCAATCTTCAAACTCTTCAATCTTGTCTGCAATATAGAAAGGAGGTTCTACCATGCAGCCAATCATAACTCTCATCTTCACACGTCACAGCAACTTCTCAGCAACAAACCGCTTCAATCTGAACACTATAAAACCAACATCTCGAGAAACCATAAGAATTTTTCAACATAAGTTAAATAAATTATTATTTTTCAAGAGATTAGTTAAACTGTGTAACAGATTAAGTTTTTTCAAAATCATCAACACGCAAAACATTTTGCTCAACACACAAGAACCTGCAGTAGTTAAAATTTGAACTCACTTACTAACACCGTCTCCCCCTATCGGTAACAGTTCCTCCATGAATAACAGTTTTCCGTACGTTAAGAATTTTAACAGAAAAAGACACTATTTTTGTATTTTTGTATTTTCTGAAAGCAAGTAAATAACAAAAACAATAAACACTCTATTTTTGCGAGAATCACTGGTAAGAAGATCATATCAGCACAAGCAAACTGTTTCACACAATTATATAATTCTTTATTTAATTTTTTGTGAAAAGCAGTTCAAGACGATTACCAGTATGTTTGTCCACTTAAACAAAATGCATGAACGTTTCAAGTACCATTACCATATGATACATTAAGGTAATTTTATTTACTGAAATACGAGCGTGTCCCACTTCAGGATATACCCCCACGATCAAGGTATGCACAAAGATTCATCGTAGTAGGTGAGTATACTGATATCATCCTTCAAGATATCATGACTGTGTCTAGATCTGCATAAAATCTGTTTTATCATGTTTTAATTGCTTAACTATGAACACCCACATAAATACTAATCAAATCCTGGAAATATAAACAGCACACTCTATCATGCATGTATCTTCCCTACCACATATTTCACAAGTCCAATCCTGAGTTCTGAAATCTTAACTGGGAATAGGTTGAGAAGAGAACATAATAGATCTTTAGTAGAGATGGTATAATATACAGATCAAATGAGATTTTCTCAGTTTGATATAGGTTTCTTGGGTTTCTTTTGGGCACTTGAGGGCCTCTTTCGGGTGTATTAGATCTATAGCGCGACAACGTACAGCTAGGTCAGCATGTATCTGGATGCAGCAGAAGCTGTCGTTGCCTAGCACCTCCAGGTCAGCATATATCTGGATGCAGCAGAGGAGGTACACGACTTTGTTCAGAGAAGATTTCAGAATCAGATCAAAATTGTGTGTATCGGGAAATATACAGACATTCAAATAGAAATGAGCTAATTCCAAGTGATTATCTTTCCTGGGGTCATGTACAATTTTAGTTCTAACAGACAGACAGCCAAGATATCCCTAGTTAAAACAACAGTATAAA
Organism: Helianthus annuus; assembly: GCF_002127325.2. NCBI lineage: Eukaryota > Viridiplantae > Streptophyta > Magnoliopsida > Asterales > Asteraceae > Helianthus > Helianthus annuus. The sequence goes on from NC_035445.2 coordinate 27,837,926, forward strand.
GACCCAAAACTTCAGATTTTGGCAATCTATCAACGCAAGAATTAAGGTCATCAAACCATACATCACTGTTATGTTCCCCACTCATATTCAGTTCATTTAAGTTTATATCACATTGGTAAGTTGATTATTTCATGCTTTTGCCTACTGGTACATCATATGATGAAGCTGCTATCACACTTAAGCAATTTAATTTCAAGTTCAGTGTGACAGTCTAACTTGCTGATGTACTATCATTTCTCCTTTTCACACAGTGATAACTCATTTTTGATTTTCTATTTTTTTTTTATGTTTTTGATTTTTCAATTTTTTTTTGTTGTTTTTTTTTTTGATTTTTTAAGAAAAGCAGTAAACTATTTACAAAAATTCTTATGAAAAACCAGTTATTCAGAATTCCTCATCCCGTTGAGTTCGACTAAGTGTTCAAAGCGAGCCCTGTCAAATGCTTTAGTATAAAGATCTGCCAGGTTATCCTCTGTGTCGACTCAGCACTTTGAACTTCAATTTAAATCATTTAATATATATATATATATATATATATATATATATATATATATATATATATATAACAACAATCTCACATCCCCCTTCATGTGCCTAGAGCAGCCACTATCAACATAAGTTGATAATCCTCCTTAGCAGCTCCTGCACACACCAACTAAGAAATTAGTTAGATTGGGGGACCCAAGCCTTAATGGTCTTGGGTCGTCCAAATTCACCAACCACTGGAACATCCATCCAATATCCATTACTCCTAACTGGAGTCTTTGAACTTAGACCTGTTGGAATTTGATTTTGATTTCCACTAGGTCTTTGGTCCTGAGGGTTCCTATATACATTTGGACAATTTGACCTTTGGAAATTTTGATTTTGAAACCTTGAATTTTGATTCCAAGAAGCATTATTGTTGTAATTTCTAAAGCCATTGTTATAAAAAGTTCGACCACCATTATTTTGGTATCGATTTTGATATTGACATTGACTTCTGAAATTATTAGAATTAAAGTTGTTCATTCTAGGTGAACTGCTTCTAGGTCTGTGATATCTGCCTGGTGGAGATCTAGGCTGAAATCTTTGTTGATTTCTTTGAAAACGTGGAACTTGTGGAGTTCCTTTTTCAGCCTTATCTACACCAACAACAACATTTTGTGGTTGCTTAGGAGCAGATTTCTTTGGAGAATTTGAACCTTTCTCCTCACTATCACCACTCTTCACTGGTAATTTTCCTCTCTGTTTGTCACTCATTTGTGCTTCACTATTTTTGTTTGGACAGCAGCTAGCTACATGTCCCTTGGTGTGACACCTGAAGCACGATCTCCTTTTCAAAGACTTCTTAGCAGGAGTCTCTGAGGTAGATCCCTTATCAGATGGTGATGATGCCTTGGAAGAATTTTGTTCAGTTTGCTTTGATTCAGATTTTTCTTTGTTTTTATTTTTAGCAAACTCTACATTTGATTCTTTTTCAATAACAGCGGTTTCATTTTTCATATCACTACCTTGAACAAAATTAATCTTTTTAACAAAAGTTTGATTTTTGCTCTTAGGAGGTGAATATTTCTTTTTCAAAGATTCCCTGTTATTGTTCTTCCTGGCATCACCACTCTCAGACCCTTCACCTTGACTTGATGTCGATCCGAAACTACTTGGTGCAGTTGACATATAGGCTGCTAGCTCATTTTCATCCGGGAGGAAAGAATAGTCATGACTAAGAGGAGGTGGGACTTCATTAAAGCCCTGGAAGCCCACAGTGGTCTTGTCATTACTCTTCTTTAACCCACCCATCATGTGTTTCATGACAAAAGACGAATCTCTGAATTGACTTAATTTCTGTTCAAGTTCAATAATTTTGAGTTGTGCATCTGACAACTCTTTGCATTTTTCAGAATTCTCTTTTGTTTTCTCAGCCATCATTTCGTGAGCTAAGTCTATTACTTGAAGTTTTTCGTTTAATTTGCAAGTTAAGGCTTCGATTTCACTTTCATAACCTTTTATCTTCTTCAAGTATAGAGATTCATTTCTTTTAGCAAAAAAGTTTGACTCTTTTATGCTAGACATCTCGCTCACCAGACTTTGATTTTGAGTTGACAGCCTGTCAACCTCACCCTGTAGTTCACGACATCTCAAACACACAGAATTAGATTGTACCTCTTTCTCATGAACTTCTGTGGTTTCATCAGCAACAACCTTTTCAGCTTCACTCTCTTTCTCTACTTCAGCATCCACTTTAGCTTCATTACTTTTCACTTCTGATTCAGCATCACTCACAGTAGTTTCAGCCTCATCAACTGGCACTATCTCTGCCATGAATGCCTGAGTGGCATTCTCATTTCCCTGATATCTCTTTTGTAATGCATCCCACGTATCCTTTGAATTTGTGTACTTTGTGAAGGTATGCTTGATGCTATCAGGTAAGGATGACTTTATTGCAGCTAAAGCTCTCTTTTCAGCTTCATACACTTTCTTATCAGCCTCATTCATGTTCACGTAGTCTGTTCTACGTCGTCTGCCCTCAAAATCATGTACTGGGTTTATGTACCCATCTTCAATACATATCCACATTCGTGCATCCTGAGATTTAATGAAGGATTTGAAGTTGTCCTTCCATGTAAGATAATTCTCCACCTTCATCATCTTAGGAGCATTCAAGTTGGTGATGTTCGACATTTTAAACGTTGCAGACTGAGAAAACCGTACAAAATATATCCGAAAACAGTGGTTACCAAATTACACCTTTAGAATCGTCTCAAAAAGACGAGTCCAATGATATATAATGTCAAAAACCGAAATCGTGATTGTCCTAAAAATCACACGAGTTCAACGGTGCAAACGGTTCTGTCAAACGAGCTACGGATCGATTTCTATTTGCGAAACACTGAAATTTTTCCGACGCTTGCCAATAAAAATTCCACCCCTTATCTTTGCTGCTAATTTCGCTGGGAATGCTGTTAAATTCGCTAGTTAACTGTTAAATTCGCTGGGTTACTTAAATTTGCTGGTAAACGAAGTTAATTTTGCTGGTCTATTTCGCTGTTAATTTCGCTAAATTCGCTGATCAATATCGCTATCCAACGACCAATAAATTCGCCGAAAAACCGTGGTAATTTCGCTGTGGAGAATTACACGGTCACCAAAGTCGCCTTTGGATTTTAACTTCGCCGGTAAGTTTGCTGGTTTAAGTTCGCAGATCAGTCAAAATCGCCAGAAACAGCTAATTTCGCCCAGTAACTATGGAAAGTCAATCTGTTCGAATATTTGATGATTTTCTGATTTTCCTAACAACTTTCTGCAAAATCAAAACAAGCAAATTATCAGTGATTTTCGAAAATCAACAAGAAACAGAACGAAGAACGCGAAGAACACGAAGAACAATCTTCGAATCTTCAAGTGTTTCCAGCCAAAATCCTTCAATCAATCAACCAAAAACAGTCCTGCAAACCCTAAAACCTGCAAAACAGCAATCAAACAAACCAGAATATCAAAACAACCAACAAAAATCAAAAATCAGAATCAAAACACACCAAAATTTCGAAAATTTTAAAAACCCTAATTATCAGGTTTCAAAAATTTCGAAATTTTACTCCCTGTTTCTGCAGCAAACAATTCTGAACCGAGCAATCAAGAGCCTAATGCTCTGATACCAATTGTAGGTCCCCTTGAGTCTATGGATCGTCACAGAATCTTCTTTCCAATCAAGAGTGCGGAATCCTCTTGATCAGAATTAGCAGAAAACGTGTAGGAAACAGAAACAGCAAATCACTTTCAAACCGGGTTTTATTGATTATCTATCAAGACTGATTACAATCAATCAAACCCTAACCACAAACCCTAATTTCGTCCAAGCAAGTACTCTCACGAAATTATGTCTCTCAAACTCTGTTTTGGCTGATTAACTTTAACCCTAATGTCTAACCTTGTTTATATAACACAAGGTTCACAACTGGGCTAGGTTATAGACTCCTGGGCTGCGAATTGGACAGGCCCAATTCGCCCCCCATCACCCAATCCTTTGGGTTTAGTTAGCCCAAACATTACAACTAACTATTACAAAGCTAAACCCGCTAACCGTTTATCGTTTAACTAATTACAAGATATCCAAAGACCAAATCTAAGCTGTTGTCACAAACATGCACCAACACAACGCAAGGGGCTGGAAGTCGTCATCATCGGTACTGGTAGTATCGGAAGTGTAGACCTCGCGCTCCGACAAAACTATGTCATCTGATACTATCGCCATGGGATCTGAAGTGTCTGAAACTCCAGTGTCTGATGAAGAAGGCCTGATGTCTGTAACACAAGCACACATATGCACAAACCATCAATCATATAATCAAACAAACATGTTAGTCACCAGTAAGTATACAAGTAATTCTTCCTAATCTCACTAAACTACCCTCCCAGCCTCTCAGACTGAACCTCCTAGTCTCTCAGACTAACTCCCTGGCCTCTAAAACCAGACCTCCCCAATCTCACAGATTGGTTCCTCAGTCTACATGACTGAACCTCCCCAGCCTTTAGGGCTGAAACTCCCCCAGTCTCCATGGCTGAACCATAAATGTTGAAAAAGTGCTCATACTTTTTGTTTGTAAAAAAAATGTTTTGTATCCTGGATCTGGACGTAATGTATGCAATGTAAAAATGTTTTTGTGAGAGCCCTAGTGATCATAGTCTAGACTCGAGAAGGAATCCTAGTTAGCTATGATCAATGCTCTGATACCAAGCTGTCACACCCTGGCTTTGCGGAAGCGTGGGTTTATTTGGTGTGACTTCTAAATACCATAGCTTAATCACAACAAAGCTATATGAAAGTAAAACCATGATGATCATCCATTGATTCAAATTTTAAAAATAAAATACGACAACATTGTTTTAAAAGTTGGCACATGCATTGGAATTACAACACAACATAATAAAAAACATTGTTCATACGACACAACCATAAAACATGAAATAAACACAGTTTAAGACTTGTGACTTGTCCAGGCAAAAGTCACAACCCCTAAACTTGGATGACATCATCTCTCCTACGCAGCTGGATGACATAGCATACCTTGCCAGATCCCTAATTCCCTGAAATACATGTAATTTGAAAAATCAACAAAAAGTTGAGCGAGTTCATGTAAAAGTGAGTATGAATAAACCTTTAAGTCTATATAAAAAGTCCCTGGTATGTAGCAATAAGGAAAAAGAGATCACCAATGGGTTGCAAAGCCACTGGTATGTGTGAGAAAGTGCAGGGAAACTCAAACCTAGCAAATTTGTACCGGGCTTCCGGCTGTAAGACACAGTCACCTCTATGGGTCATCCTGACCTCACGGGTGTGGGCTCGCTACACCCAAATAGATCTATCACTCTTGTGTCCCTCGGTCCTAACAAAGAGGATTAATGGCCTCGAGCGTTATACCCACCCCTCACATGATCTAGTTGTAGTAAAAACCCTCTCTAAGTTAACCATACCATGTAATAAAATTTGTAATAGTTATCGCATGTATTTCACCCCCGAAGTATAAAACTGAAAACAGTAAAGAGAAAAGGGGGACTTGAACTCACAGAAGTGCATCTCGAAATAGTCGGTCCCAAATCAACCTGCTGCATGACGACCTACACGTACTAACTTCTATTAGACGGACGGCCGTGCCTTGGCATAAGGTTTAACGTTTTTGGGAAATAGTTAGACAACTATTTCGTATTTACACTCCTTAACTATTTTATAAGTATATTGCTTCCCAAGGATGGGGGTATTAATACATGTATGCTTTATAATTCCGAAAATGTATTTTTAAGTCTCACTTGAAAAATATATTTAATCACTTTGTCTAAAATGTTTTAGTTTTCCAAATATATATATATATTTTTCCCAAAAATATTATATTTTATTCTACAAGTTTTTCCAGAATAATACTTCAACAATAATATTCTAATAAGAGTATTTCATTCCGAAAAAATACATAAGTTACATTTTTAAAGTTCGCGTTTTATTTCGATACTGTTAAAACTTAAATATTCATTTTGTGAGGGAGTTGATATTATTTTGGAAGTCGTTATTTCATGATATTTCAAGTAATATTATTTTTACTCTAAAAATAATATATCTCTAGTTCACATAATAAACACATAATCACAAAAGCGTTTTACTATAAAATATATTCTAAATATATATTTAACGAGTTTTATTTACGAAAATCCACCTCCGGTACTTTGTAATTTTTGTAATAAAAATCATGGCGAAGTTTATTTTTGAAAAACAAGTCAAAAATATATTTGTAAACACTTATTAGAAAAATATTTTCTAAGTGTTATATTTCTGGAAAAATTTCACCAGAGTTTCCTCTGTAACTGGAAGTGTCCATGCTTTTAGCATATCATTTTCTTTTTGTAAAAATCACCAAACAATTTACCAATCAACAATATACAATATTTATCCATCAACTTGACAAAATATGAATTAATCATAAACTCATGAACTTGAAGTTTTTGTAAAAATATGTAGTAAATCACCAACACATTTAGTAGGTTTTGTTATTTCTAAAAATAAGTTTAGTTTCTTGTAAACTTCATTTTTAAAGAATTTGATGTTTAACAACTTCTAGTCAAGATTTACAAAAACATTTCTTTATGAAATTTTATTGTTACACAAGTGTTTACACACTTGTTTAGTTACTATAAATGCTTCTTGTTTATAAAATACCTGAGTTTTAACAAAACTAGCATTTTCCGCTTGGTTCTTTCGAAAAACCACTTGTAGGTCTTTAGATCCACAAGTTTACAACTATATTTTACAAGAAATTCAAGTTTCAAGTTCATGGTGGATGGTTTCATCATCTTTTCACATCTTAACACTAACATACTACTAGTTCATGTTCTTGAACATGATCTAGTATGGTTAGATGGTGATCCATCCCACTTTTAGTAACAAACAACATCAAAAAATCACAACTAAACAAGATTTTCATGATTTACACAACTAGCTTCTCTTTATCCATCATTAATCACTTATGTTCAAGACTTTATGTTATGTTCTTTAGTGTTCTTGATTTTTAACCATTAAACCTACTATTAACCACCATAAACAAGATCAAGATGATGATTAGAGACACTTACTACTAGCTCAAGGCTAGGGAAGAAACAAGGTATAAATGTGGTGGATAAAAGAGATCTAGAGCGGTTCTTGCACTTTCGAGATCACCGGGCTTGTTTGTATGACTCCTTGCTTCTATGGATGTATGTGAAATGGTTGAACCAAAGCTTGATGATGGGTGTGTAGTGGTGATGGTGTTCGGCCGAAGACAAACAAGAGTGAAGGAGAGAGAGCAAGTTTGAGTTGGTGATTTGTGAATGAGAGTTCTTAACCTTTGGTGTTTACTTATAAACCACTAATCACTATTATCCAACATGTAATGTGTTTACTAGATATCAAACATAAGTGATTAAAATAATCAAAGGATTGGTAAGGGTGGGTCACCCTTGTGACCGTCGAGATGGGGGGGGGGGTAAGGGGTTGGTTTTCAAATGGATAGTTACTAATTAGTTAGATCTCAAAGTGATAAGTAAGTGTATTAGTGTGTGTGTGTGTGTGTGTGTAATAATATTGTAACACCACGTAAAAACGTGTCCAGTTATATATAGACACGTGTCCCGAACTTCAAACGAGTGTATTCTCGTGAAGGACTTAAAAGGTCAACATGCCCAAACTTGAGCCTCTGATTGACACTTCGTGGGAGATTTGTTCTTAACCGAAAGGTTAATTGAATACAAGAAGCCATTTCGTGTATACATATGAAAAATAAGGCTACGGGAATTAAACATGTCAACATGTTAAGTTTACCTCTGAATGACCTTTTTGAATAATTCCCGAAAGCATTATAAATTATATTGACACGTTGATAAATGGCTATTAGGGAGGTTAAACTTTGGCTACTAATAATAGTTCATAATTCAATTCAAGAATTTGAAGTTCATATGAAAAGCCGACAAACCTTCATGTTTGGACAACTTCTTTAAATACAAGGAAACACAATTGCATGGCATTGTTATTGGGCATTCAGAACTGGTCATATGGACTATTGTACTGAATTATGGGTCAAGATTCGGACAATTGAAATGCATGGTGAAGTGTATAAAAGTTATAAAATTTTTGTCCTCTGGTCAACGGTTACGGACCGTATGGCCCTAGGCTTACGGTCCGTAAGGTGGTAATGGGCGTTGCAAATTAAGTTCAGTTACGGATCGCATGGATTGAGGTTTACGGTCCGTAAGATTCGAATACGGTCCGTAAGATGTCTAGCTTACGGTCCGTAAGCTCGTCGCTGGGCAGAAATTATGGACAGATGTATGTTAAGCTGTTAAACCGACTCTAACATATAATTTCCGAAACCTTGGACTCTTGGATGGTTTTTATAAACCACTAGGACACCTGGAGTGATCCTAGGGCCTCCAACAACAGCTGCAATGATCTTGGAACTTAGAATTTCACTATATAAGGAGCTTTAGTATTGAGTTCATGAACACTTCATTTGTAAACAATCTCAAATCAACTCCTGGAGCATTGCAAGGACCTGGAGAAGACTTTCAAGGGTAGAAAAGATTGCTAGGACCTTAAGTAAGCTTCTAATTACTTATTTAGTTGTTTAATTTAGATTAATTGCTTTAAAGTCAAACTTTTAGTAGTTTCAGTTTGACTTTCGTTTTAATTACATGTGGCTTAACCACTGATCAAATTGAAAGTGGTTATGAAACCACATTAGTATAGGTAACTAACCCCTAAAAGGGTGTCTCCTAATTATCTCGTTTGACTGATTAAATGTCGGGTCAAAGTAGTTTGACAAAAAGTCAAACTAGACTGAAATTACATAATTGATTAAAATTAATAAACCAGAGGTTCTAAATTATATTATAACATTCTAATGACTCGGTAATGACTACACAAACATGTTTTATCAGTCCTAATCCGACAATTAATCGTCTAAGGGCAGATTATAACCGAAAGTCGCAAAAGCTTGACTTTTGCTATGACTTTCAATTCTGACCCATTCAAGCTTATTTCTTCCATGTTTTAAGCTTCCATTAGGACCATAATACATTGTAGTATAACTCTCTGAAGTTATATTACATAGTGCCTAATCGTTTGTAAATTATGCTCTTGATCGTAATTATGCTCATTAATGCCTAAAACGCCTTTTTTGCATAAAACCGAGATTTTTAGCAATATGAATGAACTAAAACCTTTGCTACTGATATTTGGACATGCCCCGAAAGTTTGACATCAGTTTGAGGTCTAGAATGAGAGTTATGCTAAATATCGTAATTAAAGAACTACTTAGTAATTAAAAAGCGTATTTAGCATTAAGTCCATCTAGACCCAATTTTTGACACCAATCCTTTTACCTACTGATGTTAAATATTATTTTGGGATTTTTGAAGATTTTTATTTAATTTTTAAACTGAACTTAACATAAGATTATAGCCTAATTCCGGTAATTACCAATTTTGCCATTTTCATGCATAAATTGAGTTTTACATAATATTTTGAAGCCAAACTTTTTGCCACTGATCCTAAATGATAAATGTACTATTTTGAACCTCATAAACTGACCAAAATATCAGATTTCTTATTTTTACCATATTAGCCCTTTAAATCACATATTTAGCGTTTTTAGCACCTAGTTTGGGTCAAAACTATATTTATCATTTAAAACCCATAACTTACTGATGTTTTAAGTTAATTTACATAATATTACAGTAAGTTAAAGTTTTAAACTCAGGAACCTATTTTTAGCTTTTAAAAGTCTATGTAAAATTACCAAAATGCCCTTATGGGACTTATTTTGGTTTAAATTGCTTTTGGGCATAAATGTTGATATACTACTGTTATATTAACATATTTTGAGCATAATAATGATTAAGACCTGTTTATAGCTTGTCCGGTTACCCGTTACGCATTTACGCGTTCGGATCGGTTTACGTAACTAGTTTACGTAAAATAGCCGAAACGGGCTTAACCTTGTCATTAAAACCTCATTTTCCAGAAGGTGTTTAGTTTACCCATATTATACAAGTATTCAAGCTTGTCGGATCTAAATCACATTCTATCCCGGTTTCCGTTTAATCTACCGGTTAGGTCCGTAAGGTTTCTTTCTAGCTAGTCGGTCTAAGTCTTTGACTTAAGTAAAGACCCGTTAGCTTCCTAATAGATAATTAAACATTCTTACAGATTTATAGCTTCCGGTAAAAAGTATCTTTCAAGAACTTTAGGAATTTACTGCTACATCAGGTAAATACTTTTAACTTATTTTCCCTATACGGGCTTGGGATACGGTATATTAATACCGCTTGGTCGGGTATGGGATTATTATGTCGGATTGTGATTTAATAAATCCGCATAACCCGTTTTAATCTGTATTGTTTGATAACATAAACATTTGGGGGTTAACGACCGTGTCCTGGATATCCTTGGCTCATTTAAGTTATTAATGGCCACGACCTATGCACGGGGTGCAGGCATGCACCCGACAGATGCAAATGCTAAATATTAATTTACCCACAAGTTGGGGATAACTCCTCTGTGGGTTCTATAAGTGGTGAGTCAGTTAATCATGTCCGGCTTACAAATCGGCCCCACATGTATGACAAGCATGTAAAACTGTATACAAGATTTTAATAAGATTGTCCCAAGTTATAAAGGATTTGTGCCTTGTGCATCTAAACCAATTTTCTTAAATGTTTTCAAAACGAGTCAGTTAAATTGTATTTACCAGTGTATACCGACGTATTTTCCTAAAGATTGAATTGACAGGTACTTAACAAAATAGGCTGGAGCTATAGGGTGTTGTAGAGGATCTTGCAAATCCCATAGATACCCGGAGTCTGTAGTTTTTGTTTCTTTGTACTTTATGATCCGCCTGTGGATCTTATTACATTCCAGTCTGTATTTTCCTTGTACTCGAACATCGACAGACAGTATGGTTTGTAATAGTTTATTTACCCAGCCTTCCGCTGTGCTATATTAATGTGTGTGTTGACAAGGATGATATCAACTACGTCACGATACTCCCCACCGGGCCCACCGGTAATACGTGGATTATTGGGGTGTGACAGGTTGGTATCAGAGCCAACATTGAGTGAATTAAACACTAACCTTTTGTGTTTAATCTCAATGACACAATAAGCACATTCCTTAGACTCTCGAGTCTAGGCAAATGACCTAGGGTGCATCTTTATCTTTCCTTTGTTATTATTCTGTTTTGTTTTATTTTGTTTACTTGTTTCAACAGGAAGTTTACCATCATGCCTCCGAGACTAAGAGGACGTGGCAAGGGTCCCATGCGTGGAGGACCGTCATCTGCAGGACCATCTCACAGACGCACTCCATCGGCGTCTTTTTCCACCTCTGACTCTCGCGATATGTGGGGTCAACCATTCGAGCCGGCAAGACACTCAGTCTCGCTCAGCTCTTCGCCATCTTTTCATCCGTCTTTCGGACCATTTGCTCCAAATGAGCCCGAACACTCTCACCATTCAGACCAATCTCACCATTCGCATGAATCTTACCCACCGCATAACTCTTTGCAATCTCATTCATTTCATCATTCTGAATCCCCCTACTCTCCAAGACAATTCAACCCAGCCGACTATGTGAACGACTTCCTTGGCTATAACCCATTGGGCCTTGAGGACCATTTCTCTCAGGAAATGGAGATGGATGATGACCCCGACCAGGAGATGCAAACAGGAACCCCGGGCCACCCTATCAGCATATCTAGTGGGTCTCCATTTCGGGGATCTCCTTATCGTGGACCCGACTCCTTCCAAGAGAGGATGGCCACCTATGACTGGTTCTTTACTCCATCTTATCATAGCTCTCCGGCTCAACCACCTTTAGATGATCCTGTCACACCCCCAAAATACCACTTAGGGAGTGTCCCTGATAGGCGTGTGACGTACCAGCAATGAGCCACTAATTACATGGAACCCATACATATTTCTAAAATAAAGTTCTTGATTAATAATAAAACACCACCCGAGTTCAAAAGAAACCAAAGTATTCAGTGGAAGCAAAACCAAACGAAGTTAAATAGTTTAAAACCAATATAAGGTATCAACAAATCAGAACACAAATCCCTCCAATCGACCCATGAGACTCTAGCTACTCCAGACAGCAAGTTCCAATGCAAACAGCTAACGACCTACAAGCATGCAAACAAGTGTGTCAGACTACGCTGGTGAGTTCAAAGTTTTGTTACCGAGTTTAGTTTACCAGATGTATATAAAACAGTTCAACAATTTGATTTGATGTTGTTATTAACTCGATTACCGAAATGGCTACAAGATGTGTTTGCCCAACCCCAATGTCTCTATCAAAACATTGGTCATGCTTTAAGGAAATTAGTTCACGCCCGACCTCCCTGAGACGGTGTGAGGGTGCCAAACCTAATAGCGCTATCAACTAATAACCTCGTTGCCTTCCCGGCAACTGTCGGTAGATGTAAGGGGTCTTATATGATAGAAACTGAGTAATAACCAACATCCCAATAACCTGCATTCCCCCTGGAACGTTACCCAATATCCCTTCCCGGGATGCATGCTTGGAAAAGGACAGTGAACTCACCTTAGAGTGCTCGGTAGATTATGTTACGTAAGGTTAATTGTTCCTCGTTGGTCACCCGGACCCTAGTGTGGTTACCAGTAATAATTAGTTTCGTTTACAAAGAATTTACTTACTTAATGTATATTTTCCATATGTGATAGGCAAGTATGGCACGCATTATCATACAGGTTATAACGAACATTCGGGGTATACGTATTTCCACAATACAAATCCATATATTCTACTGACTCACACGAACAACTCACACCTCATACCCATGAATATGCATGTAGCAATTACATTTCCTCCTACTTTATAATTACTATGGTTATCAGGATCCTGTATCAAAAACACATAAGACCCAACACGACTCGGCAGCCCAGGTTTAATCTCCACATAAAAACCAGCCAAAACATTTAACCCGTAAACTATACCCAGCCTAATAACTCGTTTATGGTAAAATGGCAAACTGACTTTGAATGGTTCAAGTTCGATGAACCATCAGCTTGCTTCACAACAAGCATTACTACTCTACAATAGAAGTTAACAAAATACATGTAAGCATATTTTCTTAATTCATACTTGAAGCTTAACAAACTGTATAATTATATACATATTTCATAATAAAACATATGTGTGTGTGTGAAACCTCATTGTATAATAAATGATGCATCTCTAATCCATACATGATTGTTATGCGAGAGTCATAAAAAAAGGATCAATCAATGTTTGACATACATGCTAATAGAGAATATGAAATCAAGTCATGCAAGGCACACATATCATCGTAGACACCATATTGAAATTCCCACATGAGCCGCCATTTTTATTCAAAGATATTAAACTCTTTCAACCATTAAACTTCAATTCCATTGGACCATTCTACTACTGATATGTCAACATTTATTATGACTCATATATTGGTCACATGCACTCATCATTATCAAGCACACATAGTTATCCTACCTCTAATAATTCAATTCACACATATACATAACCGTCAAGATGACAAGAATCACATGCTTTTGATCATACCATACTCATGTCAAGTTGCACATAGTCATATAACCATATCACACATTATCCCAAATAATTAATCAACAATCTCATTCAATATCATATATGACAATACCATGCAAACATAAATGTCAACGGATTAGAACTACTAACCAAGAATTTAATCAACCAAGCTGTTATCTCGAGGGGGGGTGTCCTCTTCTGCCGTACGTAAAAGATGGAACGGTAGGGTTTTTTTTTTTTTTTTTTTTTTTTTGAGATATAGGTAGGCAACAAGTAATACACGAGCTTAAATAACAAAGAAGTTTGGTAAAGGGTTTGGTTTGGGCGACCACACTAATCCGGAATGGGCCTGAGTCCATTTACTTGGGCCGATGATCCACCTATTGCTTAGTTTTCAATTATCATCTAAACACTAGCCTAATACCTGCATTATATGTGATACAAGTTTAGGGGCGGTCACAATTAAATCAAGTGGGCCAATCAACAAGTTTACTTCGGGCTTCACACTTTGGGCCTAGCTAATTAGGATACACACAAGGAACAATTAAAGCACACCATGGACTAGTTAGGCTCATGAGATCTATTTGGGCCGACATGGTGTGTGTTTGTAAGGTATAGTTATAACGCACAAGATATATGCGGCCCGATTGAATTCTAATAAGTTATGTAATCAAGTTATCAAACGTTTAGGTTTAACAGAGTTGAGGTCACCAGATTACACGTCACTAACCTTGAAAGTTCGGGTTGTCACAGATCCTCAACTTCAAGCTGTCTCACCACCACCACTCCCGGTAGAGGAGCCACCGCAGCAGCTACCACAACCACCTCCCGAGCCTTCGAGGCGAAGAAGGAACGCTCGCATGTCCGTTAGAGGAGGACCCCGTTTTAGTTCTCCTCGAGGGTCGAGTTCCTATCCCCCTATTCCAGAGGACCCTCAGATGGGTGGGCCCTCAAATGCGGCACCGGAGGATAATCCTCCGCAAGCTTCTTATGTACCACCTATGCCGCCTGTGGGATTTGATAACCCAATTCCGACATACCCAGGTTCTTCCGGGTATAATCCTTATGGAGACCCATCAGGATATCCATTGGGCTATGGAACTCATGACCCATATCTTACGGCTGCGCAGTATCACCACCGTTATCCTTCCACTTACCCTCCTATACCTCCAACTGACTACCCAATTCAGGGTTATCAGTATCCTCCGTATCAGCCACCTCCTTCCCAGCATCTTCAGCAGCAGCAACAAACTCAGGAAATCTTAGAGAGGTTGGATAAGGTTGAGCATAAGACCAAGAAGGACAAGGAAAGGCATACTAGCTTCATGAAAGGCCTCGCCAACCTTATCAAGGGGAAGAAGAAGTAGAGGGTCGTTTTGTTTTCTTGATTGTTGTAATCATGTCCCTGCATGGACATTTGTTTGATTTCTGTATCAAGTCCCTGCGTGGACTTATTTTCATTCCTGTATGCCCCTGCGCGGGTAGTTTGTCTTTTTCTAAGTCTCGTTTAGGGTAGTTGTATTTGCTTTCATCCTAATGAAGTTTTAACTTTGGTTTTGAATTTGTGTATTTTATTACACCATGTTAATTCCTTTCAATTTATAATGGATCTGCCAAAGAAACTCTTAGAGGTATAACCTAGCCAAAATATTAATTGGCTATGATGGTACAACCTTTTTAAGATAGCAAATCTCAGTTAACATCTGAAAATATGTTAACATTCCTAGTTGTGCGGTGCGAGAAACCACACAAGCTTCCAAAAGGTACTTGGACCCTTCCAAGTCACATAAAGCCAAAATGATCAATACGAATCCTGGCTAGAAAATATTAGTATGATGGATACACCAAGACATCCATTTGAGATGCATGCTTTAAGCAAAGGTGTAAAATGACAATGAAAGTGCGACTCATAAACTTCTTGTCAAAAAGGCAATGAACTTGGTTCAGACCTTAAAAGATCATTGATTTTTGAGATCAATAATTAGAATCTGGACTCGTTCTTGTGACAAGCTTTTAAGCTATTTTAATGTCCTTTGAAACGAGTTTAATGTCTTCTATGACATTGAAGTTGTGAAATTTCTATCTTTCTCCTGTCTAGTATTGTGTAGAATAACGCATTATGTAAACATTTAGTTATGTTATGAAATGGTCTAAATGGTTTAATAATACCATGACCAATGAGTCATCAATGCGATGAACTTATATGTAATTTAAATTACTATTATTGTCTATATTATAGCATTCAGAAATGGCTGGCTCCGACGAAGTAAACAGTCATCCAGCACAGGGAAATACCAGAATTAACATTACTGGTGCAGAATTACAAGCTATGATCACCGCTGCAGTCTCTCAAGCGATTAATGCTAAGTTTAAGGAGCCGAGTATCGTTCGGTCACAAACTCACTCTAAAACTCATTCTCAATCTCACACTCATAAGAAGAGTGAGTCAGTGCATTCGTCTAACCGGGGTAGTATACCCAAAAGACAGATAGATCTTGAGCCGACCCCTAGGTACACCAAGGGTTGTACCTACAAGTATTTTGTTTCCTGTAAGCCGAGGGATTTTACAGGAGAAAAAGGGGCAATAGACTGTATGAAGTGGTTAGATGAGATGGAGACGGTGATAGACATTAGCGGCTGCGCTAAGGGAGATGTAGTTATGTTCGTCTCCCAATCTTTTAAGGGCGATGCCCTTACGTGGTGGAAAGCACTTGTACAGTCCATCGGGAAAGTCCATTTGTATAACCT
The DNA here is from genome assembly GCF_002127325.2 of Helianthus annuus. Lineage (NCBI taxonomy): Eukaryota > Viridiplantae > Streptophyta > Magnoliopsida > Asterales > Asteraceae > Helianthus > Helianthus annuus. The sequence continues at coordinate 27,854,271 of NC_035445.2, forward strand.
TTCCTGGGAGAAGTTTGTCGATTTGGTTAAGGACACTTATTGTCCTCAACACGAAGTAGAGCGTGTGGAGACTGATTTTCTCACCCTCGTGATGAAGCATCTAGACTACAGATCCTATGTGACAAGCTTCAATTCCATGTCCAGGTTGGTACCATATTTAGTCACCCCTGAGCCGAAGCGCATCACGCGTTTTATTGGTGGTTTGGCCCCTGAGATTAAAGGAAATGTGAAGGCTTCTAAGCCAACCACCTATAGATCTGTTGTGGATCTATCACTATCCCTCACATTGGATGTTGTGAGGAGCAGGGCGAAGAAAAATTCTGAAGAGGGGAAGAGGAAGAGAGAGGATGATCAGTCCTCTCAATCGAATAAGAAAGGAAAGGGGAACTCTGGTTCCAAGAAGGGGCAGACTGATGACAAGCCCAGATGCAAGACTTGCCATAAGAGACACTTTGGCAAGTGCAATCGGGACCCACAGGCCAAAGCGTGTGGGATTTGCAAGAAGAAAGGGCACAAGTCTGTTGAGTACCGAAACATCAAGGATGCAACCTGTTATGGTTGCAATGAAAAAGGGCATATTAAGACCAATTGCCCCAAGAATGCGAAAAAGCCTAAAAAGGCTAAGAAGAACAATGCCCGAGTGTTCCAAATGCAGGCAAAGGAAGCGGTGACTGATGATAATGTCATAACAGGTACCTTCCTCATCAATAATATTTATGCTAGAGTCTTATTTGATTCCGGTGCTGATAAGTCCTTTGTAGATCATAAGTTCTGTAAGTTATTGAATTTGCCTATTAAGACTCTAGACATAAAATATGAGGTAGAACTCGCTGATGGTACCTTAGAATCCGCCTCAACTCTTCTTGATGGATGTTCAATGTCCATTAAGAACCATTCTATCCCACTGTCCCTCCTGCCAATGAAATTGGCTGGTTTTGATATAGTTTTAGGCATGGATTGGTTGTTGCATAACCAAGCCCAAAAAATTGTATGTGACAAAAAGCTTATCATTATCAAAACCCCTTCCGGTGAGTCCGTCACTATCCAAGGAGACACACAATACGGGTTGCCACGCAACATGTCTATTCTTAAAGTATCCCAGTGTTTGAAGGGTGGATGTGTCATTTACATGGCACAAGTGTCGGTGAATGATCCAAAACCGAAGATTAAGGACATCCCAATTATTTCAGAATATCCTGATGTCTTTCCTGACGAGTTACCTGGATTACCTCCTGAGAGGCAAGTAGAATTCAGGATCGACATCCTCCCTGGATCTGCGCCTATCGCGCGAGCTCCGTATCGCCTAGCACCTACCGAAATGAAAGAGCTCAGGACTCAACTGGATGAATTATTGGAAAAAGGTTTCATTCAACCCAGCTCTTCGCCTTGGGGAGCTCCAATTCTGTTTGTAAAGAAAAAGGACGGATCAATGCGTTTATGTATTGATTACCGTGAACTGAATAAGGTAAGGATCAAAAATCGTTATCCTTTACCCAGGATCGATGACTTATTCGATCAACTCCAAGGAGCGAGTTACTTCTCAAAGATAGATTTGAGATCTGGGTATCATCAACTTAAAGTTCGAACCGAAGATGTTCCAAAGACGGCATTCAGAACAAGATATGGACACTTCGAGTTCTTAGTGATGCCTTTTGGGCTCACTAATGCGCCTGCAGCATTCATGGACCTCATGAATAGAGTCTGCAAACCATATTTAGATAAGTTTGTCATTGTTTTTATAGATGACATACTTATCTACTCGCGTAGCCAAGTGGAGCATGAAAAGCACCTTCGATGTATTTTAGAACTGCTTCGACAGGAGAAGTTATATGCCAATTTCTCAAAGTGTGAATTTTGGCTTCGCAAAGTCCAGTTCCTTGGACATGTGGTTAGTGAACACGGTATTCAAGTAGATCCTGCCAAAGTAGAGGCTGTAATGAATTGGGAAGCACCTAAGACACCTACAGAAATTCGCAGCTTTCTGGGTTTAGCAAGATATTATAGGAGATTCATTGAGAACTTCTCAAGAATAGCTGCACCATTGACTTCCTTGACCCGTAAGAATGTGAAATTTATCTGGGGTCCCAAGCAGCAGGAATCCTTCGAGACTTTAAAACAAAGATTGAGCAACGCTCCGGTTTTGTCACTACCAGAAGGAGTTGAAGACTTTGTTGTTTATTGCGATGCTTCACACACTGGCATGGGGTGTGTACTTATGCAGAGGGGCAATGTAATTGCCTATGCATCGCGGCAGCTAAAGGTGCATGAAAAGAACTACACCACTCACGATTTGGAATTGGGTGATGTGGTATTCGCACTAAAACTGTGGAGACACTATTTGTATGGAACTAAATGTGTGATCTATTCAGATCACAAAAGTGTCCAACATTTGTTCAATCAAAAAGAGCTCAATATGAGACAACGTCGTTGGATGGAAACATTAAATGATTATGATTGCGAGATTCGCTACCATCCCGGTAAGGCGAATGTGGTCGCAGATGCTCTAAGCCGAAAAGAAAGAGTTAAGCCGATTAGGATCAATGCAAAGAGTATTGAGTTAAAGAATAATTTGAATGAAAGACTGTTGGCTGCACAAAAAGACGTTGTATTGGAAGATAATCTTCCAAATGAAAAGTTAGGTGTAACTGCGGAACAGTTAACACCTGGAAGAGATGGAATACTTAGAATGAACGGCAGAATTTGGGTTCCCATTCAAGGAGGACTTCGGGATGTGATCCTTCAGGAAGCCCACAATTCTAAGTATTCGGTTCACCCGGGAGGTGACAAGATGTATCAAGACTTAAAGGCCAATTATTGGTGGATAGGTTTGAAGAAATCTATTGCCACCCATGTAGCTAAGTGCCTAACATGTGCTCAGATTAAAGCTGAACATCAAAAGCCATCAGGTCTTCTACAACAGCCGGAACTTCCCACTTGAAAATGGGAAATGGTAACCATGGATTTTATAACCAAGTTACCCAGAACAAGGCACGGAAATGACACTATATGGGTTATTGTTGATAGACTGACAAAGTCAGCTCATTTCTTACCCATCAAGGAGACTCATAGCTCCGATAAGTTAGCCCAGTTATATGTCGATAAGATTGTAGCTCTTCAAGGAGTACCGGTGGCTATTATCTCGGATAGAGATACTAGATACACCTCTCACTTTTGGAAAAGTTTCCAACAATCTTTGGGCACCCGTTTGAATTTTAGTACTGCTTACCATCCTCAGATTGATGGTCAGAGTGAGCTTACTATTCAAACTCTGGAAGACATGCTTCGTGCATGTGTTATTGATTTAGGTGGTAGCTGGGATGACCACCTGCCATTGATTGAGTTCTCCTATAACAATAGTTATCATACCAGCATTCAGGCTGCGCCTTTTGAGGCACTATATGGTCGGAAATGCAGAACGCCTGTCTGTTGGGCAGAAGTGGAGAAGCTCAGATATCTGGACCTGATATAGTCCTTGAGACTACGGACAAGATTGTCCAAATTCAAGATCGCCTAAAAGCTGCCAGGGATAGGCAGAAAAGCTATGCTGATATGAGGCGAAAGCCTCTAAAATTTGAAGTAGGCGACAAAGTGTTATTAAAAGTGTCACCCTGGAAAGGTGTGATGCGTTTTGGTAAAAAGGACAAGTTGAGCCCTAGATACATCGGACCATTCGAGATCCTCGAATGTGTCGGCAGTGTAGCATATAGGCTAAGATTGCCAGAGGAGCTGAGTGGAATTCATGATGTATTCCACGTTTGTAACCTTAAGAAATGTTTAGCTGATGAATCCTTAGCAATGTCTCACAAGGATGTGCAAGTTGATAAAAGCTTAAGGTTCATTGAGAAACCTATATCGATCGAGGATCGACAGATCAAAAAGCTCCGAAGAAAGTATGTACCTATAGTAAAGGTTAAATGGGACGCTCGTAGAGGTCCCGAGTATACATGGGAAGTGGAGTCCACTATGAAACAGAAGTACCCTCACTTATTCCAGTAAATCTCGGGGTCGAGATTTCTTTTAAGGGGGTGAGGATGTAACACCACGTAAAAACGTGTCCAGTTATATATAGACACGTGTCCCGAACTTCAAACGAGTGTATTCTCGTGAAGGACTTAAAAGGTCAACATGCCCAAACTTGAGCCTCTGATTGACACTTCGTGGGAGATTTGTTCTTAACCGAAAGGTTAATTGAATACAAGAAGCCATTTCGTGTATACATATGAAAAATAAGGTTACGGGAATTAAACATGTCAACATGTTAAGTTTACCTCTGAATGACCTTTTTGAATAATTCCCGACAGCTTTATAAATTATATTGACACGTTGATAAATGGCTATTAGGGAGGTTAAACTTTGGCTACTAATAATAGTACATAATTCAATTCAAGAATTTGAAGTTCATACGAAAAGCCGACAAACCTTCATGTTTGGACAACTTCTTTAAATACAAGGAAACACAATTGCATGGCATTGTTATTGGGCATTCAGAACTGGTCATATGGACTATTGTACTGAATTATGGGTCAAGATTCGGACAATAGAAATGCATGGTGAAGTGTATAAAAGTTATAAAATTTTTGTCCTCTGGTCAACGGTTACGGACCGTATGGCCCTAGGCTTACGGTCCGTAAGGTGGTAACTGGGCGTTGCAAATTAAGTTCGGTTACAGACCGCATGGATTGAGGTTTACGGTCCGTAAGATTCGAATACGGTCCGCAAGATGTCTAGCTTACGGTCCATAAGCTCGTCGCTGGGCAGAAATTATGGACAGATGTATGTTAAGCTGTTAAACCGACTCTAACATATAATTTCCGAAACCTTGGACTCTTGGATGGTTTTTATAAACCACTAGGACACCTGGAGTGATCCTAGGGCCTCCAACAACAACTGCAATGATCTTGGAACTTAGAGTTTCACTATATAAGGAGCTTTAGTATTGAGTTCATGAACACTTCATTTGTAAACAATCTCAAATCAACTCCTGGAGCATTGCAAGGACCTGGAGAAGACTTTCAAGGGTAGAAAAGATTGCTAGGACCTTAAGTAAGCTTCTAATTACTTATTTAGTTGTTTAATTTAGATTAATTGCTTTAAAGTCAAACTTTTAGTAGTTTCAGTTTGACTTTCGTTTTAATTACATGTGGCTTAACCACTGATCAAATTGAAAGTGGTTATGAAACCACATTAGTATAGGTAACTAACCCCTGAAAGGGTGTCTCCTAATTATCTCGTTTGACTGATTAAATGTCGGGTCAAAGTAGTTTGACAAAAAGTCAAACTAGACTGAAAATACATAATTGATTAAAATTAATAAACCAGAGGTTCTAAATTATATTATAACATTCTAATGACTCGGTAATGACTATACAACATGTTTTATCAGTCCTAATCCGACAATTAATCGTCTAAGGGCAGATTATAACCGAAAGTCGCAAAAGCTTGACTTTTGCTATGACTTTCAATTCTGACCCATTCAAGCTTATTTCTTCCATGTTTTAAGCTTCCATTAGGACCATAATACATTGTAGTATAACTCTCTGAAGTTATATTACATAGTGCCTAATCGTTTGTAAATTATGCTCTTGATCGTAATTATGCTCATTAATGCCTAAAACGCCCTTTTTGCATAAAACCGAGATTTTTAGCAATATGAATGAACTAAAACCTTTGCTACTGATATTTGGACATGCCCCGAAAGTTTGACATCAGTTTGAGGTCTAGAATGAGAGTTATGCTAAATATCGTAATTAAAGAACTACTTAGTAATTAAAAAGCGTATTTAGCATTAAGTCCATCTAGACCCAATTTTTGACACCAATCTTTTTACCTACTGATGTTAAATATTATTTTGGGATTTTTGAAGATTTTTATTTAATTTTTAAACTGAACTTAACATAAGATTATAGCCTAATTCCGGTAATTACCGATTTTGCCCTTTTCATGCATAAATTGAGTTTTACATAATATTTTGAAGCCAAACTTTTTGCCACTGATCCTAAATGATAAATGTACAATTTTGAACCTCATAAACTGACCAAAATATCAGATTTCTTATTTTTACCATATTAGCCCTTTAAATCACATATTTAGCGTTTTTAGCACCTAGTATTGGTCAAAACTATATTTATCATTTAAAACCCATAACTTACTGATGTTTTAAGTTAATTTACATAATATTACAGTAAGTTAAAGTTTTAAACTCAGGAACCTATTTTTAGCTTTCAAAAGTCTATGTAAAATTACCAAAATGCCCTTATGGGACTTATTTTGGTTTAAATTGCTTTTGGGCATAAATGTTGATATACTACTGTTATATTAACATATTTTGAGCATAATAATGATTAAGACCTGTTTATAGCTTGTCCGGTTACCCGTTACGCATTTACGCGTTTGGATCGGTTTACGTAACTAGTTTACGTAAAATAGCCGAAACGGGCTTAACCTTGTCATTAAAACCTCATTTTCCAGAAGGTGTTTAGTTTACCCATATTATACAAGTATTCAAGCTTGTCGGGTCTAAATCACATTCTATCCACGTTTCCGTTTAATCTACCGGTTAGGTCCGTAAGGTTTCTTTCTAGCTAGTCGGTCTAAGTGTTTGACTTAAGTAAAGACCCGTTAGCTTCCTAATAGATAATTAAACCTTCTATACAGATTTATACCTTCCGGTAAAAAGTATCTTTCAAGAACTTTAGGAATTTACTGCTACATCAGGTAAATACTTTTAACTTATTTTCCCTATACGGGCTTGGGATACGGTATATTAATACCGCGTGGTCGGGTATGGGATTATTATGTCGGATTGTGATTTAATAAATCCGCATAACCCGTTTTAATCTGTATTGTTTGATAACATAAACATTTGGGGGTTAACGACCGTGTCCTGGATATCCTTGGCTCATTTAAGTTATTAATGGCCACGACCTATGCACGGGGTGCAGGCATGCACCCGACAGATGCAAATGCTAAATATTAATTTACCCACAAGTTGGGGATAATGTCACACCCCGAAATATCAGAGCTGGCGTGACTGGACCGGTATCTTCATTGCACAGCGGAAGCAAATAAGCTAAGACTTCTAAAAAAATGAACACCGCTAAGTACTCGAATTCCCACGGGTTCTCCTATTCCAACCGTTCCATAGTTTTGAAAATGCAACATGAGAAAGAACATGCGAAAAAGTCAACATAAAGTTGAGCGAGTTCATAGTTTGTTTTGAAAAGATTTAAATTAAATCTTTTTGATAACCGGTTAAAAAGTTGTGGAGAAAATTAGTAAAATCATTTTCTCGACATGTTGTATGAAAACTGTGAGTCTAGCCCACTAGAGTTTTGTAAGTAGGACCAACACGTCCTCTTACTTGTACATAAGTTGAAAACATTATCAAAGTTTGTAAATACATGTATTACGAGTTTGCGTCAAATGAATATTAAAAACATTTGAAAGTTATAGTGTTGTAAGTTGGTATGTAAAGCGTCTATGAACATGTTGATCATTAATGTTTCGCGAGGACATTAATATATGCGACGACATAGGAGGTACTCAACCCGCGTAGGCAATTTAAGTGTCGAACTCTCGACGCTGGACACAACAGCACTCTAAGTGGTAACCCATGGACCGTGAGTGGGGCTCGCCCGTACCCATTAGATCTAACCTTTGTTCCTTGGTCCTCAAAAGGATTAATGGCACCTCAGTTACAGCCTATGCTCACATGATCTAAGAGTTCATTCCATAACTTAATCATACCCTAGTTTGACATGTATTTCCCCCGAAAGTTGTAAACCGAAACGTTGAAAGAAAAGGGGGACATGATCTCACTGAGTTGTCTTGTTTTTCGTACGCAGGCCAACCCAGTCCCGTTGTTGTAGCTAGGACACTCTCGTCACTAGTCATGAAAATCATGCATGTTTTGTAAAACCGGTATGTTTAGTATAAATCGTTCGTAAACCATTCAAGTTCGTTGAAAATCATTTGCAACATGGTTTATAAATATGTGTTTTCGTTCATCGAAATAGTGTTTTCTTTTGCAAAAACTTGCATGTCTTTCCACCCCCGAAAACATTTATAAAAATGTAAAACCGTAAAAAGTGGGGGTTATGAACTCACCTCGATATCCTTGTGCAAGATAAACTGACTTGAATCATAAGGTTGCTATGTATATGCTAGCAAAATCAAATGCCCAAAATAATTTCCAACCTACACGTGTCCCAACTCATATAAGACACTATGGTCCATGAAACAAAGCCCCAGCATAGGTGTTGGTCATATTCAAATCATCCAACTAGCTAGTTTTGAAATAAGTATTTTCTTGTTTTTAGCACGACATGCCGACACGTTGGTGATTCGTTCCAAATTGACAAAATACATATATTTACACCGAAATGTATTTTTATAATAATAATGTATCGCCATTATTACGCTCGTAGTAGTTTTTGACTAAATCATATCTGGGTATAAAAGTAAATATATTTTTAACCCGGTTCGACGACAAATACTTATGTGCATAAAATTTGTGTCTTTATATTTAGAGATAACTGTCATAACACCACAAATATTTATGAACAAAAAAAATGATAAATTTATATCTGTTTTGTTCAAAGTCTACCTGTTTATATAAATGCTAGAAATACTTTCACAATATTAAAGATATGACTTTAGTGTCATTATGACTTAAAATTATTCATTTAAGTTTCTAGACCTTTTTTTACAAGAGTTTGTAGCTTCACATCAATTTGTCATCCACATTTGTAAAGGTTTTATGGCATCATAAATACATATTAATTACAATTTATTCCAACAATCCTTTCAACTTTATACATTACGTAGCATTATTGCATTCAGGTAGTTAATTCTTATGTGTATCTAATTTGCCTTTTTCTTTTATAAACTTTTCATTTACCATCTTTTAGAGTTTTATAACTTAAAATTTTTAGTTTTATGCTATATATACAACTCAAGATTTTAACAAGTCTAACAGTACGATATATGTGCAAACTATATGTATACTCTAAACTCCAAAATACTTATCAATCCTCATGTACCAATTTTGTGAACCTCTAGGTACAACTCTCATGAGCCGACTTATATTTTTGGTGGAAGGATCATGTTTAGCCAAACACATAAGTCTAAAGATTCACAAATTTTTAAGTGGACTAGCACTACTTGGATGATTTGACGTATAACATGGGAAGTTCAAAGGATAATCATAACAAATACTTACAAAAGCAAGCGAGGATGCGATCGAAAGACGAGATGGTGAAGAGCTCGAGTTCGCTTTCCATGAGTGTTCGAGACTTGTTTCTTGCGGATCATGAAACTTAAGTGAGCTTGAACTACACGAAAAGGCTACGAGAATGGTGTCGAAATCGAGTTTGGAGGGTGTGATTTGAGGGATCCGCCGCGGGCTCGCCGTCAAAACCATCACTACCCCCACCGTGAGCAGCGGCGTCACCGCCTGCTGTCGTTGGAGACCCGTTGGACCATCGCGGTGTTGCCGCACCACGTGTCGGCTTCGCCAGCCGGAGTCCGACCACCTGCTGCCGAGCCAGAGAGAGAGAACAGTGGATGTGGGTGAGTATAAAGTGGTACAAGAAGCAGGGGTGAGGGTTGTGTGTTCATTTGAAGCGTGAGTGGGTATTCATATTCTCATAAGGCAAGTTATGTTGAGTCTTGCATGAGGGTTGTAATATAAATAATTAACTTAGTTGGGTGATTCGGATTGTTATCATCGAAAGGTAAGGGTCGGGTTATAATTAGGTTGAAACAAATTGACAGTTTGGTTTACATAGGAAATTGGACCTTGACTATTCTAATAACCTTTCTTGCACGATAAAACAAAAATGATGAGAAAGAGAATGGCGGTTGCGACTAGAATGGGAAACATGTAAGCTTTCAAGATTAAAATATTGTTGAATGAGGGTATGGGCTTTTCTTTTATTCTAGTCAACACTCAAGGTTGAATTGGTTGTCATATCTCCTTCTCATATTACTGATTTCTATGTGAAGTAGTATGTGTAAATTATTTGTTTAATGGGATAGTGGTACTAAGTTCCATGGAAAAATTGTGGTGGGTTTGTCCACGCATGCATGTCCTAGTATGCATGTAGTGTTGTCCTTTCCCTCTTTTTTTTTTTTTCTTTTTTTGTCAAACTCAACAAAATTCATAGCAAGTATGTCCATTAAATTTATGTTGTACAATCTGTTGTATATGTACATCTATATATAAGAATGTCTGAGCGTACACTCATGAAACTTGGAGGCATTATCATGCGATGCTACATACGTAATAAATATATATTGGAAACTTTAGTCATTTACTATACACTAATATAATCATATAAATAAACAAAATAGAGCATTCAAAATTAGAATTTTACGTTTCGCACAATCACCAACGCTAGTTATATATATATTCATCGTAACGCGACAGAGCGACACCGATTATAGTAAATGCAAATATTCATGCATTTCCCCGGACATTGCCAGACTTTGTGGACCTAATCAATACATAATTTATGCTAAATGCACGTAATCAAGTATATAATGAGTGATTAGGTTGTACGGAGTAACTTGTAAATTTGTCGGTTGTCACAGATAACTCCTCTGTGGGTTCTATAAGTGGTGAGTCAGTTAATCATGTCCGGCTTACAAACCGGCCCCACATGTATGACAAGCATGTAAAACTGTATACAAGATTTTAATAAGATTGTCCCAAGTTATAAAGGATTTGTGCCTTGCATCTAAACCAATTTTCTTAAATGTTTTCAAAACGAGTCAGTTAAATTGTATTTACCAGTGTATACTGACGTATTTTCCTAAAGATTGAATTGACAGGTACTTAACGAAATAGGCTGGAGCTATAGGGTGTTGTAGAGAATCTTGCAAATCCCATAGATACCCGGAGTCTGTAGTTTTTGTTTCTTTGTACTTTATGATCCGCCTGTGGATCTTATTACATTCCAGTCTGTATTTTCCTTGTACTCGAACATCGACAGACAGTGTGGTTTGTAATAGTTTATTTACCCAGCCTTCCGCTGTGCTATATTAATGTGTGTGTTGACAAGGATGATATCAACTACGTCACGATACTCCCCACCGGGCCCACCGGTAATATGTGGATTATTGGGGTGTGACAAATATAAAGGGTGTTAGGGTGTTCGGGGACTCTAACTAGATCAGAAAAGTAAAAACAATGACTTTGGCAATATTTTTATGTCCCGGGTAAAGTCCGGTTGTTCGGTTGGATATTGATCCGTTAAAGTGTTAAGTGAAGCTATAAAGTATCTTTTATAGTGTTTTTAGTGACACAATAAATTACCAACACTTTGGAAAGTGTCTAGAATTATTTTACCAAGTTTTTGCACTTTACTAGTTATGTAAAATGCTGAATTTTTGTATAAAGTGCAGAATTTTGTAATTAAAGTATGTTTTAGGCACTTCCGGTCACTATAACTATCACCTAGTGACGCAGTTTTATAATCCTCACCTCCCTGCACTCCCTACTAGTGTAGTAATCTATTCCCGGCTCATACTGGCCTCAGAAACAATGTCTGTCTAGTGCTGGCAATGTCAGCATGTTTACTGGGTTATCCGCTCACTGTGCTAACTGTGCTTTTGTGCATCAAAGTTGTCACTAATGTTTTGTGTGTAATAAATGAAGTGACAGTAATAAAGTATGATGCATGAATATGTATGTATCAGAAAACAGAAAGCAGTTTATTCATAATTGCAATCAAGCACAGTAATTAAGCATTAATTAATATTAATTAATTTGTACGGATACCTGGTTTTGTGAGGGTTGTCACAACAAGAAGCCGGTGGTGATTTATTATGCAAGTAAGACTTTATCCGAAGCGCAACTGAACTACACCACAACCGAAAATGAATTGTTAGCGGTGGTGTATGCTATGGATAAGTTTCGCTCATATATTTGGGGGAGTAAAATTGTAGTATATTCGGATCATAGTGCGGTTCGATACTTAAAGGAGAAAAAGTACGTGAAGCCTCATTTGATTCAATGGGTATTATTGCTACAAGAGTTCGATTTAGAATTCCGAGACAAAAAGGGAAGTGAGAATGTAGTGGCGGATCACTTGTCTCGGATCCCGGTGGAAGGAATTGATGATATAAGTGAAATTAACGAGAGGTTTCCCGATGAGCAACTCTTAGCCGTGTCCACCTTTGTTGCACCGTGGTACGCTCACTATGTAAATTACTTAGCCACGGGTGCCATCCCAAATCATTGGACCAAAAAGCAAAGACAACAATTTATGGTCCAAGTGAAGCAATACATTTGGGATGAACCGGATCTTTTCAAGATCGGACCGGATCAAGTTATACGGAGGTGTGTGCCCGAGACAGAAATATTGGAAATTTTGACCCATGCTCATTCATCCGCATGTGGAGGTCATTTTAGTGGGCACAAAACGGGCTACCGGGTTCTCTCATGTGGGTTTTATTGGCCCACAATTTTCAAGGATGCTTGTGAATTTGCAAGGAACTGTGTGAACAGTCAAAAGATGGGAAGCATTTCGAAGAGGGATGAGATGCCATTACAACCGATCTTGGTTGTAGAGTATTTGATGTATGGGGTATCGACTTTATGGGTCCTTTCCCGAATTCGAATGGCTTTCTATATTTTTTGATGGCGGTAGATTACGTCTCTAAATGGATTGAAGCCATTGCAACAATAACAAATGACCATTCGGTTGTTTGTAAGTTTGTTCAATCCAACATCTTTGCCCGTTTTGGCATTCCGAGGGTTATTATCAGTGATGGAGGGTCACATTTCAGGAACTTTAACTTCGGAAAATTATTGAAGAGGTATAGCGTGAATCACCGGATTGCTACACCTTACCATCAGCAAACGAGTGGACAAGTCGAAGTGTCCAACCGTCAAATCAAAGAAATTCTCATGAAGACGGTGAGAACGGATAGGAAGGATTGGTCTAGCAAGTTAGACGATGCATTGTGGGCATACCGAACGGCCTACAAGACTCCGATTGGCACAACACCTTACCGGATGGTTTATGGGAAGGGTTGTCACTTACCTATGGAGTTAGCGCATCGGGCATATTGGGCAATCATCACGGTCAATGCGGATTACAATGAAGCAGGAAAGATGAGAAAGTTGCAATTGTGCGAAATCGAAGAGCTTAGAGATGAAGCATATGAGTGTGCATCGGCCTACAAAGATAAGCTCAAGAAAGTACATGATGCAAAATTAAGGAAGATAACCTTTGAAGTAGGTCAAAAGGTTTGGTTGTATAACTCAAGACTCAAGATGTTTGCGGGTAAGCTCAAAAGCAAATGGATGGGCTCGTATGTCGTTCGGTGAGTTGGAAGGTTTGGTGATGTAGACATCCAAGACGAGCAAACGAACAAACAACAAACGGTGAACGGTCATCGGTTGAAGCCGTACTTGGAGGGGAACGACATTAACAACTTGGAACTTGACAAAGTGGGCTACATTCTACGCCCGGTCGATGAGGAACAACCATGAGAGGCCCAGGTTTGGTAGTGTAAATAGTTAGTATTTTGTTTAGTATGTTTAGTATAGTTTTCACGATTACCGTATTTGCTTAAAGTCCGTGTGTTGAAACAAGTGTGGGGATATTCGGGTCACGAATTGCTCTAACATTGTGTTGAGGACAACACGGGACTTTCGAGGGGGTAGGGTAATTTTTACATTTTTTGAAAAATTTAAAAAACACAAAAAAATTGAAAAAACTGAAAAATCTAAAAAAAGTACCTTTAAAATCAAACTTTTTGGCGAACCAGAGATGCCCAGGTACCACCGTAATTTAGGGTGGTACCGTAATTTACGGTGGGCGTGAAAAAAGTCTGGGGCTTACGGTGAAAACCTACTGAGTTACGGTTGGAATTTTTTTGCTAGCATCCACCGTAAATTATGGTGGCCACCGTAATTTACGGTGGACCTGGCGAGTCAAAGAATCGTTCCGGGTACTGCAGGTACATAAAAAAAATTAATAAACAATCAGGTCACATGAATACTTCCCCAGCCACACGATTTCTTCCACTTTCCTCCTCCAAACATTATCATCTATCACTTTCATCTAACCCCACAAAATCCCCTATCTTCTTCAACCTTCAAGCTTCATATCTCCTTCAATCTTTAGCCGAATCAAGTGAAACTGAGGTCCAACTTGACTAATTTTTCACGTATTTTCTGATTTTGCCAAGAGATTTGCGAGAAAACAAAGTTTTCGGGTCTGAATCACAAACCCTAGGTCCGAAAATTTTGGGGGTTTTTGAAGTTCTTGCCTCATTTGTGCTTCTTACATCTTCAAACAAAGGTATGGAAGTTTATTTACTATGTTTTGTTGATGCATTGTGAGAAAGAAGGTTATTTTTGTTACTTGTTCATACCCACTTGCTTGTTCTTAGATGTTGTCATGAATATGGTTATTTGAATATGGTTATGGTTTGTAGATGTAGGATTGATGATAAAGTAGTGAACTTTTTGGGAATCTCTACATTGTAGAGACACCATGCCCAATTTTTGAAAATTTTTTGATAAATTTTGGGGTTCACTAACATCTAAAACCATAGTAACAAGCAAGTGTGGGGATGTTTTGGGGAGAAAGGACTAATTTTTTATGTTTGGTTGTGTTGGTTGTTGTAATATGCGCAGGAAAATGGTAAGGAGAAAGGAGAAAGCGGGAGCTAGTTCATATTCTTCGTCGAAAGGAAAGGATAAACAACCTGAGGTGCAACCAAAGAAGAGAAAATACTTGGGTAGGGTTAGCGAGAGCGAAAGCGAAGATGAAGAGATGGTATATTTGGATCCGGCTAACAAGCCTAAATGGGATTCGGGTCCGTTGGATGAGCAACCGGAAGAATGGCAGCCGACTTTATACCATGATAGCATGAATAGATTGAAAAACAAGGCAGCGGGTTTCATTTGTGAAAGGGAGGTGAGAGAGGTCGAATTTGGGTCGTTCAATGTGTTTGCCAAATTCCGTGCTCTAGGATGGGAGTCGGCTTTGAGTTGCTATGACAAGGATAGCAAGAATTTGTTCATGGATGAAATCCAAGAATGGATGGCAACTCTCAAGTGCAACAAATACGAGAAGTTGTCACAAATGAAGTTAACGGGTGAAGTGCACGGGATTCCAGTAGAGATGTCTTTCGATACATTAAAGAAATTGGGGAAATATGATAGTCTTCTGGCTCGTGACTATGTGATCCCTAGTCTTGACGATCTTTTGATAAAGCCGGAGAAGCACCCTCGTTGGAATGATATGTTAGCGGCATTGTTCTTGCCCGGTACGTATAGTGGAGTTTTCTACCGGAAGAACCTAAGAATTGAAGCGAAGTTGTTGTTAGCTATTTGCATTCTAAATGTCATTCCGCGAAGAGGGGATAAAGAGCAAGTGAGATACCCGGAGGTACTTGTCATCTATTCATTGCTTCATGGGGGTCCGCGTTTTCCAATTCGATATTTGATTATGAACCATCTCTGGATTTGCCGGAATAAGCTGAAGAGAGATATTGTTCCATATTACCGGATCATCACTGGTTTGATGAAGCAGCAAAAGGCAATCACTTCGGAAGATAGGGGACACCTGAAAAGGCATCAACCTTTTACTTTACAAAAAATGGGTATCGGGTGGACCTATACTCAATCGGAACAGTATCATAAACTCAAGTCGGAGGGTCAGCGATGGCGGGCATTAAAGGTTGATGCGAGAGATCTTCTACCGGGTGAAGAGGAAGAACCCGAAAGTGATACAGAAGTCCCGAGTGGGGATGAAGATTATGTGGAGGAACCTCAAGGTGGTGAGAATGTGAATGTGGGGCAAGGGGGCCCGGGTGGAGGATATGGTGGTGCTTTTTACGATTACACGGAGCGTTCCTATGAGTCGAATTAGGCTCATGACGGCACCATGCAAGAGGTTATCGAAAACCAACGTCCTCCGGCACCCATTTTCGAATCATGGTCGGGGTCAGAGCGCACGTTATTTGATCAACAAACAATGATGAGTGCAAGCATGGAGCGATCTTTGAAGCACAATTTTGATCGTCAAGAAGCATGGAATCGTACACACGCTTACTCGTATGAGCTCGAGATGAACAACCGATACCATGATGACCAAGCAAGAAGAATGCATGCAGATTGGCACGCCGGGCGGCCGGTGGTTGTGGATCCACAACACATGGATTATGCAGCTCTACCACCCTATGATGGTAGTGTATCGCATCCGACCCGGCCGCTCCATCATTCGCAGTGGATCGACCCGCGCCAACAAGAAGGAGCCTCTCAACAAGGTGGTAGTAGTAGCGGTACATTCGCTTTTGGAGAATGGAATGATATGATGTCTTCCATTTTTGGGCCTCCACAGCCACGCTATTACTAGTCAGGTCGTGTTCCTTCCTTGTATACTTTGTGAATATTTGTTTGAGTTATTATGTTTATGGTCGGGTGGTTGGGTGGTGTTAGTTTGTGATGTTTTGTATCGGGTTGGTGCTAGTTGGTGGCGTTATGCCGTTAAAAGAAGAAAAACATAAAAAAAAAATGAAAAATACCAAAAAGAAGTTTGGGGTTTGAGTGTTGAGCGTTTTGGTTGGTGTTGAAAAGGTTAAGTGATCAAAGCCTCTCAAAACCATGCATTGGGGTCAATGTATCCCAAGTGTGGGGATGAGGGGAATTTTTTGAGATTTTTGAAAAAATTTTAAATCAAGCGAAAAATGTGAAAATTTGAACGCCTTGAATTAACCCCAAATGATGCACGGCAACCCTTAATACCCTTTGTTCTTGGTGAGAGTTGAAGCCACACATGTAAATAAATAATACTTATCTTTGATGAGAGTGGCTACGGGTGGGGGTGCATTAGAACTTGTACTTGAATGCGGTTTGAGTCCTTAGTTGGACGTGAATGCGAAAAGGATAAGGGCATTTAGGTAGCCTCGTCTTTAGTGTGTGTGAGTGTGGGATTTGGGGGGTTGGACCTCATAAATTATATATATGAGCTTGGTAGTGAGAGGGGCGGGGGTTTGGACATTTAGTTGCCCAATTTTGTGCCTAAAAGCCTATCGTTTGTTACCCCTAGCTAGTTACCTAAAAATTTACCCAATTTGACCCGGTCTTATAGTGTTAGTAGTTGTTTAGTATGATATGATGTTTAAAAAAAATCAGAAAAAGAAAAGAAAAAAAATGGAAAAAGCAATGAAAAAGAAAAAATGATGATGTTGAGTTATCTTTTATATAGTAGTTAAGTTCGGTAGTTGTGTGTTTGTTTCTTTATGTAATAAAAGACCGGGTTAAATTTTTGCTACTTCATATATATTCCATTTCCTACCCGTACACCTAGCCATGTTACAACCTTTAAAGTCCCTTTGATTTGCATTCATGTTTGACATGCTTCAGGAGAAGGATCGATTTAGGTACAAGCTTATAGTTGCGACCCGCCCGTTAGCCTTTGTGTGTCTAGCTTATAGTGCTAGTGCTTACTTGTTTCCGAGAGGAGAGACATAGCGAGGGGTGCATTATTTTGGGTGTTAAGAAAGGGGTAGTAAAAGGATTACATGTTTACGCTTGGTTTATGTGATCACTTGTTTGAAAACGTTTTGATGAGTTGCTTCGGACAAGCAACGGTTAAGTGTGGGGATGTGACGAGTGGTCCATAGGACAACCCTTAATGATGTAAAAGACGAATTTATCCTTCACTTTATCGCGTAATTATCTTGAATTAGATAACTACAGTTGCATATGTTTCAGGTACACTTTGGAGCTAAAAGATGGAAAAAACGCAGCTTTGGACGGTTTAGAGATGAACGGGTCGTGCATGGAAGGAACAAAGAAACAAAATCCAAAACTCAGGGTTCCACCGTAAATTATGGTGGCCACCGTAATTTACGGTGGCCCTGAAAATCACATGTACCTTCCGTAACTCAGTAAAGAACCACCGTAACATTCTGAAGTCCACCGTAATTTATGGTGGAGACCGTAAATTACGGTGGAGGTTGCGAAGAAAATGTAACTCCCCACTTTTAAGGTGTTTTATGGGGTCTTTTCATTGGTAATCATTACTAGACATTTTCTTATCATCTTGGGGGCGAAATTTGCTGGTTCTACCTGGTTCTAAACATTCACAAACATTTGGTTCTTGTTTTTGATTCCTATGAACTTGAATTTGGATGTTATGATGATCAACCAAACAATGTCCGGCTAATTTTATGGTGATCATCCTAGGTTGAAAGTTTGTTAAGACATTTGTGTTCATTTCTAGAATAATAGACTTGCTATGATGGTTTGTTTATTATGGTGTGTTGTTTGCTTGTTCGTAAATTGTTATTTTGTATGTTAATCTTAGTCTAAACCATACGTTCTTGGTGCCGTTGGCAATCGAGATATCATGGGCGGGATTAGGATTGGGTATTGATTGATTGGACATCGGGTAACAACCTCGCATTCTATGAATCCGAGTACTTAGTTCCCTTTCATCACAACAAGTAATAATACATGAACCATGTCTATGTGGTTCTTTCTAGTCGAATATTAACATGAATGTCAAAGCAAACCGGAAACTTAGGATGGTCATTTGTCTCTAAAATTGTTTACAAAACCAATTCCCAATTTGCAATTTAATTAGTATTCTTAGTTTTAAAAATCAAATAACCAATCCAACTCTTTGAATTTACTTTTTGTTGCAAATAGTTTAATCTTAGTCAATTTAGGTACATTTCTAAATAACACATATTCCACAAACTCCCTGTGTTCGATACCCACTTACCGCTATCTAATAGTTGTATTTGGATTAAATTTGATTGTGACCACGACATCACGTTAGTCTTCAAATTCCTTCATGCCTTCAACAGTTGGATATATCCTGTCAATGACATAAGAAGTACATGAGTAACTTTTCAACAAACGACTAACTCTCTCAGTTTCAATTCTTTGTAGTTCCAGTTTCTGTTCAAGAGCAGCACACTTCTCGATGTAATTATTCACAACTTTCTGTTTGATCATGAACGCTCCTTGAAGTGTCTTCATTGTTGTTGCCTGTTCTTCACTTGTATCATTATACATGTTCATTGCTTTGTTCAACACATCGTAAGATTCCTTCGACCTGTTCATATTGTGAATCAACGAACTGTTTTGTTTCTTTATTGCTTCACAATTTTCACAAATCACTGGACTCTGCTTTGCAACAGCTTCTTCATCAATTTTGAATTTTGGAACTTCTTTCACTTTCCTTCTCACCACCGGAACAGCTTCATCTTCACTGCTGACCGGTGTCTTTACCTTTTTCTTTTTCTTCTTTGCTTTCTCATCTTCACTATCACTTTCTGCCATCATTTTTAGATGTTGTGCCATTCGTTTTGCATAGTATTCAGTATCATCATCACTGTCTTCTTCAATTCTGGCAACAAAAGCTGTGTGAACAGGAGCTTTGTTAGGATCATAATCATCCCAAGTAAACCCAGCTAAACCCTTCAGGTAACTTTTCGTCAGCTTGATCAATCACACATGCTTTTCCATCAGCTGGTATATATTTATCCCAATTGAATCATGTTGATGATTTCTGTTCATTTTGATTGACCATACAAGCTCTCTTTAAAGAATCTTCAATTAGATTCCTTCCATGTGTAGTTTGTGCCTGTTGTTGAGTTGGTTGTTGAGCAACTTGATGGTAGATGGCCTTCCTGTAGTAATCATTGTTGCTGAAAGGATTCTGAGCTCCACTTGCTTCGCAATTGGTGCACTCCCTTTTGAAGTGTCCTTTTTCCCTGCAATGAAAACAAATGACTTTAGATTTATCAAAACCTAAAGTAGAAACATTAGCTTCACGTAAATCATTTCTTCCTGTAATCTGCTTGAATTTCTCAGCTCTCCTTAACACACTAGCCAAACACCATTTTATATCCATTAGCTCCATCTCTTCAGCATCTATTTGATCGTAATCCTCTTTTGTAAGCACTAGATTCCCGATCTTTCCTGCAACAAAACTACTATAAGATTCTAATACCATTCCCAACAAAGACATGTGATTTTTAGCAACTTCCTCTGAGTAATCTTGATCATTCTCAAGATTTAATACAATATTGCACTGAAGTTTTCTTCCATTCTTTGTTGCTGAAATGTTCAGATCAAATGATGGAAATGACGAAAACTTGTGTTGCTGCTTGATCCTTTTGAAGAACTCTCAGATGAATTCTTGGCATTGAAAGTAGTTTCCACTTTTGGAGAAAAAATTGTGGTTTTATCATTCAACCCAGCTTTGTAGTACAAACCGATGTCTTGTTCACCATTAAAATCTTTCATTCGAACAATCTTCCGTTGCTCCATGTCCTGAGCCTCAATCTTTTCAATGAATTTGCTAAGTGTCAAATTGCTGAAACCTTTCTTGTTTCTTAGCATCATGAGATATGTACCCCAAGTTTCGTGTCGCAACGCATCAGCTAACTTTTCAATTAACTCCTCATTGTCTTTGTTGATGCTCACCCTTCTAAGATTAACCAACAAATTGCAGTATCTTTCAATTATCTGCTTTGTGCTCTCATTTTTCAAACCACGAAACAAATCAAATTCTTTCTTTAGAAGAGATTTCTTGTTCTTGATCATTTCTTGACTACCAACAAACTTTGATCTTAGAGCTTTCCAGATTGAATAAGAACTTCCGTTATGTTGCAATAAGACCATGATGTCTTCTTTCACAGCTTGTTGTAGCAGACGTAGTATCATTTTTTCATTCTTATATTTCTTCTTATCATCAATGCTCATATCTTTGATTGGAATCTCCTCTTCATCATCATTTGTCGGTCTTACATACTTTGTCTCAACACATTCCCAGACATCTAGATAATTTGCTTATACCCAGTTCTCAAAACGACCTTCCCAACCTTTATACTCTTTGATGTTCATGAGCTTGGGCGGTTTTTGCATAGTTCCCGTTTTGTTTTCCAACATCGTGTTCTGTGCAAGACTGATTGGGGTAACCGGGGTAGCGAATGCGTTGTAAAATTCGTCGTCCATGATTTGAATTTTAAGAAATTCTCAAGACTGTCTTTTCAAGCGAAATATCAAGTTCAAGCGAGATCCTTTTCAAGCGGAACCACTGATTTGAAGTGGAATCTATTGACTCAAGCGGAATCAACTACAATTTTCAAGCGAAATATGGTTCAAGCGAAATCAAACTGAATCTTTCAAGCGGTACCTAGTTTCGAACGAAATCAACTGAGACTTCTCAAGCGGAATATAGATTTCGAGCGAAATCAGGACCAATTTTCAAGCAAAATCACGCTGATGTCATCATTTTCTCAAACGATTTCAAGCGGAATTACAAAAATGAACAGTTTTAGATCGATTTAAGGCTTGAAACTTTCAAGGCTTTGTTAAAACATGATTGCGCGTGTTGTGAAAGAATTTGAGCCAATTTTAACCGTGAAAATTTGTTCAATTTGAAAAAGAAAGTGTAGAAATCAGAAATTGCAGCTGAATTGGTATGAACTCTTCCTCCTGAGCTCTGATACCACTTGTAGGATCGTTTTCGAACCCGAACGAGGCGATCAGAAGAGTTTTGCTCAGTTTGAACGGCGGAAACAGACAAACTGAGTTTAATTCAACACACAAATCACTTTAACTGTCTCTTTGATTGATATAATGACGATATACAGCGTGACGACACTTCAGCAGCACTTCGTGACAAACCGGAAATAATCTCTATGTGATTTCGCTTGGGACAGCCTATATATAGGCTTCCTGATTCTGCTTGAACATGACATGTTCATTTCAAGCGGAATATCATTACATGAATTCAAGCGAAACCAGCAATATAAACTCGAGCGGAATCAGAAGATTATGATTTCGCTTGAAATGTCCTCATGCCATTTCACTATATTCCACTATCTCGTTTTTCGTGCCCTGATCTAACTAGCTCTATACAAGACTGATGCGTGTGTAGTGTGTATATAATTTAGATATATTATTAAGCCCTTTTTACACCTTTAGCCAAGTTTTAAATTTATAAAACACGATATTTACTAACACTAAACACACATATGGGCAAGTGCACCCATCGTGGGCGTAGTATAGTGTTGGTAAGATACCGAGGTCGTCCAAGGACACAAGAGCTTTTAGTACCGGTTTATCCTCAACGTCTAATCAAATCAAAAAGTTAGAAAAATGTTTTTAAACTAAGAATATAAAAACTAACTAAATGCTGAAAAATAAAAATAAAATAAAAACAGATAGACAAGATGAATCACTTGGATCCGACTCATGTATTAGTATAACCTTTGATTATTTTCGCACTTTTGCACTTGTTTAAGAGATTATCTTAGTTATTGTAGTAGGCCCCTCTTTTGAAGGCGACGTTACCCTCAACCCAGTAGTTTGAGTCAGCAAGGATACAATCCTAAAGGGTTGGATTATTGGAAGATAATGAATTAAGTTATTAATGCAAATTGTGGTAGGCCCCGCTTTTGGCGGTGACGTTACCCTCGGCTAAGTAGTCTGAGTCAGCAGGGATACAGTCCTAAATAACCGGGTTATAGTATTAATAGTAGTTAACTTATGAGGGGGTCAAAGAGTTTGGATCCCCGCCATCCAATACCTATGGGCATTGAAGGAGATCCTACTAAATTTGACCCAGGTCCCTTGCAGGACCTCTAAACGCTGAACAAGGGCAAGACCCTTACCAAACCGTTCCCTTAACCCACGACCAGGTAGCCAACATACCTCCATATAGACCGTGGAGATATGAATGGTGAAAATCTTTTATTTTATATAGACTGTAAAATAATGCCAAGACACCACGGACAAACGATAAGGAAAGATCACCTTCAACATAAGCAACTAGTTATTAAAGTCATTAATACAAAACCAAATAAAAAGTGCAAAAGGTTAAAAACAAAAAGTATTATACTAAACACTTGTCTTCACCAAGTGATGTATGAGACTTAGGCAAACATGGCCTTGATTGTCAAGAACTCTTACTATCAATCTTGGATCCCGAGCCGACTCACACACTCTACGATGGACAATGGATGATGGTGGTGGATGATGGTGTTATGGTGGTGGTGGGTGGTGGATGTAGTGTGAGAGAGGTGGTGTGCCAAGGGATGAGTTGGAATGAAACCAAGCACTCCTATTTATAGGCTGAACAGAAGGCTGGGCACGGCCCCGTGTCCGCTGGACACGCCCCCGTGCCCGTCTGACACTCTCTCTCTTCATTAATTGTAATTCGCAATTACAATTAATGCGCCTGCTGTACTTTCGCCACGCCCCCGTGCTCACTGGACACGGCCCCGTGGTGGGCAATAGAAGCTTCTACAGGTTTGTCTTTTCTGCTGCTTCTTGGGCACAGCCCCGTGCTGGCTGAGCACGGGGCGTGTTCAGGCTTCTGTTTTCTCTTCTTTGCTTTGGAGGATGCCGTTGAGGGTTCGGGCAGTCTACTTATATTCCTTTTCTTGTATTTATGTTAGAATTAGTTGTCTTTTTGCTTCTTTTGTGAATTTGAGCTCATTTCATCCTGAAAATACAAAAGGAAGACAAAAACACTCTTTTTCCAACATTAGTACTTAAAAAGGGTTAGTTTTATGCCTTATTTGATGTAATTTATATGTTGCATTTTACACACATCAAATACCCCCACACTTGAACTTTTGCTTGTCCTCAAGCAAAACTCTTTAAATGTGGCTTACACTCCCAAATGGAATGGGTAGAAGAGAAGGTTTTTGGCTTGTCATAGAGTGTCGGGAATCCAAGATCTTTTTGGGTTTTATTTTTATTTATTTACAATCCTATTCGTTATGATTTATTTAGAACGTTTCATAGGACAAATTACTTATTTGGGCATAACATGCCTTTTTTAAAATTTCATTTATATACTAGTTCACATACCTCACGGGAGAAATCACTCAACACTCGGCCGAAGGTGTATTTTTTTGTGAATCACTCGAGAGCGGCATGGAGCTTACGCCTTCCATAGACTTGCCAAACAATCAATCCTCCTCCTTTTTAACTCTATACCTTTGTAAATATCAAGAGGACTTTTTGGGTGAAGGTCTTGGGCTAAAGGTGGGTGGTTGGGTTATTGGTTAGTAAAAGGGCGAAAAGCGTAAAAAGCGTCGGTTTTCGTAACACACTTTTGTTTTTAGTGACTTTTTATTTTTAAGTATTTCTCCAAACAAGCTTTTGTTTGTATAGCTTTGTTTGTTTTTAACTTCATCATCAAAAAAAATATTTTTTTTTTTAGTCACATAAAAGAACGAGCTTGCGAAAAACCGAGCTTGTTACTAAAATAAAGGGTGAAAAAAAATAAAAGGGTTTTTGGTGGGTAAAAAAGTTTAGGGTAAAGAAACGAAAGGTTTAGGCTCAAAGGGGTTAACTAGGAGGATTTTGGGTAGGTGGTAAAAAAATTGAAAAATAATGGTGTAGAAAGAAAAATGGTTAGTCCTAATGCCTCCATCATTTACTTACTTGGGTTTAAGTTGATAAGGACCGGGAATGAATTGTCGTGGCAAGTTCTAGAGTTGTAAGAACCAAGCGGCTATTCACACAAGAAACAAAAAATGAGCATTTAGTCTAAAGATGTAAATTTGTATGCTCAATAAAGGCTCAAAATGTAACACCCCAAAAAAAAATGTTTAATATAAAAATAAGTAAAAATAAACAAAGAATCTAACATAGTTAATGAAATATGACAAAATGGTAGTTAAGTTATGGGGAAAGCTTAAATTTAAACCCACATTCAAAGTGGGAGGGTTCAATGTGTAAATAGTAAAATGAAAGAGTTTACTAATTAACAAAAAAATCAAAAACACCCACATTCAGTGGTGTTGGGTTCGATCAAGGCAGGGGAAGAACAAGGAAACCCTTGTTTGCAAAATTCCATCAAATTACTAGAAATCTCAAGGAGAATCTAATGCATGAACCCTTATTTTCGAGTATCTAACCCCGATTATTGAAGTGGTAAGTTTAATTTTCTGAAATCATGATTTGTAGAATGAGGGGTTCAACCCAATCTTGAAATTTTATGTTTAAATGTGAGAAATCTGAGTTAGGGTTACCTTCTAGGACAAGAATCATGTTGATTTTTAGGTTATTTGAAAGATTTTGGTAAAAACCCACTTTGTGAAATTGTGGTATGAATAGGATGATCAAAGAAGCTATAATCATGT
Organism: Helianthus annuus; assembly: GCF_002127325.2. Lineage (NCBI taxonomy): Eukaryota > Viridiplantae > Streptophyta > Magnoliopsida > Asterales > Asteraceae > Helianthus > Helianthus annuus. The sequence continues at coordinate 27,879,417 of NC_035445.2, forward strand.
GAAATCTTGAAATATGATGATGTAGTAATGCTTGAATCTTAGAAAAATTTATGTAGGATAAAAGAAGGTTGTGAACATGGGTTGAATGTTGATGAATTATAAGATGAACTAGTAGGAATTCATGTTTTGTATACTTGTACATAATGCTAGTAAATACGATGCCCACCAAGTGTTTGATAAAATGCTTAAAAGAATAATATGTATAATTTGGAAGGTGAATGAATGAGATTTAGTTGTACTAAATAAAGGAATGAATGTGTTGTTATAGGCGCGAAAGAAGAAGGTTCCAACACTAGGAAATCGGAAAGTTCACAAGATCGAGGTACGTTAGTGTACACCGCATTTCTGTATTTATGATGTTGTCATATGTATAATAAATCTTACTTGTATTGTTTGGTTATGTCAAAGTTGTTAGAATTGAATTCTATGATTTTTCGAAAGTAAAAGTAATGCCCGTCATAACGGATTGAAAGGAATGAAGAAGTTATGAAAAATAAAGCATCATATCCGGTTCTTCTAGTTGAACCGGGTATGGAAAGTTATGTATGCAATGGACGAAAGCCTACTCGATCCGTCTTTCTCGGATCGGGGTATGATGTAAGAATGAAATGACTATGATTGTTCATTATGAACAAATCAAATGAAGGTGATGTAATGATGCTAGTATCTGTTCCTAACGGGTATGTTAAGTAAAGTATGCTTAGCCTCTATTTGAGAAAAGCATGTAAGGAACCGTTTAACGGTTAGTAAAGTAATTGAATGATGTTTTATCCGAGAAAGAAATAAACGGGTTTATTACCGAAAATTGTTAGTGGCGAAATACTAACCTATTTGTTATGTCAAATGTAGGTAAATCCTCAATGTAGGCGACTTGGCAAATTGGAGCGAGCATATGCACACCTTATGAACATCAAGCGCTTCCGCTATTATGTATTAATGTTTTGGGTCAAATGTCCGTTTTTGGTATGACTTTGTTAGTAGTTACACTTTTTAATACTTGGTGTATGGTCTTAGTCGTGTCTAGTCGAACGGGTCGTAAACTTGTTGGTTTGTTGATGGTTAATACAGGGATACACTTGTCTTACGGACGGGTCATGCCCAAATTTCGTTAAAATCACGTGTTAATGATACTAGCGTTTTTACCTTTTAAGTTGTGAAAGATTTGTACATTTTAAAAAGTTTATGTTTTTAGCGTCTTTTGGATGTCATTTCTTCTAGACGCAAATATGGGTGTTTCAAGTTGGTATCAGAGCCAAGGTTTGAGGGATTCGAGCATATGATGTGATGCTTGAACTCAAACCGACGGCTCGTGCAAAAGTGTGCTCGCTCCAAGATCGCCAATGAGGTAACGATTTGAGTTTTTGGTTTATTACAAGTATGTATAGTGTGTTTACGATAAATATTTAAGTTAAGTATGTGGAGTAGTATTAATGGGAGATGAAACGGGGAGTTCCACGAACCGTATAACTGAAACCGGCCCGAAAAAAAATGATTAAAATACCAAAAACAAGGTCAGCAACGATTTTAGCAAAAGGGGGGCCGTCGCCAACGGGCCTCTGGCCGTCGCCGATGCCACCCTGTTGTGCCGACGCCCTAATCATCTGTATACGGGGGTTGTGGCCGACGCCCTTTTTCGGGGCCCGTCGCCGACGGGCTAGGGGGCCGTCGCCGACGCCAAGCGGAAAACCAATCCGCTGAATTGTTTTGTTTTTCACACTTGGAGTTACCGGGTTGTCCGAAAGCTCATTTAATGATTACGTAGGGTCCATATAAGGCCTAATAGATATATGTAATCACAATTAGTGGTTACGATGGAATGGATTCGTAAGAGTCGAAAGTGATGAATCGAATGACAAGATAAGAGTTATGAAATTTAAAAGATAAAAAATTGAAATGTAAGAAAGTGAATTAAGTAAATGTAGACTAATGAACTATGATATAATGAAAGGCATGTAACGGTGTTAAAAGAACGACACGAAATAAATGATGAAACACAGAGAATTAAAAAAAAAACTTGAAGTGCATGATTACAAATGTTGTAATCAAAGGTTGAAGTATGTGTTATATTGAAAGCTTGTGAATTATAATTTAAGTTCCCGTACTTCTCAGAAATGCACATTTTATGTTCTTGTCAAGTTATTAGAAGATATAATAAGTTATGTAAAGTTACGTAGATCATTGGCGATAAAGTAAAATTTATAGAAGTCGAATTTAACGTATGGAATGGCATGAAATAAATGACAAATGTATAAAGTGGAGTTGGAAACGTATGATAATGAATAATGAAGGAAGTAAAGGTAAACTAAAGTACTTGAATATGTGAAGGAACCTGAATTGTTAATAAATGAATATAAAAAAAAATGATGAGATTAGTGGTGAAAATGAATTGAAGAATGTGACTTAGATGGAATCCGTATGAGAATTCGGATAAATGTATGCTTTGTTCAGAATTATGCATTAGAGGCTAGTACCCTATGTTTGGAATGGTGTGATACTTATGTGTATATAATGATTTGCTTTAGTATGATTAAGAGGCGAATATATGCTAAATGTGAATCATAGGAGCTTATTAGTAAAGGATATGTTGAAATTATGTTATATAGTTGCTTCGAGTGAAATTTGCTATTTGTAGAATCATGGAGCATTAGCATGTGAAAGTACGTGTGTGTGAATGTATATGTGTGTTGTTTAGAGGATCACGTAAATTGTACATGTCATACAATACGAGTATGAAATATGTAAGATATTAATTATATGATCTACCATATTTAGATGAATACTTGTTTAAAAGATTAAAGTGTGTAAACGAGACAGTTGACTTTCTGAAAGTCAACAATATAGGGATATCATGGGATGGCCATTAGACACAATTGTTAAAGTAAAGAGTTAATGTGTTATGTACTAGATGAATTACGTGTTATGATTGATGATAGTTTAGTTGTATGGAATTGAAATGAGATAACTATTAATGAATGTCTCATTTATATGAAATTCTACTAACGAAAGTCGATTAACGTATGAATAGAAAGTAGGTGAATTCGCAATCACTTTGAATTTATTTACATGAAGATATATACATGTTTGAATATTTGAAATTAAGTGGAAAGTATAAATAAATGAGAACTTGGTAATGTTAATGAAAGGTATGGAAAGGATATTAGTTCAGATGTTAGCTAAAAAGACGTTTTGTAAGTATGTTCGAATTGAAGGCATGTACAACACATACTACAATACTTATATACAAAAAGTACTAGGTGGTGGTTGACCTTAAAAGGTTATATTGTAGAAGTTAGTAAATAATAATTACTTAGAAATGCTGGAAGTATTACGTAAGAAATACAACGTGTAATGTAGGACACTCATTAGTAAGAGACATGTTAGAGAACGTCGGTGATTCAACACCAAAAACGGTGAACGAATAAATGGAAATGGATTCAACCATGTAAGGAATGAAAGGATGAATCTATAAGTAAATACGGATCAAACCAGTAAGAGTGAAAGGTAATAAATTAAAAGTTCGAATTTTTAAGTGAAGACGAATTAAACAAGTAAGAATAAAAACTAAGTATCAAACTCAAATAAGTCATATGGGTCAAATGGCGATCGCCACTTGAACCCGGTATTTAATGTTCGATGTGTCAAGTTTATTACTTATAGGTGAGCATAATGTATGGGCATGCATTGTCACAATTTGGAAAGTAATAACCGTCGCAAAGTATGAATAACGAGTTAAGGGATTTGACCCGCGCCAAGTACGTATAAAAAGATTATATTTTTAATAGGAGCTTAGGGCTCGACTAGAGAATGATGTGTCAGAATAGGATAACTGATACCCATATGTAAGAATGTATTTACAATTAGACTTCCGAAAAGTCAAACGAAGTAAATGAAGTCCTTGCAATTATGCAAGTATAAGGTACGAACGTATACCTCGATGCGACCACAATAAGTAAGAGGGTGAGTCTGACCTTGAAAGGTCAAACTTCGAAAGTTGACGAAATAACCAATTAAATGAAAGGATAGTATGTAAGAAATGGAATGTATGATATGTTTTAGCATGTACGTAAAAAAAAATTGCGAAAGAGACAATCGGCGAACAAACACCCTGTAGGATGCAAATATGAAAGGTTATGTGCTAACTATTATTTATAGATAAATATGATGGAATTCTTAATGAGATGATAGTAATGAAGCCAGTGGAAGGATGCTCAAGAGTGGGAGCATATTTCACGAATAAATGAGACCAATTCTGGTACAGAAGGTATATATAAAGAAGCGGATCAATCCGGCACACGGATAACTAACTTATGCATTAAAGGCGAGGTTAGTAAAATGTTTAATTCTTGATTAATGATTAAAAATCCGTAGATTTATTTGTAAGTGTGAACAAAAAGAATGGTAGAATAATTATGGTATGGTATACAATAATTGACCTGTAACGGTCAGCGTGAGAAGGTATGAATGTCATTAAGGGGGAGATCTAAAGGCCTTAAATGAAAGTTTGAGCTGAATTGGTTAAACACTAGTATGGTGCTCGTACACAACATACCTAGTTGTTATCATAAGTAGTTCATGCAAGGAACTAATAATAAAGTGTGCAAAGGATTAAATTTGAGGCTAAACTCAAATTTGAAATTAGTTCAAGTGAGGGTAGAAACCGTAGAATGATGCCTTATACTCGTATTAAGTATGAAAAGGTAATTAGGAAGTGGGTAGCTTTGTATTAGTACCACTAAATCATTAAATGTTTATAGTATACGTATAATGTTATGCTAAGCCCTTATATGAACAAGAAAGTAATTAGAAGAACGTTAGTAATGGGATAATGGGGTTTGCTCATGATTACAATAATGAATTATATCGTGCATGATTAGTGTGCGGAATGAAATAAATCGATTTATTTACGTTAATAAATGTATGAATACGTTACGCTTATTTAGAAAGATAGAAACAAGCCGTAAGCATAAGCTTGTACGACCAATAGTATACATTTGGAATAAAATTTTAATGAACGAAGCGCTAGTAATGATGCATGCTAGGAACTAGCATTATAAAATGAAAATGACACTAATAAGAACTCTGGATCAGATTCTGATTTATATGTGATTATGAAAGTAATTTACTTAATTTAAGAACGTAGGGACAATGTGTACAAATATGGTTATGCATGAATGAAACTTTTGCCAAGATCCCGAATGCATTTATGTTGTAGTAAGCATCGTGAATGAATAGATGAAAAAAATAAGAGTAGAATTGGTCTAGTTGGAATGAGAAAGGTTTCGAGGACGAAACCTCCTTTAAGGGGGTAGACTTGTAACACCCAAAAAAAAAATGTTTAATATAAAAATAAGTAAAAATAAACAAAGAATCTAACATAGTTAATGAAATATGACAAAATGGTAGTTAAGTTATGGGGAAAGCTTAAATTTAAACCCACATTCAAAGTGGGAGGGTTCAATGTGTAAATAGTAAAATGAAAGAGTTTACTAATTAACAAAAAAATCAAAAACACCCACATTCAGTGGTGTTGGGTTCGATCAAGGCAGGGGAAGAACAAGGAAACCCTTGTTTGCAAAATTCCATCAAATTACTAGAAATCTCAAGGAGAATCTAATGCATGAACCCTTATTTTCGAGTATCTAACCCCGATTATTAAAGTGGTAAGTTTAATTTTCTGAAATCATGATTTGTAGAATGAGGGGTTCAACCCAATCTCGAAATTTTATGTTTAAATGTGAGAAATCTGAGTTAGGGTTACCTTCTAGGACAAGAATCATGTTGATTTTTAGGTTATTTGAAAGATTTTGGTAAAAACCCACTTTGTGAAATTGTGGTATGAATAGGATGATCAAAGAAGCTATAATCATGTGAAATCTTGAAATATGATGATGTAGTAATGCTTGAATCTTAGAAAAATTTATGTAGGATAAAAGAAGGTTGTGAACATGGGTTGAATGTTGATGAATTATAAGATGAACTAGTAGGAATTCATGTTTTGTATACTTGTACATAATGCTAGTAAATACGATGCCCACCAAGTGTTTGATAAAATGCTTAAAAGAATAATATGTATAATTTGGAAGGTGAATGAATGAGATTTAGTTGTACTAAATAAAGGAATGAATGTGTTGTTATAGGCGCGAAAGAAGAAGGTTCCAACACTAGGAAATCGGAAAGTTCACAAGATCGAGGTACGTTAGTGTACACAGCATTTCTGTATTTATGATGTTGTCATATGTATAATAAATCTTACTTGTATTGTTTGGTTATGTCAAAGTTGTTAGAATTGAATTCTATGATTTTTCGAAAGTAAAAGTAAGGTCCGTCATAACGGATTGAACGGAATGAAGAAGTTATGAAAGATAAAGCATCATATCCGGTTCTTCTAGTTGAACCGGGTATGGAAAGTTATGTATGCAATGGACGAAAGCCTACTCGATCCGTCTTTCTCGGATCGGGGTATGATGTAAGAATGAAATGACTATGATTGTTCATTATGAACAAATCAAATGAAGGCGATGTAATGATGCTAGTATCTGTTCCTAACGGGTATGTTAAGTAAAGTATGCTTAGCCTCTATTTGAGAAAAGCATGTAAGGAACCGTTTAACGGTTAGTAAAGTAATTGAATGATGTTTTATCCGAGAAAGAAATAAACGGGTTTATTACCGAAAATTGTTAGTGGCGAAATACTAACCTATTTGTTATGTCAAATGTAGGTAAATCCTCAATGTAGGCGACTTGGCAAATTGGAGCGAGCATATGCACACCTTATGAACATCAAGCGCTTCCGCTATTATGTATTAATGTTTTGGGTCAAATGTCCGTTTTTGGTATGACTTTGTTAGTAGTTACACTTTTTAATACTTGGTGTATGGTCTTAGTCGTGTCTAGTCGAACGGGTCGTAAACTTGTTGGTTTGTTGATGGTTAATACAGGGATACACTTGTCTTACGGATGGGTCATGCCCAAATTTCGTTAAAATCATGTGTTAATGATACTAGCGTTTTTACCTTTTAAGTTGTGAAAGATTTGTACATTTTAAAAAGTTTATATTTTTAGCGTCTTTTGGATGTCATTTCTTCTAGATGCAAATATGGGTGTTTCACAAAACTCACTTTTGTGGGAATGGGTTTTAATGTGATCAAGCATATATAATCAAATTTTACATAGACTTGTTATGCCGTTTCATAATTTTCTTATGTTGGTTCTTGTTATCACGACGCTTTCGGTTGTAAATTTTATAAAAATATAACCTTATTAATCTTGGGATTTCCTAACTTAAACTTTAGACAAGTAAAAGAAATGATTTTTTTTTTTTGTAAAAAATTTGGGGTGTTTAGCGGTTCCAATAGAGTTTTGTGTAAGGCTTGTTGTTAGGACTTGCAAAATTTCAAAGTGTCAGCTTCCCCCCCCCCCCCCACACTTAAATTACACATTGTCCTCAATGTGTCCCAAAAATAAATTTTTATGTTGATTGGATGTGTAATGTGGTGTTAAAAAGCAAAGATTTATGTTACTGGCATTCTGGACACGGCCCCGTGGGGACCGGACACGGCCCCATGTTCAGGTGCCGGTAACAGAAATTAAAGAAATGAGACAGAAGCCTGGACACGGGGGCGTGTTTGGTGAACACGGCCCATGTCCAGTTACCTGAACTGGGCGATTTTTCTGCAGGTGGTTCAGCACGGGGCCGTGTTGGTTGAGCACGGCCTGTGTTGAGCCTTCTGTAATGGAGATTTGTGTCGGGTTGCTTCATTCTTTGTGCATGGGGCCATTTTTCTCGTTCCCTTTTTCATCCATTACCACCACGAGTGTGTTTTATTCCTGCAAATTAAAAGATTAAACTAAACTAAGGATAGTTCCGCGGAATGCCTCCGTGGTGCGCCACGTTTATAAGGGTCCTTGGCTAGACCCAATGTGAGGTTATATATTTTCTGAGTGGGATGCTTGGCGTCCCATGTTACACCGTCGGAGAGCAGCATCCAAGCTCGAATCAATAACCTTCATGTAGTTGACCGGGTCGTCGTCCTCTATTCTCTTCCCAACTCCGAATTTTACTTCATCATCCCCGTACCTCAAGGTGAGTGTTCCGTCATTCATATCTACCACCGCTTGTGCGGTGGCAAGAAATGGTCTCCCTAGTATGAGGGGGACCTCGGTGTCTTCCTCCATATCGAGTATGACAAAGTCGGCTGGATAGACGAATCTGCCTACCTTTACCAAGACATTTTCAATGACACCTTGCGGGAATTTGACGGATCGATCAGCGAGTTGTATGCTCATTTTTGTAGGACTCGTGGTTCCCAGGCCGAGTCTTTTAAACATTGATGAGGGCATGAGGTTAATGCTAACTCCAAGGTCGGCTAGGGCATTACGAACGGGGGACTCCCCTATTGAGCAGGGAATCGTGAAGCTTCCAGGATCGATTTTCTTTTGGGGAAGTTTATTGAGTACGAGGGCAGAGCATTCTTCGCCTAAATTGACTAATTGCAAATTTTCAATTTTCTTTTTATGAGTGAGGAAGTCCCTCATGAACTTAGAGTATTTGGGCATTTGGGTTAGGACCTCAATAAAAGGAATATTGACATGCAATTGCTTTAATATACTTTCGAACTTCGCGAATTGCTCATTGGTCTTTTGACGAATTAACCTACCGGGGTACGGAACTCGAGGAGCTTTGGTTGGTTCTGGTGACGGAGGGGAGTTCTTTTCCTGCAGAGGTGTGGGTGCCGTTTCTTCTGTTGGCGGCGGCGCTTCTGCAGGCCCTACGGTGCGGTTTCATAGCGTGATGAGGTGAACTTGCGCTTTTAGGTTTGTTTCGGTATTGCTAGGTAATGCGCCTTGCGGTCTCTCGGCAAAATTTTGAGCTATTTGATTTAATTGTTTTTCTATGTTTTGAATACTAGCTTGTTGATTTCTAAAATTTGATTCTAATTGTAGAAATCTTTCCAAGTTTTTCTTTTCAGTGTCGGAGATGAGGCGAGATACAGTATCTTCAAGCCTTTCCCGTCCACTTTGTTGTTGAGTGAAATTTTGTGACTCATTTCTTGGTTGTTGAAAGTTTGTTCGTTGTGTTTGTTGGTTACTACTATTGCCGGGTTCTCTCCAACCAAGGTTTGGGTGGTTTCGCCATCCTTGGTTGTAAGTTCCCGTTGGGGGACCCGACGGCCTAGGTCTATTATCAATGTAGTTTACCAATTCTTGTTGATCGTCCGTTTCTTTCATACAACTCCAATTTTCATGTGACCCACCACACCCTTCACAATCCATAACCGAGACTGTTTTTGTCATTCCTAATTTTTTTATTTTTGAAGAAAGTGCCTCGATTTGGGCTTGTAAAGAGGTGCTTTCATCGACCTTATGGGCGCCCGGGGCAATAGTTTTATTGCCTCGGGGGGTGTGCCATTGAAAATTGGTTTGAGCAATTTCCTCAATTTGGTTATATATTTCATGCGGGCGTCGATTACCTAAATGTCCCCCGGAGCTAGAATCAAGTGTCTGCCTTATGTGTGGCAACAATCCATTATAGAAAGTGGATACTTGTTGCCATATCGCCAGGCCGTGATGTGGACACTTGCGTAATAACTCCTTGAACCTTTCCCAAGTTTCATATAAGGATTCCCCGTCCTCTTGTGAATATGTATTAATTTCAGTCATTAATTTAGCAGTTTTAGCGGGAGGGAAATACTTATATAGAAATTTTTGGGCTAGTTCATCCCAGGTGTTTACCGATCCAGCTGGGAGGGCGTTGAGCCAAGCTTTCGCTTGGTCTTTTAGTGAGAAAGGAAACATTCAGAGGCGGATGGCGTCATTTGATGCTCCGTTGATCTGAAAGGTATCACATATTTCTAAGAAATTAGTAATATGTAGATGAGGATCCTCGTCCGCAAGCCCATGGAAGGTTGCGGAGTTTTGGAGCATTTGTATCAGATGCGGCCGAAGTTCGAAGTTATTAGCTTCAACATTCGGAGCATTGATAGCGGCGCCTAGGTTACCTACGGTGGGTCGTAGATAATCCATGAGGGTACGTTGGTCCGCCATTGGAGGTGGATCACCCGAAACCTTCTCTTGGTTTTTAGCTTTTAATCTTTTTCTGAGAAAGCGTTCGGGTTCTTCTAGAGGTTCTTTTATGTCCTTATTAGAACTGGAGCTCATACACTATGTAAGATTGGCGTCGGGTTCCAAGTCCTGCAATAATTTAGATATATTATTAAGCCCTTTTTACACCTTTAGCCAAGTTTTAAATTTATAAAACACGATATTTACTAACACTAAACACACATATGGGCAAGTGCACCCATCGTGGGCGTAGTATAGTGTTGGTAAGATACCGAGGTCGTCCAAGGACACAAGAGCTTTTAGTACCGGTTTATCCTCAACGTCTAATCAAATCAAAAAGTTAGAAAAATGTTTTAAACTAAGAATATAAAAACTAACTAAATGCTGAAAAATAAAAATAAAATAAAAACAGATAGACAAGATGAATCACTTGGATCCGACTCATGTATTAGTATAACCTTTGATTATTTTCGCACTTTTGCACTTGTTTAAGAGATTATCTTAGTTATTGTAGTAGGCCCCTCTTTTGAAGGCGACGTTACCCTCAACCCAGTAGTTTGAGTCAGCAAGGATACAATCCTAAAGGGTTGGATTATTGGAAGATAATGAATTAAGTTATTAATGCAAATTGTGGTAGGCCCCGCTTTTGGCGGTGACGTTACCCTCGGCTAAGTAGTCTGAGTCAGCAGGGATACAGTCCTAAATAACCGGGTTATAGTATTAATAGTAGTTAACTTATGAGGGGGTCAAAGAGTTTGGATCCCCGCCATCCAATACCTATGGGCATTGAAGGAGATCCTACTAAATTTGACCCAGGTCCCTTGCAGGACCTCTAACGCTGAACAAGGGCAAGACCCTTACCAAACCGTTCCCTTAACCCCTGACCAGGTAGCCAACATACCTCCATATAGACCGTGGAGATATGAATGGTGAAAATCTTTTATTTTATATAGACTGTAAAATATTGCCAAGACACGACGGACAAACGATAAGGAAAGATCACCTTCAACATAAGCAACTAGTTATTAAAGTCATTAATACAAAACCAAATAAAAAGTGCAAAAGATTAAAAATAAAAAGTATTATACTAAACACTTGTCTTCACCAAGTGATGTAAGAGACTTAGGCAAACATGGCCTTGATTGTCAAGAACTCTTACTATCAATCTTGGATCCCGAGACGACTCACACACTCTACGATGGACAATGGATGATGGTGGTGGATGATGGTGTTATGGTGGTGGTGGGTGGTGGATGAAGTGTGAGAGAGGTGGTGTGCCAAGGGATGAGTTGGAATGAAACCAAGCACTCCTATTTATAGGCTGAACAGAAGGCTGGGCACGGCCCCGTGTCCGCTGGACACGCCCCCGTGCCCGTCTGACACTCTCTCTCTTCATTAATTGTAATTCGCAATTACAATTAATGCGCCTGCTGTACTTTCGCCATGCCCCCGTGCTCACTGGACACGGCCCCGTGGTGGGCAATAGAAGCTTCTACAGGTTTGTCTTTTCTGCTGCTTCTTGGGCACGGCCCCGTGCTGGCTGAGCACGGGGCGTGTTCAGGCTTCTGTTTTCTCTTCTTTGCTTTGGAGGATGCCGTTGAGGGTTCGGGCAGTCTACTTTTATTCCATTTCTTGTATTTATGTTAGAATTAGCTGTCTTTTTGCTTCTTTTGTTAATTTGAGCTCATTTCATCCTGAAAATACAAAAGGAAGACAAAAACACTCTTTTTCCAACATTAGTACTTAAAAAGGGTTAGTTTTATGCCTTATTTGATGTAATTTGTATGTTGCATTTTACACACAACAAAGACTCTATACAAGATGAAGACGACAGACGGATGCACCAACAAGTTTCAATTTATTACACTTAGGCCCCTCTAGTTTGTTATTTAGGGCATTTAGGGTGTTTTAAGGACTAGTTTCGCCATTTTAGCATAGTTTAAGGCCATTTTAAGTATGATGAACATAATCAAAGTATAATTAAGCATATGAAGGTCGTATTTAAATGTCGTTTACGTTCAGAATACGTTTTATGCATAAGTTTCACGTATTTGCAAGTTTAGCACATAGTTTCCAAGAATTATGAATAAGCATCAATGGTTTCACGAAGTTGAATGTATGAGGATGTATAAAGTATGTACAACATGAATTTAACAAAATACGAGCTTTATTTATAATCCAAGTCTCAGATTTTACATCGCTTTTAATGAAAGAACGATTTCAAGACCACGGAGTTTCCAAAAATAGATTTACAAGCGATGGTTTCTAAATATAGGAAGTGTGAAAACGCAGGGCATTACAACGGCCAAGACCCTAAGGCGTCACGGGGCGCGACGACATGGTCGAACAGCCTATAAATGGAGGGCTTCGGCATTTCATTCCAAATCATTCAGAATCAATTTTCTCTCTCAATTTCTGTAGTGTAGGCCCTATAACCGGGCATTATACCCCCCTAAATAATGAAGTTTTGCCTCGTTGTAAGTATTATAACCCCAGTTACGTATTGGATACGCTGCCCGATTGATCTAGGGTTCCGTAACGGCTGTCGAGGTTCTGCCCGACGTAGTCGTTGGAATACCTTCTCGGGGAGGGTATTACTAATGTAAATATTGGGTTATTATACTAACACATGTGCATTTATGTATTTAATAGATAATCGCCAGGAAACTCTAAAGGAAAACCTAAGACAACAATGTGAGTAATCCTCTTTTTGTATAAACCTTTTTATGAGTAATCTCCTTTTTGCAAATTGTTTTACAAAACCTCACACGATTAAATCTATATATTAATCAGTTATTGAGTATTTGTAAGGATATAATTATCATTGGTATTGTTATGGGCTATTTTCTGAGCATATATCCTGACTAATATTCTGACTTTGATTGTTTATTTGTGATCAGGATACCGGATCAGGATATTGGTAACATCCTGGTATGATATCCTGGTATTAACTGAATTAATCACGTGCAGATTAGGAGGTGTAAGTCTCCAACATTCAAGAAGACTTCTTCCCCGCAAGACTCGGGAAAATTGGTTAGATTAAAGACGTTGAACCCGAAAGACCAGGACTGCAACTTTCACTTGGGGAATATTCGAAGCATCCCGGTTTATTAGGATAGTTGTTTTCGTTTAACTATAAATAGTGTGATCGGATCAGATTAAGGCACACACTCTCTTTCACGCACTTTGATCTCTAGATACTAGCAATCACTACACACAAACACTTGTACTCAGATTACGTTGTAACACTTAGTTGATCCGCACTGTATCCTGATATTTGAAGTAATAGAAGAACAAGGCAGCTGCGATTGTCAGCTCCCGAGGTTTTGTGCCGGCGATCTTGATTGATCAAGGTCTTTCCTCGTACATCCTGTGTCATCCTTTTACCTTTTAGCTCATTGTTCGATCATAAATACAACTCTATATCCTGAGCCGTATCCTGAACCTGTTTTTGCAAACAACTTAACTTGAATATTTTCAACACACATTTCTAGCACACTACCTCACTTAACTAATTTGGTCACTTAATATCTTCGGTAATTGTAGGTCCCTCTCGGAGGATGAGGTTCAACCTTAACCTTGTTATACTAACACACTAGCAAGTGCGGAATCCAAGCTAGTGAGCAAACCGGGATGAAACAAGCACAAACACAAACACACAAGGTTCACCGATTAACACAACTTGTATTAATACGAATGAAGGGTTCGGTTACAAGCTCAATGTTTACAAATCTGTATTGCAAACTCTCAAAGTGTGTGTGTGTTCACAGAATGCTCTCCTTCTCTCTTGTGTCAACTCTACTCTAATGAACACACACTGCATGGGTATATATATACCCAGCAATGGTTGCCTGTCCGAAGGATCCGATACATTATCGAAGGATCATCTATCGATGTCAAAGCCATCGAAGGATCCACAAATACCTCGAAGGATGGTGTATCCTTCGAGGTCCATCAGAATCCATCGAAGCATATCTTTCGTGGTCATCGAAGGATCTACATTATCCTTCGATGAACTATCCTTCGACAGAGATGTATGACAACCATTTTCTAACTGTTCGGCCAAGTCAAACCAGGAGGACGGTTGACTTGGTCAACTTACAGACTAACAAAGACATCGTTTTACATCATGACAGAAAACAGACAAAGTACAGACATAAGTGCACCAACAAACTCCCCCTTGGCTGTAGCTTTGTCTCGATTTTGGTCATCTTTTATCTTCGCGTCTTCAAGACTCTGATGTCCTTTTAAGTCTTCAATGTCGGAGGATCTTCAAAGTCTTCACGTCTTGAAAGCAGAGAGTGTATCAACAAACTACCCATATCATGTAGGAAGTGTGTTGACAAACTCCCCCTTAACATAAGCTCCCCCTTGAGTTATGCTTGTGAATGACTTGATCTTTATAGCTTGAGATCCTTGTGGTGTTGATGATGGTCAGCAGCAACTCGATCAACTTCATCATTTGAGTGCCTTCACGTCGTGTCTTCATTCCGAAGCTTGTCATCGACCATGTTCTCCTTGCCTTTAGAATCTGCACATGCAAGAAATCTAAACGCGTAATGAGAACAACTGCTTGGAATATAGTTAGTATAAACAAATGACACACGTATGACCATGTCACAATCAAACACGTCCGACAATTTGAAAGTTTAATAAATTTGTCAGATTTAGATTTAACTTTCAAAAACTTGCAAATTTCGACCGTTTATGAAGATTTTGTCAATTCGGTTTTTGTTCAGGTTTCAGGTAGCAAAGACTCGAGTTCCAACATCGTACGATCGAAAATAAAGCAGAAATAAAATCTTTTTGGTATTTTTTAGTTTTTCAAATGTAAAGACTGAAAGCAGTAAATAAAAATATACAGACATTCTTTTTGCGAGTTTCGAGGGTAATAGAATCATATCAGTGTATGGTCATGCCAAACGCTCCTGTTGTTCAGTTAGTTAACATTAAGATAAGCATCCTATAACAATTATCGGTATTGTTGTCCACTTAAGCTCAACTTATCAGATGTAATAATGTTTAGGGGATACGTTAAGGTATGATTTATACTTACCGACCGGTGTTCATCCACATCACGACACATTCCCGTATCAAGGTATGCACGAGGGTTCATCTTACCGGTGAGTATACCGATTATCATCTATTTGACCGTATATGATGTGAGATTCTCACTTATTTTGATTTGAAAACAAGCCCTATGTGATATAATCACTTATTGATGAGGAACTTGATTTTCATATGCATGAGGGCACAGGAGCAAGTCCGTGAACAGGTCAGTACTTCCGTACAGCAGAGAGACGAACTTGACTCCCGGATGAATGTGATATTTTATCACTTATTTGTTTGGACATGTGATTGTTTATCACTTATTGAGGTCGAATGCAGTATGTAATATGTACACGTATGTATAGTATCATGGAAGATCTAGACTTGCGTCCCCGTTATTTTTCGGTAAAAGATACAACCATGATACCCAGATGATAAGCAGCATAAAGACCGAATATCTCAGAACCTCGGCAATCAATCAAACGAAATTTCGGTACTAAGACCATATGCCAATGAATGGTTCCCACCTGGTCTTCAGTCAGTTTAAGATTTATATCACCCTGCACACTTTAAAATGATTGTGAGCCTACCGATACATCTTATATAGAGCTGCTTATCGTTTTTCATTTAAGGTTTAAAGAGGTTTGGATAGACCACTGATGTACTATCATTTTCTCTTTTGCTCGCCAGGAAACTCATTTTTGTTTTTCTATTGTTTTTGTGTTTTTGAAATTTTTCGATGTTTTTGGATTTTCAGATTTTTGGATTTACTCCCCCTAAAATCAATAAACTAAGATAAATTTAAAACACAAAGTTGTTTACAAAAATGATTTTCCGATGTTGGTTTTACTCTTGCTTGACCTTAATGCCGTTTACCAATAATAAAAAGTCAAATCTTGATTTGTCAAATGCTTTGGTAAAAAGGTCGGCACGTTGGTCATCGGTGTGGACCATGACAACATTGACGAGTTTCATAAAGAGACAAGCATAAGAGAGATTTGTAAGTCCCGTGAAACGGATCTTTCAATGATATCAAACAACCTATTGATTGTGCGGAATCCAATCAATAGGTGATTCAAGAATCAAAACGAAAACGAACAAGAACATCGAAATAACTTTTAACTCACACACGTTTCGATTACTTTAACAAGCAAAAACGTCTGGTATGAGTACACCACAACCAATCGCCTCCCACTCTGTTTCTCTAGAAATTCTGTAACTAGGAGGTTCAAAACCTAAAACAAGTAGAAAACTTGTTTATATACTAAGTCAAGCCCACTTCCCTACATGGGCTCCCCTTGGGCCTGCTTGGCCCACATGGCCTAAAGCTTGGCCCAAGTGACCTATAAAGGTCCACAACCTAATACTAACTAACCCGGTAAAGCCCAGTTCGTAACCATAGCCCATTGTGGTAATTTGATGCGTCAGTCTCACACTTTAGGGCCTAACAATCTCCCCCTAGACTGATGCCATCAAATTGTCTTCATAACTTGAATTCAGCAACGTCTTCAACGAAATCTATGGTTGTCACTATGCTGCAGATGTTGTGGAAGTTCTTGACTTCTGAACTCTCAGCACTGGGTCTCTTTCTTCAGATTTTGTGGTTAGCTTCATATCAGGATCACGATCAGCGTTTGCTTGAAAATCTTGTCAAAAAGAATGTGAGAGGAGGATTCTCAGCAGCTCTTTTCTTCTTCAATCTTTGTCTTTCAAGCAGGTTCATGGTACTTCTTCAAATGCACTTTCATTGTCATACGGCGTTTCGTATCCGATTCTTTTGACTCAGGTACATCTTGTTGTTGAGCTGCTTCAGGCTTCTTCAGCAACTAACAACATCTCAATCTTCATCAACCCCTGTTCTTGATTGAAATCAAGTTCTGCACATGCTCACAAACTCATAAGCAAACATTTCTTATGCAACAGGGAGAGTACCACATGAACACTAGGTACATGAAATTTCACAATTTAAATTCTTTCAACTTTTGATGATCAGTCAAATCTTCAAGAACGGTTACATTTTTTTAATTTTTAAGAGAAACAAATAAACACACTATTTTTGGATTTTTGAAATTTTTTTATTTTTTTTATTTTTTTAATTTTTAATTTTTAAGAACTAAAACAAATAAAAACTCAAAATATAAACAACTACCATAACATACAATTACAATTGCAATGGGATCAAAATTCGTTCACAGGCAGACTAAGGAACACTTTTCAGTACGAGCCTAATCAAACTGGTCTATGCGATTGCCAATATGTTTGTCCACTTAAACTTTAACGCTCAACTTTCAATTTTTTAACTTCGTGATATGATTAAGGTAATATTATACTATTATACCCGCGTGTCCCATTCCAAGGCATACCTTTGCGATCAAGGTAAGCACAACGATTCATCGTAGCAGGTGAGTATACTGATGTCATCCTTTAAGATATCCTGACTGTGCAGTCTGCATATAATCCGTTTTATCATGTTTTGATTTCTTAACAATGAACACCCAAGTAAATACTAATCAAATCCCGGAAATATAAACAGCACACTCTATCATGCAAGTATCTTCCCTACCACATATTTCACAAGTCCAATCCAGATTTCTGAAATCTTAACTGGGAGTAGGTTGAGAAGAGAACAGAATAGATCTTTTGTAGAGATGGTATAATATACAGATCAAATGAGTTTTTCTCAATTTGATATAGGTTTATTGGGGTTTCTTTTGGGCACTAGAGGGCCTCTTTCGGGTGTTAATTGATCTACAGATCGACAACGTACAGCTAGGTCAGCATGTATCTGGATGCAGCAGAAGCTGACGTTGCCTAGCACCTCCAGGTCAGCATGTATCTGGATGCAGCAGAGGAGGTACACGACTTTTTTCAGAGAAGATTTCAGAATCAGATCAAAATTGTGTGTATCGGGAAAACATACAGACATTCAAATAGAAATGAGCTAATTCCAAGTGACTTTCTTTCCTGGGGTCATGTACTAATTTAGTTCTGAACAGAAGAACAACCAAGATATCCCTGGATGATTCAACAATATAAAGACCCGAAACCTCAGATGTTGGCTATCTATCAATGCAAGATTTAAGACCATAAAATCATACGCCGTTGGTATGTTACCCACATGGTACATAGTTCGTTATGTTTATATCACTTAGTATCTTTTATCATGTTGAGCGTCAAGCCTATCGACATATCACAGTAGATCCTAGTCTTTTCAGCTATGGCACCTTACATGTGTTAGTCAAACCCTTTAACACGAACATTTATTTCACTTCCCATATCATGCAATTTTTCTTTTTGGCTTTTTCATTTTTCTAATGTTTTTGTGTTTTTCTCATTTTCTCCCCCTAAAGCAATACATATATACAGCAAACTCTTTTTGTATTTTTCTTTTCTGAGTTTTCTCCCCCTAAACTCTATATATGTCTCTCTCCCCCCCTAAATTTGTGCATAAATCTTGGATTTTTGCGCAAATTTACCATTTACTAGAGAAAGGACACTTTATATACAAAGTTATAAACTAAGAAAAAGAGAGAAAAAAATATTTTTGTTTAACCGTTCTATCATCAGATTGAAGACTAATCATATTCAAATCAAAGTACTGAATTTAAACGGTACCTTTTGCTGATCATTTCTTACTTCTTTTATCTCCTCCAAAGGAAACACATCATCTGTAAAAAAAAATTTGAACTTTTTGCAACAGTGAAATGTTACCCGTTTTTATCTCTGGAACAACCGCTATCAACATTCCAGAGATTGTCAACAGCTCCTCCTTAGTTGTTCCTGAAAAGTAAGGAGATTAGTAAGACATGGGTACCCAGGCCATCGTGGTCCTGGGATTTCCTGAAGCATCAAAGTAAGACACTTCTTTCAAACACAAGTCCCCTTTAGTTTCAAGGATTGGAGACATTGCTGCATTGGATTTGGGTTTCCAAATCTGTTTCGGTCTAACAAACGTGTTTGTTGCCTTCGGTTGAGCAACTTTAACTTGTTCAGGTTTGTGAGTTTTGAAAACAGATTTTTGTTCCTGAACAGCTTTGCGTTTGTTTTTAGCAGCGTTCCAATCCCCATCAGAAGGTTTAACCTTGGGATTCACATTCTTCATTGCCTTAGGTAAAGATACCTTCATTGGCTTGGAATGGTAGTTACCCTTTGGTGTAACCCTCTGATTTTGCATATAGTAGGGTACATGGGGACGCCGTGTGCAGTTTCTAGCAATATGACCCGCAGTGCCACAGTTGTAGCAAGTTTGTCTTTTCATCGGAAAGACGTTTTGAGCATCTTGATTTGCTCTAGCAGTTCCTGAAGGACAAACTGATCCTTTTTGCACTGGATGCGCCTGCACATTTCTCTTAGACGAAGACGAATTTGGGTGCTTGTATTTGTTGTTCGCAGAAATCTTGTTGCTCTGAGCACCATTCTTCATCTTTTCTCCCTTATTGGAGCTTTCAATCACCTTGTCACGAGCCTTATGAGATCGTGGTTGTCCTTGATAAGCAGACTTCGTATACCCCCGACTACGATCTGCTCGTTTTGGCTCCTTTTGCGTGTTGTGAACCGGCTCACAAACATCGGCACAAGAGTGAATATTCGCATTTTGTTGCACGTTTGGGCGATGAACACAATTTCTAGCAATGTGCCCAGGAATTCCACAGTTGAAACATGTCTGTCGCTTCAATGTATGGAGATTCGGAGAGCCAGCAACAGTAGCTGATCTGATGGGTCTAGATGAGCGAGCTTGCTTAGCATGCTTAGGTTGCTTTGCTTGTGTTCCATGTGCCTTTTCAGATTTCTTCTGTACCTCTTCTTTTTCCAAATCTGGTTCAGTTTTAATTTCAGAAGATGTAGAAGTTTCATCAACACGCGTTTCTTCATCACATGCATCAACGGTTTCCAATGGGGTCCCGCTAGATTCAACATTAGGGACTCCCACTGAGACCGATTCAGAAGAAGAATCAGGATATTCTTGATTTTCTTGAGAAGAAGTTTCAGTGGTTTCACTGAATGTATCCTGAGGGACCTCACCTGCAACACTATCATCTGACATATTAGAACCATCACATTCACAATTATTAACCGAAGAAAATTCATCACCAGCATTAATGTTCACAGTTTCAACACAAACATCATCAGTCTTGCCCAAAACATCAGGCCCATTACCAGCTAAAGAAAGTAACATGCTAAAAATACTTTGTCCCAAAATAAGATCAGGATTATTTTCATCAAAACAAGGTTTTTGTGAATCAGAATTTAAAACTTGTTCTCCCCCAAGTGTCTCTTCACATTTCACATCAACTTTTTCTGCACATGCAAACGACTGGTTAGGATCAACATTTCCTTTTGAGACAAAATTTATTGAATGACCAGGTTGTTTATCAACAGATTTGTTGTTGATTGATGACTTATCGGTTTTTGGACCGTAAGTCATCTTGCCCTCATTGAGTAACTCCTCTTCCGTGAAAGGCATATAAGTGTAGTTATGATTGTATCGAGGAGGAGTTTTTGTGTATCCCAATCCAGCCCCTTTCTTTTCTTTATACTCTAGTTGTATGTCACAAATGTTCTTGACCAAATTACTAGAAGTGTCAAATTTTTTAATATTGATTTCATTTACCTGATATTTGACTTTCAAATCTTCTAATTCTTTGGTCAAGTCACTAATTGTTGCTAGAGCATCTAAAAAATTACAGTTTTTAGCACTGAGGTCTTCTTTTAACTGAACTATATCTTTTCTTTGGGCCTCAATTTTTTCTTTGTAAAGCTTTTCATTTTTGGCCAACGTAAAGTTTTTATTTTTAAGATCTTGATAATCTTGAATAAGTTCAGCGTTGTGTAACCGATATGCCTCAACTCTTTCTCTACACTCAGGAGTGCAGAAAATAGAAAGTATCTCTTCACGGACTGTCATAATTTCAGTTGGTGGTTGACACTTTTGTTCTTCTCCACAAAACACAAACCAAACGAGAACCCGTGTGCTCGCTAACTCAAACCCGTTGAACGCGAAGGAACGAACCCGCTTTCGAAACCGCACCTCAAAACCTGTCAAACACGTTATCACAACCGAACAAACAAACCCTTTTTTTTTTTTTTTTATACAATAAACCTTTTTTTTTTTAAATTAAATTAAAATCTATAATCTAAATTATTATTATTAGACAAATATTATTATAATTATAATTAAAAACAAAAAGAAATCAAGTTAACTGTCTTGTCTTCTTCTTCGTTAAACAAAACGAACCGAAACCCTAATTATGAATCTCTCGTGACTGATCAATGGTGGCAACACAAATGGTGGGGAACTCCAACTGATTGGAGATGGGAACCGCAGATGGCGTCGGAGATCGGAGGAGGTGACCGGAGTTGCAGGATGTGATTGACAGCGGTTCGATTTGGTTGAGTGACCGGAGAGACTGACGATGAAGATGAAGAACGAGGAATGATGACGACGGACGGAGGTGGTTGCAGGTTGTTGTAGATAACGGCGAGAAAGACGATGAACGAAGGTTGTGATTGGAGTGGAGAAGTTGCAGGTTTCACAGTGATGGTGAAGATGACTCGAACCCGTTGACAGTTGTCGCACTCTCTGATGACGTGAAGAAGATGATTGGCCAGTGAAGTGATCGGAGAACGATGATCAAATGGTTGCGACTCGTAACGGTGTTTGCGAGTCGAGACCGAAACCGTGATGAATCGAGACCTTGATTTGAGTCGAGACCGAGATGACGGTTGCGACTCGTTGTCGGTGATTGAGGTTGCGACTGGAGGTTGCGGCTGAAGGTGATTTAACTGGAGGTTGCGACTGGAAAACTCGGTTGCGACTCGGAACTGAGATTGCGACTCGGAACAATACCGTGAAGAGCCGAAACAAAGATTGCGACTGAAATGTTGCGACTGAAAGGTTGATGAGTCGAAACCTTGGAGATTGCGACTTGTGATGTTGATGATGATGTTGCAAGTTTCAGGAGGTTGCGACTCGAAACGGAATGATACGAAAACGATGGTTGCGAGTCAATTGAAGGTTGCGAGTCAATTGAAGGTTGCGACTGTGGAGGTGACTCGAGACCACTGCTAAAATGAATGACTCGAGACCTTGGAAATGATAGTTTGAAGATTACTCGAGACCTTTAGTGGCAAACCGGAATACGTGGTGACTCGAGACGGAGAACAGTTTCCTTAAAAAGATGGACTCGAAACCGTGTAGAGGAGATGAATAATCTTTTAGCAATAATTCCAAAAGATCTGGAAAACAGTTTCCTTAAAAAATGAACCTTTCAAATTTTAAACACAACTTTTAAAAGTCAACCTAAATTCACGAAAGATCTGGGATTTCGAAAACTTTTGGAAAGAACAATAATCTTTTAGCAATAATTCCAAAAAAATATTGTTTGACTATTAACAGTTTCAAAACCGATCAAATAACCAAAAGTGAAGATTTTCTAAACAAAACCGGATGAACACAGTGAAGAACGCGAAGAACACGATGAATGTTTTTGGAGATTTTCAAAAATTTCTTCGAAAAAACTTGAATATTTGATATCAAACCGAGCCTAGAAATAGGTTCTAAAGGCTCTGATACCACTTGTAAGTCCCGTGAAACGGATCTTTCAATGATATCAAACAACCTATTGATTGTGCGGAATCCAATCAATAGGTGATTCAAGAATCAAAACGAAAACGAACAAGAACATCGAAATAACTTTTAACTCACACACGTTTCGATTACTTTAACAAGCAAAAACGTCTGGTATGAGTACACCACAACCAATCGCCTCCCACTCTGTTTCTCTAGAAATTCTGTAACTAGGAGGTTCAAAACCTAAAACAAGTAGAAAACTTGTTTATATACTAAGTCAAGCCCACTTCCCTACATGGGCTCCCCTTGGGCCTGCTTGGCCCACATGGCCTAAAGCTTGGCCCAAGTGACCTATAAAGGTCCACAACCTAATACTAACTAACCCGGTAAAGCCCAGTTCGTAACCATAGCCCATTGTGGTAATTTGATGCGTCAGTCTCACACTTTAGGGCCTAACAAGATTAGAAGTTCAAAACCGTATCCTGCAACTGCTTCGTGCATTGCAAGGAATCTGAGTGCTCTCCCAAACTTGATATCCACCCGGTGTGGACTTCAAGGTCGAATCTGCAGCTACTGAGAAATCTCTTGACAGCAACAAGATCATAAACCTCCGGGTCCGGCTGGTCTTCCATATTGCACCAGCGAAGGTCTTTGACTTTCTCTTTCAGAAATGGTGTGCGGATGTACAATCCATGCCAGGGCTTCTGCACACATTTCATTGTATTCTTTCCTGAAGACCCGATCAAAAACTAATAACAACCAACTTTTGGCACGTTCTTCATTTTATCGAATTTTGCAACTTCATTCAACCACATTCTTTCACCAACATATCCTTCTTCTTTTCTTTTTCTTTCCTCTCTCTCCATCAATGGCAACAACATTCTCCTAGATATATCAATATTTCGGATCCTTATGTCGCCAAACTTGTGCATGGACGCTCTACTATCAACAATCCTAAGACTATCAATAGTTCCTCCTGGAACATCCTGCACACTCATTCAGAGATTAGTTGGAGAGGGGGACCCAAGCCTTTGTGGACTTGGGTCGTCCTTGATCATCAAGGAAAGTGATCTCAATTACTTGATGATTAGGAAAAAGAATTTGTGGTGCTCCCCCTGATTGAATTACCTGTTTTTGTTTCCAAGCTTGTTGTCCTTTACCAGTATTTGTATTAATTGTTTTTGCATTTACTGGTTTTACATTTGTAGATTTTGCTTGTACAGGTTTTTCTTCTTTGACCTCAGATTTTAAGGCCTTCTCAATTACCTTTTGATTCTTTTGTTTAAACTTCTTTTCCCTTTCTTTCAAGACACGTGGGTCTTGTTTCGGGGAAACAGGTCGTTTTTGGTAATTGTTTTCTTGGGGAGCACTCATTTTTGCCTTCAACTTTTGCAGATATGGGCAGTATTTTACAATGTGCCCAATTGTGCCACATTCAAAGCACATTCTCCGCTCTACAAACCTCGGAGAAACATGTTGATGACCAGACGAAGAACCAGACAATGAACTTTGTGATCTAGATGTGCTTGGACCTAAGTCACATCCATTAGTGTGTTGGGTATAGTTGTTCTGATCATTTCGTTTTAAAATTCTAACTTGTTTTACAAAATCAATGTTAGATTTATTTTGAAATGTTTCAAGTTTGTCCGTACCCTTTGATCCAACAAAGTTCACTTTCTGATCTCTTTTCTTAGCTGGAGCTCTTTTGTTTTGCACCCTTTGAACCTTAGGTTGCTCAACCTTAGATTGTTGAATTTTAGGTTGTGTAGCCTTAGGTTGAGTAGCCTTAGACTGCTCAACTTTGGGTTGTTGAACCTTTGGTTGTTCAGTCTTAGGCTGCTGAATTTTTGGTGCTTGAGCATTCTTGTTTTGAGCCTTCTTTCCCTGTACCTTACCCTTTCTGGAGTTGACTTGTTGTTTTCGCTCAATTGGTAGTTTTTGGTTTCCGTATTGTTTTCTAATTTGTTCACACGGAATTGGATCACAATGAGTGACTGTTACTTTTCCACCTTTGTTCCCCAAAAACTTATCAGCACATCCTTCAAAAATTTGCTCAATTAAATCTTGATTTACATTTTTAATTGGAAAATCTTTGTCAGAGTAGATTTTGCTATCTCCTTTGAGCGTATACAACAAGTTATTCCCTTCAGAGCTAACTACAAGGGATTTCATCGCCTTTGACATTTCAGTCTTACTCGGTTTCACTGGTGGATCACACAGAATGTGATTCTCGATAGGAATATCTGTTTTAACCGAGTTAGACTGTTGTTTCACAATTTCTTCAGAATCATCGTCCGAAGAATCAGCATCCTCAATAATGGGAGGACTCTGTTCCTTAACACACGATGGATCTGACACATTCTCAGATTCTGATTGCCCCGAGGATGATGTACCAGTTGTGAACCCGAGGCCTGCTGCAAAGTCATCTGGACTGAGTGGCACAGTAGGTTCAAAACGGGGCATATCCTCGTCATTAGGCAATTTGGAATAATTGTGATTCATTGGGGGAGGACATGATTTGTATCCAATACATTTTGTATCCCCCTTTTTCCTTTGAACATCAATGATGTGATCCAATACATAGCGGGAATTGGAATAGCTTTCCAATTTCTGCTTGATTGTCTCACATTCACATCGAGCTGTTGCTAACTCTACCATTTGTTTTTCAATTGTGTCAATAAGATTATTGTTAGCATGTTGTTTCCGCAAAACAGCCTTTTGTAATTCAGAAACATCATGTTTTAATGACGCAATTGTTTCTTTAAACTCCTTTTCATTTCTGGTTAAAAACAAGTTAGCTTTGGTTGCTTTAGAAAGATCCACAATCAATTCTTGATTGTGTTTGTGTGTGATTTCAAACAAGCTCTCCTTTTCTGCATATTCTAAACACTTTGCACATTCAACAGAAGCAGAAGTAGAGTCAGAGTTAGTATCACATACCTGAGAAGTTTGACCTTCTGCGTGAGCCATAAAGGCTGTATGGAAAGAAAAAGATCCATCTTCAGAGAAAAACTTAGCAAGTTTCTCGGAAGTTCCAGCAGATTTCTGGCAGAGAATAGATCTCCTCTTGCATAATGCTTCAGCTTCAGCCAAAAGCTCCTCAACTTCCAAATCCAAAGCATCACTTGACAAATCACCAGCTTCACCAGCATCACGTGATTCCCCATTCATGCTTCCACTGTAACCCGAGCTATCTTCATCTTCCGAAGATTCACCAGCAGACACGGGTTCAACTACCTTCTCAACCACTTTAGCATAACATGCTGTCCCACCATTTCCTCTTCTCCGAGCTGAAGACTCCAGTTACATATCTCATCAGCTTGGACCACTAACCCTCTGTGGGAATTAGTGTTTGTGGATCCAGATGTATTTCCTCCCACAGGAACTATTTGTCTGTCAGAATTGTTGTTCTGTTGTTGTTGAGGCTGTCTTTGATTCCTGAAAGGATTCTGATTGCCTTGCTTAGATGGATTCTGACATTCCCGCTTGAAATGACCCTTTTTACCACAGTTGAAGCAGGTGACAACATTTTTATCAAAACCATACTTGGTGTTGTTGTTGCTTTCCAAGTTGGTTCTCCCCGTCCTTTCCATGAACTCTTTTGCTCTTCGAATAGCACTAGCAAGAGCCCATTTGATATCCATCATCTCAAATTCTTCTTTATCAACTTGCTGATAATCTTCATTGGTTAGATTGATATTTCCAATCTGACCTGCAACCAACCCACAGTAAGCACTAACCAAGGTGTTCAACATCTCCATATGCTCCTTGGCTATCTCGACACTGACTTTTGAAAAGTTGGAAGTGTCCAATCTGACAGTGTTCGGATTAGAAGTAGCTTGAAAGCTTGAAGAACTTCCATAAAACCCTTGCTGTTGCGGTTGCACATACTGTTGTTGAGAAGAAGAATCTGATCTTGAATACATCTTCGTGTATGCTGAAGGATCAAACTGATTAGTTGTGGAAGGTCCGGTGTTTGAGATGAAGGCTGTTTGAAGCTTCGCGTGTTGAGAGGCTGGTCTTTCTCCACTGATACCTCCTGCAATCCCAAAGTACATTTCTGGATTTTGTGGAGTTAGTGTTCTTTTTGCCTTAAGCTTTTCTTCCACATCCTTGTTCTCCAATTTCAGAATCAGCTCATAAACGGTGATTGTGTCCAAAACACCATTTTCCTTGAGAATTTCAAGATAACCGCTCCATTTTGCTAGTAAGCTATCAGCAAATCTCTTCACCATTTCTTGTGGAGTGGCAGTGACTTTAAAGGCGAACATCTCGCTCAACAAGTGATGAAACCTTCTAGATTGAGCATTTCCTTCACATCGTAGCGTGAGCATATCCCACAAGCTTTTAGTGGTTGTGCAGTAAACAAACTGGTGGTAAATATCTCTGTGAAGAGCTTGTGTAAGAATCATGAATGCTTTCTTTTCTAACTCATATTTCTTCTTATCATCATTAGACATAGTGCTGTAAGTTTCCGGATTAGATCCTGCAACTTCCAACTCATTTTCAAATGGAGTAAAGAAACACATCCATAGATCTTGACCTTGCCCCTGAACATAAGTTCTCAGCCTTTCTTTCCACCATCCCCAATCATTTATGTGATTTAGCTTTGGCGGTTTTGTGCTTGTACCAGTTTCAATGTCGTTCTGCATCATTGCTTGAATGCTGCTGCTTTGATTTGTGACCAATGCCCATTGATTTGCAGTTATCATTGCAGCTTGAGGTGGGGCAATAGCTCGCATCCACGCAGCTTTGTCGAAATCTGATGTAGATTGCGTAGCTGATGATTGTGGAGTCAACGTTGTTGTAGTCCACGCAGATGGATCCCACTGACCGTTTGTTCCCATTTTATAAAAATTAATATATTAAGTGAAAATTGATTTAGAAATATTGATTTTCACAAACTATGTTAAAAATTGAAGGATAACAAACAGCCGAAGGATCAAGGATCGAAAGACCTGAAAGTCACAAACTGTTAATCTTAAACAAATAAGGCTCGAAAGATACTCGAAAGATGACACTTGTTCGAAGGATCAACAGTGTTCGAAGGATCACTGTTGAGTTTCGAACAATAACTTCGAAAGATTCTCCTACACGAAGGATCCTTATCTTTCGAAGGGAAACAGTAACTCGAACGATGTATCTTTCGAAAAGATTCCTTGGCTCGAAAGATTACTCACTGACTTCGAAAGATGTTCGAAGGATGGGTATCTGTCGAACCTCCTTGATCGAAAGATGAATATCTGTCGAAACTCCTTGATCGAAAGATGATCTTTCGACTTCGAAGGATATCTTTCGAACAGATCTGACACACTGACAAAAAGGAGACAGGTTGGTGACAGGTTGATGTGGTTGGTGAACCAACTTTCAGCAGAAGGGATGTTCTGCAACCAACTTTTCACCAACTTCAGATTTGACTTTGAAAAATTGCCCAAAAAGGAAGCCTCTTATCCACAACCAAGCACCGGAGTTTAGCCGGAATATTGGCCGGAAAAATAGCAAACCTTTTAAAACAAAGTTTTAAGTTACCCAACCCGACCTTGAACACTCCCAGTTGGTTTAGAACACGTTTTTATGCTAAGAAGTCCAAGAAAAACACTAAAAACGGGATCTAAACCAAGTGTCCAAACACACCAAGAACTTGAACAAACCCGGTTTTAAACAAGGTAAAGAGCCAAGGCTCTGATACCACTTGTAGGTCCCTCTCGGAGGATGAGGTTCAACCTTAACCTTGTTATACTAACACACTAGCAAGTGCGGAATCCAAGCTTGTGAGCAAACCGGGATGAAACAAGCACAAACACAAACACACAAGGTTCACCGATTAACACAACTTGTATTAATATGAATGAAGGGTTCGGTTATGTCACACCCCGATTTCCACGTGTCTCACCGGTGGGCCCGGTGGGGGATTACCGTGACGATGTTGGCAACAATATAGTCAAACCACACAATTATATAATGCACAGCGGAAGCTTAAGATAAATATATAAACTTTAACCTCTGGTTGTAATATCAAATGTATTACAGAAGTTGAATGTATCCACAGCGGATCAAAAAGTAATAAATATTGTTCATTCAGATGCAGCATCGAGTTTGCGAGACTATGTACGATGCTTAGGACGCCTATACCAGCCCATTACGTATAGTACCTGCATTTAATCTTTTTGGGGAAAATACGTCAGTTTACACTGGTAAGTACATTCAACTGACACATTTGAAAATGTTTATCAAAATTGATTTGAATGCACAAGGCACAAACTCTTTTATAACTTGGGAAAATTATTAAAATCTTGTGAACGTTTTACATGTTCTTTTATGCGTTCAGTAGCCCGGGTCGTGCCGGGTTAAAGATTTATAGACACACCACATTGCGTAAAACCGTAGTATAAAAACCAACGGCTACGTCTTTTAATTTAATGTCGACAATATATACCGGGTGTACGCCTACACCGGGATGTCGATGGTCGTGGCCATTTCGTAAAATGATGCCAAGGATATCCGGGACAACGGTCATTAAACCCCCCCAAAGGCTTTTAAGAAACAAAAATGTTTAAATGAGCCGATCATATTATTTAATTAACCACCTAAGCGATGGAAGAATATAATGCTCAATCAAGCGGTATTAATATACCGTAACCCAAGCCCATATAGGGGAAATAAGTTAAAGTATTTACCTTTGCAAGTATATTTCCTTAATTTGGATTAAATCACCGATAGCTTTTACTGGGGCTCCTAATCTGGAACGAAGGTTTTAATTAACCTCTTAGAATCCTAACGAGTCGTTATAATGGCCGTAGCCTAGACCGGTTGGTTCCGATATGTGAATATGGTTTAATCGCGTGAAAAGGCAAAAACCGAGAATGGAGTGCGATTCTGACCCAACAAGTTCAGAGACTTGTTTTATATGGGTTTATGGTTCACACTCTGGATTTTGGGGTTCAAATAATATAATTTGACCCATATCGGCTAATTTATGAAAACTAGTTTCATAAGCCGAACCATGCGCGCAATAGGCGAAACGGTTAACCATGAGAGTCGTACGCTTATTTCCTAAGTCAATATGCCTTAAAGAGGTTGTGGTATCAGTAGGATACCATCCGTGATGCCCGTAACGAGTTTAAGTTGATATTATGCCCCGTAGGGGCTTTTCGGTCATTTTAAAGACTTTTAAAGAGCTTTTCGAGTTCTACAGGAAATATGAGTTTCCCGAACAGCTTATAAAGCTTAAAATACTTTATTTATTATTTAAAATCAGTAGCAACTGGAATCGGGTCAAAAGACCTTGTAGAACTCATGTTTTGGCCGAAAAGGGCATATTCGGTATTTACCGAACCGTAGCCATAACCGCAGGTTATGAGCGAGGTAAAAATTATTAAAAATCTTTAGAATTCCCAAAATATTATTTTAATACAGTGGGTAAAAGTTTTTTGTGTCGAAATCTTGGTTTAGATAGGTGTTATGCTAATTGTGCCGTTAATTACTAAAGTTTACTTTAAATGCGTCATTTAGCATAACTCTCATTCTAGACCTCGGATTGACGTGAAACTTTAAGGACATGCTTATAATTTAATAAGTAAGGTTCTGGTCCGTTCATGTGTTCGAAATACTCGTTTCATTTTCAAAATGGCGTTACGGTCAACTTTTAGGCGATTAACGGAAATGCATAAAAGACTCGGATAACTCATGAACCGATCACAGAGGTTTATACCATCATGTAACCTGGTCCTAAGAGAGTCCTAAGGTATATCTATACCTCTCTAAAATGGGTCAGAACTGAAGTCAAAGCAAAAGTCAAACTTTTGCGACATTCGGCTCCGAACCGGTTCAATATAGCAAATGGTCGATTCAAACGAGCGCAAACAAGTTTATATACTTAATATCATATTTTATGAGTGTCAAAACAGGTTTCTTAGTATGTACATTACAGATTATGCATAAATCGCTAAAATAGCTTTCTGTTGACTTTTTAACCGCACGTTTGACTCGATATTTGACATAGTTAGAGTGGTGATCAGGGGGAACCCTTTTTGAGGTTTATTACCCACATAAATACCAACTCAAAACTACTTTTGATCCATCATAAGACTAAACCATTTGCAAGTTATTGTAATGACAACCGTTAGTTACGACGGTTGTGTTTATAGGCTAAAACTATGGAAATGCAAGACCATATTGATTGTGAACGACTTACAGAAGTTGTTTCTTGCCTATAGAGCAGAGAAGGGTGCTTGGGAGCTCCTTAGAATGATCAGAGATGTATGTTTGAGTTGTGTGAATGTTATGCACATAAGTTTGCTATTTATAGCCAAAGAAAGCACCTAAGATCATCACAACTCAGTCTACACTTGATCATGGATCATGGGCAGGTGTCCCTAAGTGATATGGGTCAAGTGTAGGGTGCCCATGCCTCATTCATTAGTGTTTTGATCGTTCAAAGGCTCCAAAAGGCAAGTAGTTACAACTTTCTGCATCTGGGCGTCCCACGCGACCCGCATGGAAGTCTGATGTGCGTGAAGTGTGTTATATTTTTGATATATATATTTAAGCCCTTTTTACACTTTTAGCCAAGTTTTAAATTTATAAAACACGATATTCACTAACACTAAACACACATATGGGCAAGTGCACCCATCGTGGACGTAGTATAGTGTTGGTAAGATACCGAGGTCGTCCAAGGACACAAGAGCTTTTAATACCGGTTTATCCTCAACGTCTAATCAAATCAAAAAGTTAGAAAAATGTTTTAAACTAAGAAAAATAAAAACTAACTAAATGCTGAAAATAAAAATAAAATAAAAACAGATAGACAAGATGAATCACTTGGATCCGACACGTGTATTAGTATAACTTTTGATTATCTTCGCACTTTTGCACTTGTTTAAGAGATTATCTTAGTTATTGTAGTAGGCCCCTCTTTTGAAGGCGACGTTACCCTCAACCCAGTAGTTTGAGTCAGCAAGGATACAATCCTAAAGGGTCGGATTATTGAAAGATAATGAATTAAGTTATTAATGCAAATTATGGTAGGCCCCGCTTTTGGCGGTGACGTTACCCTCGGCTAAGTAGTCTGAGTCAGCAGGGATACAGTCCTAAATAACCGGGTTATAGTATTAATAGTAGTTAACTTATGAGGGGGTCAAAGAGTTTGGATCCCCGCCAT
Organism: Helianthus annuus; assembly: GCF_002127325.2. Taxonomy (NCBI): domain Eukaryota; kingdom Viridiplantae; phylum Streptophyta; class Magnoliopsida; order Asterales; family Asteraceae; genus Helianthus; species Helianthus annuus. The sequence continues at coordinate 27,911,260 of NC_035445.2, forward strand.
CCAATACCTATGGGCATTGAAGGAGATCCTACTAAATTTGACCCAGGTCCCAAGCAGGACCTCTAAACGCTGAACAAGGGCAAGACCCTTACCAAACCGTTCCCTTAACCCCCGACCAGGTAGCCAACATACCTCCATATAGACCGTGGAGATATGAATGGTGAAAATCTTTTATTTTATATAGACAGTAAAATAATGCCAAGACACCACGGACAAACGATAAGGAAAGATCACCTTCAACATAAGTAACTAGTTATTAAAGTCATTAATACAAAACCAAATAAAAAGTGCAAAAGATTAAAAATAAAAAGTATTATACTAAACACTTGTCTTCACCAAGTGATGTAAGAGACTTAGGCAAACATGGCCTTGATTGTCAAGAACTCTTACGATCAGTCTTGGATCCCGAGACGACTCACACACTCTACGATGGACAATGGACGATGGTGGTGGATGATGGTGTTATGGTGGTGGTGGGTGGTGGATGAGGTGTGAGAGAGGTGGTGTGCCAAGGGATGAGAGAGAATGAAGCCAAGCTCCTCTATTTATAGGCTGAACAGAAGGCTGGACACGCCCCCGTGCTCGCTGGACACGGCCCCGTGCCCGCCTGACACTCTCTCTCCTCATTAATTGTAATTGCAAATTACAATTAATGCGCCTGCTGTACTTTCACCACGCCCCCGTGCTCGCTGGACACGGCCCCGTGGTGGGCAATGGAAGCTTCTACTGGTTTGTCTTTTCTGCTGCTTCCTGGGCACGCCCCCGTGTTCGCTGGACACGGGGCGTGTTCAGACTCTGTTTCTTCTCTTTTGCCTTGGGAGATGCCGTTGAAGGTCCGGGCAGTTTACTTTTGTTCCTTTTCTTGTATTTATGGTAGAATTAGCTGTCTTTTTGCTTCTTTTGTGATTTTGAGCTCATTTCATCCTGAAAATACAAAAGGAAGACAAAAACACTCTTTTTCCAACATTAGTACTTAAAAAGGGTTAGTTTTATGCCTTAATTGATGTGATTTATATGTTGCATTTTACACACATCAAATACCCCCACACTTGAACTTTTGCTTGTCCTCAAGCAAAACTCTTTAAATGTGGCTTACACTCCCAAATGGAATAGGTAGAAGAGAAGTTTTTTAGCTTGTCCTAGAGTGTCGGGAATCCAAGGTTTTTATAGGCTTTATTTTTATTTATTTACAATCCTATTCGTTATGATTTATTTTGAACTTTTCATAAGATAAATTACTTATTTGGGCATAGCATGCCTTATTAAAATTCCATTTATATACAAGTTCACATACCTCACGGGAGATCACTCAACACTCGGCCGAAGGTGTATATTTTAGTGAATCACTCGAAAGCGGCACGGAACTTACGTCTTTCCATAGGCTTGCCAAGCAATCAATCCTCCTCCTTTTTAACTTTTTACCTTTGTAAATATCAAGAGGACTTTTTGGGTGAAGGCTTGGGTTTAAAGGTGGGTGGTTGGTTAGTGGTTAGTAAAAAGGGCGAAAATCGTAACAAGCGTCGGTTTTCGTGAAGTACCTTATTTTTAGTGACTTTTTATTTTTGAAGTATTTCTCCAAACAAGCTTTTTATAGCTTTTGTTTGTTTTTGACTTCGTCATCATATTTTTTTTTTCGTCACATAAAAAGGTGATTTTTACGAAAAAGCGAACTTGTTACTAAAAAAAATAAATAAAAAGGTTTTTGGTGGGTAAAAAGGGTTTTGGGGTAATGAAATGAAAGGTTTAGGCTCAAAGGGGCTATCTAGGGGGATTTTGGGTAGGTAAAAAAAAATGAAAAATAATGGTTTTGAAAGAAAAAAAATGGTTAGTCCTAATGCCTCCATCATTTACTTACTTGGGTTTAAGTTGGTAAGGACCGGGAATGTATCGTCGTGGCAAGTTCTAGATTTGTAAGGACCGAGCGGCTATTCACACAAGAAACGAAAAATGAGCATTTAATCTAAATATGTGTATTTTTATGCTCAATAAAGGCTCAAAACTCACTTTTGTGGGAATGGGTTTTTAATGTGACCAAGTATATATAATCGAATTTTAAACTAGACTTGTTATACCGTTTCATAATTTTCTTATGTTGGTTCCTTTTTTATCACGACGCTATCGGTTGTAAACTTGTAAAAATATAACCTTTTTAGAACTTGTTATTCCCAACTTAAACTAAGACAAGTAAATAAAAAAAATGAAAAAGTTTTTTGACCAAAATTTGGGGTGTTTAGCGGTTCCAATAGAGTTTTGTGTAAGGCTTGTGTTTAGGATTTTGCAAAATTTCAAGGTTTTAGCATCCCCCCCACACTTAAATTACACATTGTCCTCAATGTGTCCAAAAATAATATTTTTGGTTGATTAGAATGTATAAAAGTGTGTTAAAAAGCAAAGATTTATGTTACTGGCATACTGGACACGGCCCCGTGTTCACCGGGCACGGCCCCATGGTCAAGTGCCAGTAACAAAAATTACAGAATTGAAACAGAAGCCTGGACACGGGGGCGTATCCGCTGAACACGGCCCGTGTCCAGTTACCTGAACTGGGTGATTTTTCTGCAGGGGCTCAGCACGGGGCCGTGTTGGTTGGGCACGGCCCGTGTTGAGCCTTCTGTGATGGAGATTTTTGTCGGGTTGCTCTGTTCTTCGTGCATGGTTCCATTTTTTTCTCGTTCCCTTTTTCATCCATTACCACCATGAGTGTGTTTTATTCTCAAAACAACCATCAATCATAAAAACCATCATAACATTGCAAATCATAGAGAGACATTACATTAAGTTAGCTAAATAACTAGGGGATACATAAGGTTATCCTAAGGGTTCTACTTATTTAAGAAAATTTCTGGAATAGCTTTCCGATGTAGTAACTCTCTCTAGCCGATGGCTCCTCGGTTGTCATTCAAAGCCATTCTTCTATCTCCCTTGGGAGGTAAAAGGTAGCTTCATTCTCTTCGGTGTCTCGAGGAGGAATGCTCACCGGGATTCCTTGCACCACCCTTGGTTGAGGTACTTGGTGCATGGCGTGCCATTCTGCTGGAATGATAACCTCGGGTGCTACATTCCACGCCCTTTGGGTTATCACCGGGACCAAAGGCGGGGAAGCGAGAAGGTTTAATCTCTGGTGCAGGAGATTTACTTCTCGTAGGCAGCCCTCCAAACCTACCGTCATATGATTTATACGATCCACCAAAGCTTCCTCTACTCCCGTCATCTCGTCTATGGCTTCCCTCAAAGCGTAAACGTAGTTTACTAGGGAATCCTCTGCCGTAGACGACCTCCTTCCATTTCGGTTATTTCTCGAAGATGTTCCGCTGTTTCTGCTGGCCATTTTCTGCGAAATAATCCGAAGATAACTAAACTTTTGCAAAACAGTACCTCGAACACGGCCCCGTGCTCAGTGAGCACGACCCCGTGTTCAGCTATCTGCAGGATTTTTGTCTAACGATTCTAGGTTTTTAAATTATTTTAATACACTTTTATTGTGTTTTAAGCTTAGATAATTTAAAACAAAGTTATAGAACTAACTTTAGACAAGAATCCTTAGCAAAAATTCCTACAAACCTTTCATAGAAGGTTGGAATCATGGGTTTCCAAGCTTCCATGGAGGTAAGGTTTGAAAAATTTTTGGAAGAAGGAGAAATGAACAAAAGTGGAAAAGACAAAATGGTCCTTAGGAACCTTCTTTTAGCACTTACCTAGGATGGTATATGTGAAGATCCCAGGAATCTCTGCTTGGTGAAGTGGTCAAAAGTGAGCAGGATTCAGGCTGTATTTAAAGAAAACGACAGCACACTGGACACGGCCCCATGTGCAGAGAAAATCCTGACACATTTTGTCCGTATTCTGACAGAATCAGCAGAGAATCTTCTGAGTGAACACGGGGGCGTGTTGACCGGGCACGGCCCCGTGTCGGCAGGCTGCTTTATGGAGTTTTGTTTCTTACTAAGGAGCTAATCTATATCGGGTGGCTCTTGACTTGTTGGAACAACCCCAAAGTGCCTAAGATACCTTAATTGTCCTATACTAAGGCGAGAACGCAAGAGGTTGTCGGTGAGGGTAATTCCTATTTTCATTCTAGGTGGACAAGTCCAACCCTTTCCCGGGCTCTCGTTAAAGAAGGTGTATGCCGAATCGCTCAGGTCTATGTATGCATCGAACGAAGTCGATGGGGAGTCCTTCACGGCACAATCGACACAGGGACGACTATCGTCCGCGTCTTTTCTAGGTAAGAAGGTATTTTCGGGAGCAATGAGGTTGTCGGAATGCGGTTCCAACACTTCCTCATGGTCATCATCTTGGGATGGATCTAAAAAATCCTTCCTGAGTTCTTTTGACCAATTGAGAAGTAGTTCTTCTAGTTGAAATAGCTCGTCAAGGAGCATTTCTCCTAGAATATCTGGCTGGGCGCATTCGAGGGAGAAATAGTGCTTATTTTTACTTTCGCCCCTCTTAAGGTTACAAGGAATCGGTGGGTCTATATAGTGGGGCCTATAAGTGAGGAAAAAACATTTTAATTCCTCATGTTCGCCTCCACATATTCGACACCACAATCCATAAGAGTGCCGAAAGTAAAAAGAATTACTATCACTCATGTTTGTGTCAGAAATTACCAACCGCCGGGATCTAACGGTTCTGTTTTCAGCAACTGAATCTTGGGCACGGGGGCGTGTTCAGTGGACACGGCCCCGTGTTCAGCCTACTGTCTGACTTAAAACAGGATTGCCAGTTCCAATGATTGAGCACGGGGCGTGTTCAGCAGGCACGGCCCCGTGTTGAGCTCTTGGATCCCGAGATGACTCACACACTCTACGATGGACAATGGACGATGGTGGTGGATGATGGTGTTATGGTGGTGGTGGGTGGTGGATGAGGTGTGAGAGAGGTGGTGTGCCAAGGGATGAGAGAGAATGAAGCCAAGCTCCTCTATTTATAGGCTGAACAGAAGGCTGGACACGCCCCCGTGCTCGCTGGACACGGCCCCGTGCCCGCCTGACACTCTCTCTCCTCATTAGTTGTAATTGCGAATTACAATTAATGCGCCTGCTGTACTTTCACCACGCCCCCGTGCTCGCTGGACACGGCCCCGTGGTGGGCAATGGAAGCTTCTACTGGTTTGTCTTTTCTGCTGCTTCATGGGCACGCCCCCGTGTTCGCTGGACACGGGGCGTGTTCAGACTCTGTTTCTTCTCTTTTGCCTTGGGAGATGCCGTTGAAGGTCCGGGCAGTTTACTTTTGTTCCTTTTCTTGTATTTATGGTAGAATTAGCTGTCTTTTTGCTTCTTTTGTGATTTTGAGCTCATTTCATCCTGAAAATACAAAAGGAAGACAAAAACACTCTTTTTCCAACATTAGTACTTAAAAAGGGTTAGTTTTATGTCTTAATTGATGTGATTTATATGTTGCATTTTACACACATCAAAGTCCCATGTATGTTTAATGCGGGTCGCCTGATATTCAAATATCAGGTGCGTAATTTAGGAGGCTCGCGGCCCGCCTACACTTAGGCTATAACTTAACGCGGGTTGCGAGAGGCCTGTTTTTCAGATTTTTAAAATCTTTTGTAATGATTATCAGAATCCGGTAATTAATACGAAATCTTTCGTAATGATTTACCTGACCTTTCGGGTTTGAAGGGGTAACTTTGCGGTTTGGCCCTCGGTTATTTACCGTTAGGGGCCTCGTGTTATTTACCCGCATCATTAAGTCCCCGGTTAGTTTATTAATTATTTGGAAAGCCTTAACTTTCACTGTTGACGCTTTTAACCCTTCTCATACGAATTTGAGTATAACTCTCTCGTTTTAAGACGGAACTTCGCGGAATTTGTACAGTATATTCTAGTGAGCGTATAATACTGTTACGAAGCCTTGGGAACGTTAAAGGGTCACTCAGAGGTATAATTAAACATGTTGACACAGTTAACCCCTGTAGCTCGTAATCTCTCACTTTCTTCCGCGTTTCGCTTCCGTATGATCTATGATTTATTCGTTTGAAGGTACAAGCGTTATTTAGGGTTACTATACAGTATATTTACCCTTGTTGACATTTATAACCCTCGAATTTATATACTTTCAAGGTTTGTCAAAATTAGTCCTTTATTTATTATAGATGCCACGTGTAATCAAATGACACGTGTTAACACATCATTGGACACAAAAATTCGAGGTGTTACATCCTCACCCCCTTAAAATAAATCTCGACCCGAGATTTACTCAAATAAATAGGGGTACTTTTCTTTCATTGTGTCTTCGACTTCCCACGTATATTCGGGACCTCTACGAGCATCCCATTTGACCTTTACAATCGGTACGTGCTTTCTTCGAAGTTTCTTCACCTGTCGATCTTCAATCGAAAAAGGTTTTTCTATGAACTTTAAGCTCTCATCTATATGCACATCTGTATGTGGGATCACCAATGATTCATCGGCGAAGCACTTTTTGAGATTGCAGATGTGGAATACGTTATGAATTCCATTGAGCTCTTCGGGCAAATTCAATTTATAGGCAACTGATCCGATACGTTCAATGACCTCAAAAGGTCCTATGTACCTCGGACTCAGTTTGCCTTTCTTGCCGAAACGCATCACCCCCTTCCAGGGCGATACTTTAAGCAACACTTTTTCACCTACTTCGAAGTGAAGATCCTTACGTTTTGCATCAGCGTAGCTTTTCTGCCTATCGCGGGCAGCCTTGAGACGTTCCCGGATCTGGACAATCTTGTCCGTTGTCTGGAAAACAATCTCTGGTCCTAATAATTGGACCTCTCCTACTTCCGCCCAACAAACAGGCGATCTACATTTCCTACCGTATAATGCCTCGAAGGGCGCAGCCTTTATGCTGGTGTGGTAGCTATTATTGTAGGAGAATTCGATTAGGGGTAGGTTCTTATCCCAGTTACCACCTAAATCGATCGCACATGCACGAAGCATGTCTTCTAGCGTTTGGATAGTACGCTCACTTTGACCGTCCATCTGTGGATGGTAAGCCGTACTAAAGTTTAAACGCGTGCCCAAAGATTGCTGGAAACTCTTCCAGAAATGAGACGTGTACCTGGTATCCCTATCGGAGATAATAGTCACAGGTATGCCGTGTAAGGCTACAATCTTGTCAACATAAAGTTGGGCTAACATATCGGAGCTATACGTCTCCTTGATGGGTAGAAAATGAGCTGATTTAGTCAGCCTATCGACTATGACCCATATTGTATCGTTTCCTTTCCTGGTTTTGGGTAACTTGGTTATGAAATCCATAGTTACGCATTCCCACTTCCACTCGGGAAGTTCAGGCTGTTGTAGCAAGCCAGACGGCTTTTGGTGCTCGGCTTTGACTTGAGCACAAGTCAAGCACTTTGCTACGTGGGCGGCTACAGACCTTTTCAAGCCTATCCACCAATAGTTTGCCTTCAAATCTTGATACATTTTGTCTGCACCAGGATGGACTGAGTATTTGGAACTATGGGCTTCCTGGAGGATAACATCTCGTAGTCCTCCATAAATTGGAACCCATATACGTCCGTTTAATCTAAGGATTCCATCCTTGCTAAGAGTCAACTGCTCCTCAGTTACTCCCAGCTTTTCATTAGGATAATTAGCTTCCAACACGGCCTCTCGCTGTGCAGCTAATATCCTCTCAATCAAATTGTTCTTGACCTCAATGCTCTTGGCATTGATTCGAATAGGTTTTACCCTTTCCTTTCTGCTCAAGGCATCGGCGACTACATTCGCTTTGCCGGGATGGTACCTGATCTCGCAATCATAGTCATTCAAGGTTTCCATCCAACGGCGCTGCCTCATGTTCAACTCCTTCTGGTTGAACAGGTGCTGGAGGCTTTTGTGATCAGAATAAATCACAAATTTAATACCATAAAGGTAATGCCTCCACAATTTCAGTGCAAATACAACGGCACCCAACTCCAAATCATGGGTGGTGTAATTCTTTTCATGCACCTTTAATTGCCTTGAAGCATAGGCAATCACCTTGCCCTTCTGCATAAGCACACACCCCATGCCCGTGTGTGATGCATCGCAGTAAACCACGAATTCCTCTGTACCTTCCGGTAATGTCAGCACAGGTGCGTTGCTTAGCTTTTGCTTCAGTATTTCGAAGGACTCTTGCTGCTTTGGGCCCCAAATGAACTTTTCTTTCTTCTTGGTTAGGGAAGTCAAGGGCGCAGCAATCCTCGAAAATTTTTCAATAAACCTCCGGTAGTATCCTGCTAACCCCAGGAAACTACGGATTTCGGTAGGCGTCTTTGGCTCTTGCCAGTTCATGACCGCCTCTACCTTAGAGGGATCCACTTGGATACCACGCTCACTCACAACGTGACCTAAAAACTGGACCTCTCGTAGCCAGAATTCACATTTTGAGAATTTGGCGTAGAGTTTCTCACGCTGTAGGAATTCGAGAATGCAACGGAGGTGCTTCTCGTGGTCAGCTTGGTTCTTGGAATATATAAGGATATCGTCGATGAAGACTATGACAAATTTGTCCAAATACGGCTTGCAGACGCGATTCATGAGATCCATGAACGCAGCCGGTGCATTTGTGAGCCCAAAAGGCATCACTAGGAACTCGTAATGACCATAGCGAGTCCTAAATGCTATCTTATGTACATCTTCATCTCTGACCCTTAGCTGATGATAACCCGACCTTAAGTTGATTTTTGAGAAATAGCTTGCTCCTTGCAGTTGGTCGAACGGATCATCGATCCTTGGCAAAGGATATCTGGTCTTTATGGTAACTTTATTTAGCTCTCGATAGTCGATGCACAACCGCATCGATCCGTCCTTCTTCTTTACAAATAGGACTGGTGCTCCCCAGGGAGATGAACTAGGTCTGATAAAACCTTTCGCCAGCAGTTCATCCAACTGGGTCCTCAGTTCTTTCATTTCTGTTGGAGCTAGCCTGTAAGGTGCTCTTGCTATCGGAGCTGCTCCAGGAATGATGTCTATTCTGAACTCCACTTGTCTATCTGGTGGCAAACCAGGTAGTTCTTCAGGAAAAACCTCGGGGTATTCAGAAATGACAGGAAGATCCTCGATCTTCGACTTCGGTTCTTCAATTATCACCTGAGCCATGTAAATTACACAGCCTCTGTTCAAACACCTTGAAGCTTTGAGCATAGATACGTCCTCGGGTAACCCGTACTGCGTATCTCCTCGAATGATAAGAGATTCACCACTCGGAGTCTTTAAAACTATCTGCCTCTTGCCGCAAATGATTTGGGCCTGGTTATGGGATAACCAGTCCATGCCTAGCACAATGTCAAAACCCGCTAGTTTGAAGGGAAGTAGAGATAGAGGAAAAGAATGGTTCCTAATGGACATTTCACATCCTTCTAGAACAGTTGAGACGGTTTCTTTCGTGCCGTCTGCTAACTCTACTTCGTATTTCATACCGAGGGTTTTGATAGGCATATTTAGTAGTGGCAAAATTTCTGGTCTACAAAGGATTTATCAGCGCCAGAATCGAATAGTACTCTTGCAAATATATTATTTACTAGGAAAGTACCTGTAAGCACATTGTCGTTCTGGACCGCTTCCTTTGCATCCATGCGAAAAACTCTCGCATTTGACTTCTTTGTCTCTTCCGCCTTCTTGGCATACTTCGGGCAGTTACTCTTGATATGCCCCTTTTCATTACAACCATAGCAGGTTGCATCCTTGTTCTTCTTGCACTCCACAGTCTTATGATCCTTGGACTTGCATAGTCCACAGGAAGGAGTCTTTGATTGCGACTGTGAGTTTGATGCAAATCTGCACTTCCCAGAGTGGGGTTTCTTGCAGATTTTGCAATTGGGCCTTTCACCAGCTTGCCCATCTTTCTTCGCCTCCGACCCTCTTTTGCCTTCACCGTTTCCACGGTGCTTCTTTCCAGATTTTCGTGAGGTATCATCCTCAGGTTTTCTCTTCTCAGCCTCCTTGTTCCTTAGTGTCCTCAGACGGACAGCATCCAAAGTTAGAGACAAGGAGAGGTCAGTAACTGACCTGAAAGTCGTCGGCCGGGAGGCCTTTACACTCGTCTTTATTGCGGGCTCCAAGCCCCCAATAAAACGGGCGATTCTTCGGGGCTCTGGTGTCACAAGGTATGGGACCAGACGAGACATGGTATTGAAACTCGTCAAATATGCCTGGCAGTCCAGGTTCGTCATCACCAGTGACACAAAGTCAGCCTCGATCTTCTCAACCTCATGCTGAGGGCAGTAGTTTTCCTTAATGAGAGCAATAAATTCCTCCCATGTCATTTTGTACAAAGCAGACTTACCAGATGCCTGCACCAACGCCCTCCACCATGCCAGGGCCTCGCCTTTAAAAGACTGGGACACATACTTCACCACATCCCTCGCTGCACACCCGCTGATGTCCACAATAGTGTCCATCTCATCTAGCCAGGTGATACAATCAACAGCACCCTTCTCCCCTGTAAATTCCCGGGGCTTACAAGATACAAAGTATTTGTAAGTGCAACCCTTAGCATTTGATGCATCAGTATATTCTCTATCGCGATGAACGCTGTTCTCAGTGGACGAGTGCTTGTCGTCATCTTTCTTGGGTTGAGAGGGTGGTTTGGAGTGTGTCTTTGGTTTAGAGGGTGGTTTTGACACGGTTCTGCCTTGGGACTCAGTATATTGACGATCAAGAGCTACCTGAACAGCATTGTCAATCAGAGCCTTCAGTTGTGCGCCTGTCAGATGCACTGGCGCATTGTCGTATTCATCATCATTAGTATGGCTATTCTCTCCGTTGGGATCCGCCATTGTAACTTGAATCTGTTACAGAAGATAACAAAATTTTATTCAGGAGATTATTATATAATCGTCTTTTATGACAATTTGTCAACCATGGTACAAAGACCATATTTGGTTAACTTATTATTTCATTACATATTAGGATTTGAATATATCCTATTTCAGCTATAATAATAGTATTGGCGGCATAAAGCCTAATCATGATGATGTTTTATAATATTAGCCGAGATTTCAGAGAATCAAAGGCATAGAGGTTTGAACCGTAGTTCTCTTACCCCTTTCTGGCAGGAAGTCATAGACCACCACTGTCTTTTGTCGTTATAAGACAATTATTACGGCCCATAGGCACTACATCTCTAATGGATGTTTTAATATGGTTGGCCCGTAGGCACTACATCTCTAATGGATGTTTTTTATAATACTGGCCCGTAGGCACTACATCACTAATGGATGTTTAAATAATATTGGCCCGTAGGCACTACATCACTAATGGATGTTTTAATAATATTGGCCCGTAGGCACTACATCACTAATGGATGTTTTTATAATACTGGCCCGTAGGCACTACATCACTAATGGATGTTTTAATAATATTGGCCCGTAGGCACTACATCACTAATGGATGTTTTAATAATATTGGCCCGTAGGCACTACATCACTAATGGATGTTTTTATAATACTGGCCCGTAGGCACTACATCACTAATGGATGTTTTAATAATATTGATCACCTTCATTGGTGATTTAGCCCACGATTTATAAATCATTTAGTTGGGTTTTGAAATCCTTAAAGGATTATTGTATAAGAATGACGTGCGTGATTTTAACGAATCACATCTGCCATGAATGTCAACATGCGTACAGAGGTTAACAGGGACTCAGAATCTTTTCAATTAGATCGTACCATCTTGACTGGATCTTAAAAGACACCAAGCTAGGTTTCACCTTTTAAGATTCTTTATTTAGGCAGATCAATTAAAAGGATTGGTTTTGATTTATTTCATACATATTAAAACAAAACTCATAACATACATTCCATAATCTCAAATACAATTACATATCGCCCTAAACGGGTCTTTCAAATAGTATATACCTCCATAGAGTATAAAATAAGTGACAAGTCCTCGCAGGGACTAATACAAGATAGGTGTTCATGTAAGGACTAAAAGATAAGTCCACGTAGGGACTGAAATATGATAAGTGTCCACGCAGGGACTTATTTCAAAGTAGAAATTTCATTAGTACAACTATTAAGGGCTAGTGGTCACGTTTCTTCTTTTTGCCCTTTAGTAGGTTCGCCAAGCCCTTGAGAAATCCTCGGTGGCTCTTTTTCTCTTCTTCGAACTCTCTCTCCACACGATCTAGTCGATGGAGTATTTCTTCCTGTTCAGAAGGAAAGAAACGTGGTTGTGGCGCTTGATGCGGAACTGGAGGTCTGGGAGGTATTGGATACCCATGAGCTGAGTAGTCCGGTGGTCCCATGTTTCCATGTGCTCCGTCAGGGTAGCGCGCATTATATCTTGCCGACACCACATATAGGTCGCGTTCATAGCCGTAGTTGTATTGTGCTTGTGACGGTTCGAACGGGTTGTAAGCCGTCGGACCCGTGTAAGCAGGTATGGGTTGGTCATACCCAAATGGTGGCGAATTTTGTGCAGCTGGTGCGGAGTTCGCCTCCTGTATAGGACTTGAAGGTCCTTCTTCTTGTAGTGGCGGATAATGGCTACTACTAGAGTGTCGAGGAGTGCTGAAGTGGATACCCCCTCCCCCTCGTGTAGACATACGAGCATTTGTCCTCCTACGCCTTGGCGGATCAGGTATTACTGGTTGCGCCGGTGGCAGAGGTGGTGGCGTAACTGCCACAAAGCGTGAATCCTCAGAGGGATCTTGCGGATGTCGCGGTTGTTGAGATGTCTGTTGAGGTGGCGTGTAGTACCACTCATGTCTGTCAAACAACGCTTGGAAACTGTCTGGCCCCTGATAGGGTGTGCCATGGAAGGATGACCCATCAGAGACTTCTATCGGATGCGTGGGCGTACCACGAGCAGGTTCAGTTGGATCAGTATCTTCATCCATATGGTCTTCGGAGAAATGATCTTGTGGCCCTAGTGGAACAAAGCCTGAAGGTTCCTGTATGTAGTCAGCCAGATTAAACTGACCTATGTAGTATGGAGTAGGGTCGTCGTAATTTCGGTGCGATACCGAACGTTGTAGAGGTATGAAGGAAGGTTGTGGGTTGTTGGGATCATTTTCCGAGTTTGGCCCAAAGGAGTGCCGATAAGATGGCGTCGAGCTGTGTGAGGTGGAATGCCTCGCTGGTTCATAAAGATCTCTTCGTCGTTGTGGCTCTTCGCTCCGTGTCATCGAAGGATGTCTTGTACCAGATGGTCCAGCTTCGTTATCGTGATGTGTCACGACTTCTCCTCTGCCTCTTCTTCCCCTTCCTCTTCCTCGGAATATAACAGGTGGCATTTTCCTGCTCCAAAACTTATTAAAATCGAAATGAAAGTAATGACAAAAAGGAGTATTAATCCGAGTTTGTCCTAAGTTATTGTCTAGACTCAAGTATGTGCAATTGTGTCATTGAGATTAAACACAATAGGGTAGTGTTTAATTCACTCAACGTTGGCTCTGATACCAACCTGTCACACCCCGATTTCCACATGTCTCACCGGTGGGCCCGGTGGGGGAATACCGTGACGATGTTGGCAACAATATAGTCAAACCACACAATTATATAATGCACAGCGGAAGCTTAAGATAAATATATAAACTTCAACCTCTGGTTGTAATATCAAATGTATTACAGAAGTTGAATGTATCCACAGCGGATCAAAAAGTAATAAATATTGTTCATTCAGATGCAGCATCGAGTTTGCGAGACTATGTACGATGCTTAGGACGCCTATACCAGCCCATTACGTATAGTACCTGCATTTAATCTTTTTGGGGAAAATACGTCAGTTTACACTGGTAAATACATTCAACTGACACATTTGAAAATGTTTATCAAAATTGATTTGAATGCACAAGGCACAAACTCTTTTATAACTTGGGAAAATTATTAAAATCTTGTGAACGTTTTACATGTTCTTTTATGCGTTCAGTAGCCCGGGTCGTGCCGGGTTAAAGATTTATAGACACACCACATTGCGTAAAACCGTAGTATAAAAACCAACGGCTACGTCTTTTAATTTAATGTCGACAATATATACCGGGTGTACGCCTACACCGGGATGTCGATGGTCGTGGCCATTTCGTAAAATGATGCCAAGGATATCCGGGACAACGGTCATTAAACCCCCCAAAGGCTTTTAAGAAACAAAACTGTTTAAATGAGCCGATCATATTATTTAATTAACCACCTAAGCGATGGAAGAATATAATGCTCAATCAAGCGGTATTAATATACCGTAACCCAAGCCCATATAGGGGAAATAAGTTAAAGTATTTACCTTTGCAAGTATATTTCCTTAATTTGGATTAAATCACCGATAGCTTTTACTGGGGCTCCTAATCTGGAACAAAGGTTTAGTTAACCTCTTAGAATCCTAACGAGTCGTTATAATGGCCGTAGCCTAGACCGGTTGGTTCCGATATGTGAATATGGTTTAATCGCGTGAAAAGGCGAAAACCGAGAATGGAGTGTGATTCTGACCCAACAAGTTCAGAGACTTGTTTTATATGGGTTTATGGTTCACACTCTGGATTTTGGGGTTCAAATAATATAATTTGACCCGTATCGGCTAATTTATGAAAACTAGTTTCATAAGCCGAACCGTGCGCGCAATAGGCGAAACGGTTAACCATGAGAGTCGTACGCTTATTTCCTAAGTCAATATGCCTTAAAGAGGTTGTGGTATCAGTAGGATACCATCCGTGATGCCCGTAACGAGTTTAAGTTGATATTATGCCCCGTAGGGGCTTTTCGGTCATTTTAAAGACTTTTAAAGAGCTTTTCGAGTTCTACAGGAAATCTGAGTTTCCCGAACAGCTTATAAAGCTTAAAATACTTTATTTATTATTTAAAATCAGTAGCAACTGGAATCGGGTCAAAAGACCTTGTAGAACTCATGTTTTGGCCGAAAAGGCCATATTCGGTATTTACCGAACCGTAGCCATAACCGCAGGTTATGAGCGAGGTAAAAATTATTAAAAATCTTTAGAATTCCCAAAATATTATTTTAATACAGTGGGTAAAAGGTTTTTTGTGTCGAAATCTTGGTTTAGATAGGTGTTATGCTAATTGCGCCGTTAATTACTAAAGTTTACTTTAAATGCGCCATTTAGCATAACTCTCATTCTAGACCTCGGATTGACGTGAAACTTTAAGGACATGCTTATAATTTAATAAGCAAGGTTCTGGTCCGTTCACGTGTTCGAAATACTCGTTTCATTTTCAAAATGGCGTTACGGTCAACTTTTAGGCGATTAACGGAAATGCGTAAAAGACTCGGATAACTCATGAACCGATCACAGAGGTTTATACCATCATGTAACCTGGTCCTAAGAGAGTCCTAAGGTATATCTATACCTCACTAAAATGGGTCAGAACTGAAGTCAAAGCAAAAGTCAAACTTTTGCGACATTCGGCTCCGAACCGGTTCAATATAGCAAATGGTCGATTCAAACGAGCGCAAACAAGTTTATATACTTAATATCATATTTTATGAGTGTCAAAACAGGTTTCTTAGTATGTACATTACAGATTATGCATAAATCGCTAAAATAGCTTTCTGTTGACTTTTTAACCGCACGTTTGACTCGATATTTGACATAGTTAGAGTGGTGATCAGGGGGAACCCTTTTTGAGGTTTATTACCCACATAAATACCAACTCAAAACTACTTTTGATCCGTCATAAGACTGAACCATTTGCAAGTTATTGTAATGACAACCGTTAGTTACGACGGTTGTGTTTATAGGCTAAAACTATGGAAATGCAAGACCATATTGATTGTGAACGACTTACAGAAGTTGTTTCTTGCCTATAGAGCAGAGAAGGGTGCTTGGGAGCTCCTTAGAATGATCAGAGATGTATGTTTGAGTTGTGTGAATGTTATGCACATAAGTTTGCTATTTATAGCCAAAGAAAGCACCTAAGATCATCGCAACTCAGTCTACACTTGATCATGGATCATGGGCAGGTGTCCCTAAGTGATATGGGTCAAGTGTAGGGTGCCCATGCCTCATTCATTAGTGTTTTGATCGTTCAAAGGCTCCAAAAGGCAAGTAGTTACAACTTTCTGCATCTGGGCGTCCCACGCGACCCGCATGGAAGTCCCATGTATGTTTAATGCGGGTCGCCTGATATTCAAATATCAGGTGCGTAATTTAGGAGGCTCGCGGCCCGCCTACACTTAGGCTATAACTTAACGCGGGTCGCGAGAGGCCTGTTTTTCAGATTTTTAAAATCTTTTGTAATGATTATCAGAATCCGGTAATTAATACGAAATCTTTCGTAATGATTTACCTGACCTTTCGGGTTTGAAGGGGTAACTTTGCGGTTTGGCCCTCGGTTATTTACCGTTAGGGGCCTCGTGTTTTTTACCCGCATCATTAAGTCCCCGGTTAGTTTATTAATTATTTGGAAAGCCTTAACTTTCACTGTTGACGCTTTTAACCCTTCTCATACGAATTTGAGTATAACTCTCTCGTTTTAAGACGGAACTTCGCGGAATTTGTACAGTATATTCTAGTGAGCGTATAATACTGTTACGAAGCCTTGGGAACGTTAAAGGGTCACTCAGAGGTATAATTAAACATGTTGACACAGTTAACCCCTGTAGCTCGTAATCTCTCACTTTCTTCCGCGTTTCGCTTCCGTATGATCTATGATTTATTCGTTTGAAGGTACAAGCGTTATTTAGGGTTACTATACAGTATATTTACCCTTGTTGACATTTATAACCCTCGAATTTATATACTTTCAAGGTTTGTCAAAATTAGTCCTTTATTTATTATAGATGCCACGTGTAATCAAATGACATGTGTTAACACATCATTGGACACAAAAATTCGAGGTGTTACAGGTTACAAGCTCAATGTTTACAAATCTATATTGCAAACTCTCAAAGTGTGTGTGTGTTCACAGAATGCTCTCCTTCTCTCTTGTGTCAACTCTACTCTAATGAACACACACTGCATGGGTATATATATACCCAGCAATGGTTGCCTGTCCGAAGGATCCGATAGATGATCGAAGGATCATCTATCGATGTCAAAGCCATCGAAGGATCCACAAATACCTCGAAGGATGGTGTATCCTTCGAGGTCCATCAGAATCCATCGAAGCATATCTTTCGTGGTCATCGAAGGATCTACATTATCCTTCGATGAACTATCCTTCGACAGAGATGTATGACAACCATTTTCTAACTGTTCGGCCAAGTCAAACCAGGAGGACGGTTGACTTGGTCAACTTACAGACTAACAAAGACATCGTTTTACATCATGACCGAAAACAGACAAAGTACAGACATAAGTGCACCAACAGTAATTTTTTACCAAAACAATTTGGTGTCCACCGTGGGGCCAGTGGTGCTATTTATACTAAAAGCTTTTGCAAAATCGCTGCTTGGTTTTCTCTTTTCAAAACTTTTTGCTACACTGTTTTCAATGGCCTTAAGATCAAACATGAGCTCTTCCACCATGTCTGCTACAACCTCTACAACAATTGGTTCGGTGCTTCCACCACATCCTCCGAGATCTCAAACCTCTTCCCAAGGAACTGAAATTCATATGGCTCGGGATGTTATCCCCGCTCGCAATATCCAGGGATCTGATCCTATTTTAGTTTCTAATGAGGAAATTCTAAATTTGTTTGGTAGTGTACAGGAACAAATGAGGCAGCAGCAGGAAACTAATCAGATGCTGATGAGAGAGATACAACTCTTGAAATTCAGCTCGAGCAGGCCTACTGAAGATACTATCACTCCCTTGCAGCCCATGGCTTTGAACTTCAGTTCTGCAGTTTACACCGAGGATAACCGGGGAAATATTGTGCCTAGCCATCCTTAGAATCATACTCTTGAGATACCCTCTTCGGTTAGAGTGTCGACTGTGAGGAGCTCAGGATATGCTTTAGGATATGGCCAGAATCCTCAGATTGGTAATGTGTCTATTAATAATAATACTCTTGCCACTAACGGTGTTGGATCTTTATAGGATGCAGGTGTGACATCAGCATTATCTAGGGAGCTTCAGAAGCTAAATGACATGATATCCAGTGTGCCTGGGGTGGTCCAGCCAATTCCAAAAGTATCCCAGGACAGTCACAGGATATCCCGGTTTGCGCATCCTATCTGTGATGCTGAAATCCCAAAAAGATTTCCGACCCCCAACATGAAGCTCTACGATGAAAGCACGGATCCTGAGGAGCATATTGCCCAGTGTAAGGAAAGGATGGAAATCAACCATATCCCTCCGGATCTTAAGGAAGCATGCCTGTGCAAGGGTTTTGGTTCTACCTTAACTGGATCAGCCTTAAAATGGCTCTTAAACATTCCTCCTCACTCAATTACTTCATTTGCTCACTTGGTTAATTTATTTAATAGTCAATTTTCTTGCAGTCGAAGTTTTGAGAAACTAACCAGTGATCTTTATAGGATAACTCAAGGACCCCAGGAATCCTTGAGGGATTATGTGAATAAGTTTAGGTGGGAATCCTTAGATATCCCGCATCTTGATGTTGCAACAGCTGTGTAGGCCTTCAAGATGGGGTTGCAAAAAGATTCTCAATTTTACCAGGATCTTGTAATGAATCCTTGCAGGAATCTGGACGAAGCTCGTAACAGGGCATTGAGATACATTCGGCTGGAGGATGATAAAAAGATGCAAGAGAGAATGAATTCGTCCATAACCTATGAGTCAACCAACAGGAAATCAGAATCCTCGTATAAACCATATCGCTCAAAGCCATATGGCAGAAATGATAGCAAAAAAGTCAATGCTGTCGAATATGAGGATCCTGAGGAGTATCCTGAGTTGTCTAAATATTGTTTTTCTGTTAATATACCTGAATTGATGTATGCTATGCAGGGTTTAGGAGATAAAGCTAGATGGCCTCGGAAGAATCAACAAAAAGCTAATTGGAAGGATAAGTCCAAATGGTGTGCCTTCCACGAGGATTTCGGATATGTCACTGAGGATTGCATCGCTCTAAGGAAAGAAATAAGGTACATCCTTAGTAAGGGGTATCTAAAGGATCTACTGGGAAGAAAGAAGAATAAAGGACAGGATCCTGAGAAGGATCCTGATCGAGCGGCATCACCTCTAGCAGATGCAAAAATAATTAACTTTATTTCAGGAGGATCTGACATTTGCGGGACTTCATATTCCGCAGCCAAGAGACATGCAAAGGAAGCCAAGGCGGAAAGAGGAGAAAAGCCGACCAGGATGACGACCCTCACAACTGACAAAGTGATCACTTTTGATAGTGATGACAGGGATACTATTCAGGATCCTCACCATGATTCTCTAGTAATTACATTATATGTCGCTAACCATTTTGTGCGCAGGATACTGGTAGATAACAGCAGTTCTGTCAACATAATTCAGCTAGAGACATTGAAAAGAATGAATGTATCCCCGATGGATATTACTTCGAAATCCACTGTGCTTGTCGGTTTCAGTGGAGAAGCCAGGAATACCGTAGGGGAGATAAAATTACCAATATATGTTGAAGGAGTCAATTTAATACAACGCTTTTGTGTGATGGACTCACTGTGCTGCTATAACATTATATTGGGTAGGCCATGGATCCATGATATGAAAGCCGTGCCATCAACTTATCATCAGTGCATCAAGATCCCTACACCTTGGGGAGTTGTCAAAGTGGATAGTGATCAACAGGAAGCGAAGGAGTGTTACTCATCATCCATGAAATCCTCTACCAAGCCTAATGTAGCATAGCAATTAAAGATGTGGGCCCAGGATATTGTGGAGGCTGCTGAGCAGGATGTAAAGAAAATTATCCTGGATCAGGATAACCCGGATATCTCGGTGCTCGTAATAACCAATATCCCCCAGGATATTGAAAATAAGTTGGCTAACTTTTTGAAATGCAGGATGTCGACATTCGCATGGAAACACGAGGATATGACAGGTATTTCCAAGGATATTATAACACATAAGCTTGGTATTGACATGTCATTCAAGCCTGTCCATCAGAAAAGAAGGAAATTTGCTCCGGAACGAAATGTGATCATCCAAGAGGAAGTTGAAAGACTACTAAAAAGCAAAATAATTAGGGAAGTGAAGTTTCCTAAATGGCTGGCAAACGTAGTTGTGGTGCAAAAGAAAAATGGGAAATGGAGAGTGTGTGTGGATTACACAGACTTGAACAAAGCTTGTCTCAAAGACCTGTTTCCTCTACCTCATATTGATTCAATGGTGGATGCTACTGCTGGCCACGAGATGTTAACTTTCATGGATGCCTCTTTAGGATTTCAGCAGATCCAAATGGAACCCTCCGATCAGGAGGATACTGCTTTTATGACACCAACAGGTATTTATTGTTATACTGCTATGCCTTTTGGTTTAAAAAAAATGCAGGTGCAACATACCAGAGGCTGGTGAACATGATGTTTAAAGACAAACTGGTGGACACCATGGAAGTATACATCGATGATATGGTAGTAAAATCCAAGAAGGCTGAGGATCACCTCCAGGATATTAAGGGAGCATTCGATATCCTGGACCAGTACAACATGAAATTTAATCCTGCTAAATGCCATTTCGGAGTGGGGGCAGGAAAGTTTCTGGGATATATGGTGACTAAAAGAGGGATAGAAGCAGATTAAAGCCATCTTAGATATCAAGTCACCTTCAAATATGAAGGATGTTCAACGATTAACAGGGCGAGTAGCAGCATTAAACAGATTTTTTCTCAAGATCCTCGAAAAAATGCAAGGAATTTTACGATATCCTGAAGAAGAATAAGAAATTTGAATGGGGAGAGAAGCATGAAACAACCTTGTAGGATTTGAAGCACTATCTTTCAACCGCACCTCTATTGATGAAACCTGAGAATGGTGAACCATTATCCCTATATCTCGCAGTATCAGGGAATGCAGTAAGTGCTGTCCTTGTAAAGGATCATGAAGGTCAGCAGTATCCTGTCTATTATGTTAGTAAAAGTTTATTAGATGCTGAAACTAGGTATTCTCACTTAGAAAAGCTGATATTAGCTCTATTTATGGCTTCAACAAAACTTAGACACTATTTTGAAACACATAGGATTCATGTTAAAACCAACTATCCTGTTAAAAATGTGCTTAGGAAACCCGAGATGTCAGGTAGGATGGCTAAGTGGTCGGTGAAGTTAAGTTCCTATGATCTAGTATATGAACTTAGAAATGCCATAAAGTCTCAGGCTCTAGCTGATTTTGTGGCTGATTTCAGTAGTGATATTCAAAATGAAGTAGACCTAGAAGTACAACAGCTAGGAGAAAACTTAGAATCCTGAATATTATATACTGATGGTACGTCTAATGTAAGAGGTGTAGGTTTGGGTATACTACTAAAATCGCCATAGGGGGACATATTACCCCAAGCTATTAGATGTGAGTTTCCTGCCACAAATAATGAAGCAGAATATGAAGCTCTAATTGCAGGATTAGAATTGGCTAAGAGCATGAATATCAAGAGTTTACAAGTATTTGTCGATTCCTTATTAATCACTAATCATTTTAATGGATCTTGTTAGGGCTGGATTTTTATGACTTATGATCCTTACATATGATCCTAACCAGTGATCCTTATTTCTTTGGCAGATAGTGATCCTCAGAAGAGTTCCAGGATCAGGATCACGGACCATCACAGGGATCCTCATACTAACAGTTGTTTTCAATGGATTTAATGTTATCTTGCAGGAATGTCTGGCAGGATCCGCTCTTAGCAACGTAAACAAGGGACTCGTCTTTACAACTTTGGCATATGCTTAATCAGAGATGAACGTTGTGGATGATATGGAAACTCGGCATAATTTAAGGGCGATAATTTAGGCTAGATTTACTTTTATTCCTAAAGGGGTAACGAGCTAATAGTTAGTCTATTTACCTAAAATAGGGCCACTCACACTTGTATAAATAGCTCTCTTCCACATTCGGAAGACACAACACACTTCCCTCACGCTTTGACACACGATACTATAGTGATCCTTGTACTTAGCTCGTTACCATCCGAAGTTGTAACCTTTATTTGTTATATTGAAGTTTGGTGATCGGTAGTTTCCATCACCCGAGGTTTTTTATGCCGGAGATCATTCATTGATCAAGGGCTTTTTCCTCGTATAAATCCTTGTGTCACTTGTGCATTTTATATTTAAGTGATCCTTCACTTTGTTCTTCATACCAAGCATCATTCCCCGTTTACATAAAGTTTGGTTGCATTATCCTTGTGTGATTTTTGACCAAAACAGTTTGGCGCCCACCGTGGGGCAATTGGTGCTTCATTCATAAAAAGTTTTTCTGTTGGTGACCATTCCGGAGTGTTGCATGGCTTCGTCGTTGAAGAATACCTCCACAGCGATGTCGGCAGTCAATTCATCTACTGGCATTCCACCTTTGCCTCCACCACCAGCTGGATCTCAGAAAAATGCTGAGAAGAGACCAACTTCTATCTCCTCTAAACCATCATCTTCTGCTTTAACTTCTTCTGTTCCCAGTACTAGTGATATATTTACTTTGATTTTGCAGATGAGGGATCGTATGCAGTAGCAGGATGAAACTAATGACAGGATCCTCAGAGAAATCGGAGATCTCAAAAGGCAAAAGAAAACAGCAGAGGATCATTCCCCACTGATGCCCAAATCTTTGAATTTTGATACTCCAATGATTACTTCTCAGCCATCAGAGGTCCCAGACATTCAATATATGGGTGGATCAAGAGGAGTGCATTTCGGCCCAGCAACAATGACTCAGGCATCAGGATCATATTTCCAACCGGCGGGATCCTACGCCCAGCATTTGGGATCCTTCATGAGCTTAGGATCCTCCTTTGTTCCAGGATCCTCCTTCGTTCCAGGATCATCCCAGGTTCAAGGATCCTCCTTTGTTCCAGGATCATCCCAGGTTCAAGGATCCTCCTTCGTTCCAGGATCATCCCAGGTTCAAGGATCCTCCTTCGTCCCAGGATCATCCCAGATTCAAGGATCCCTACAGATACCAGGATCCTTGAAGAATTTGCAAACAGGAAGCCTAGATGTCCATCAAGGAGATTTTATTCCAATGCAGACCATTGCTTCCACTGGTCCATCCATTATCCCAGAATCCCAGCAATATGGATTCACACCCAATGTTCCTAACTTGAACCCGATGGGAGGTAACACTTTTAATAACTCTCTTACCACTAACCACGAATTCATGCAGGATACAGGTATCAATCATGCTATGGCCAGAGAACTACAGAAATTAAAGGATATGATATTGAGTGTTCCAGGGGTAGTCAAACCTATCCCGGAAATTGCAGATGGAAGCCATAAGGTATCTCGTTTTGCACCACCAATTTGTGATGCTGAGATACCCAAAAGGTTCCATATCCCTACTGTTTTGGTCAAAAATCACACAAGGATAATGCAACCAAACTTTATGTAAACGGGGTATGATGCTTGATTTATAGAAAAAGTAAAGGATCACTTCAGTGTGAAATATGCAAAGACACAATGATTTATACGAGGAAAAAGCCCTTGATCAATGTATGATCTCCGGCATAAAAAACCTCGGGTGATGGCAACTACCGATCACCAAACTTCAATATATCAAAATATGGTTACAACTTTGGATGATAATGAGCTGAGTACAAGGATCACTATAGTTTCGAGTGTCTAAGCGTGTGAGAGTTGTGTTGTCTGTTCTTCCGAATGAGGAAGAGTGTTATATATACAAGTGTAGGTGACCTATTTTAGGTAAAAAAGACTAATAATCAGCTCATTACCCCTTTAGAAATAAAAGTAAATCTAGCCTAAATTATCGCCCTTAAATCATGCCAAGTTTCCATATCCTTCACAACGTCCATCTCCGATTAAGCACATGCCATAGTTGTGAAGGCGTGTCCTTTAATCGTGATGCTAAGAGCGGATCCTGCTAGTCATTCCTGCAAAACAACATTGAATTCAACGAAAGCAACTGTTAGCATGAGGATCCTATGATGGTCCGTGATCCTGATCCTGGAACTCTGCTGAGGATCACTATCTGCCAAAGAAACAAGGATCACTGGTTAGGATCACATGTGAGGATCATGTATTGTAAAAAATCCAGCCCTAACAATTGCCCCCAAAATATAAGGAGTGATTTTGTAAATAAATGAGTTATATTTTGTTCTGATCTTATCTTCAACGGATAACTCGGATAACTAGCCGTTATAACCGGACTAGCCGTTGTGATCATTACGTCACTGAAGTGACATCCCTGCAAATCATGATTATAAATAGGAGATAGGGTAAGGATCGATTTGTATTTAAATTCAGGATATACTCCCTTTATAATCTCCATCGAAGATTGATCAGGTATTCTTTTCCTTTCTTTCTTCCTTTTCCTGCTCTGTTTTTCTGCTCCGCTACAAGTATGTTGCTCCGAAATTCTCCCCATAAGGATCACGAGAAGAGCAGTCCCCTGAAAAGCCAAGGGATCATTAAGGACTCTCCTATGGAGAGATGTTGCTTTACCGATGCTCATGTAGATAGGATTCGTCATTGCTTTCCGGCGGATGCTGTTTTCAAATCCTTCACATCCACTGCTTTGAGCGACTTTGTTTCAGACGCCTGGGTGATCTTTCCTGCAACTCCGTTTACCATAGGATATTCGTATCCTTTTCCGGCCTTCACCCAATCTTTCTTTTCTTTGACTGGCATATCTTATATCCAAGCTATGCCGATGATCTGGAGGGTCTTGTATACCTTCGAGAGGATCATCGAGCAGGAGGGGATTGATTTAGGGATGGCAGAGCTGGCCGAGCTTTATGATCTTACCACATTTGGTTCTCATCGATATTTGCTGAAACGGAAGGCCGGGGAGGATCACCCTGTTTTAAAGGTTACCAAAAATGATACAAACTGGAAGCGTCGTTTCTTCTTTATTGTAAATTAACGAGTTATATTTTGCTTTGATCTTATCTGCAACGAACAACTCGGATAACTAGCCGTTAATCTCGAACTAGCCGTTGCAACCTTTACGTCATTGAGGTGACATCCCTGCAAATCATGATTATAAATAGGAGATAGGGTTAGGATCAATCTTCATTTAAATTCAAGATATTCTCCCTTTATAATCTCTACCGAAGATCAATCAGGTATTCTCTTCTCTTTCTTCCCTTTCTTGCTCTGTTTTTCTGCTTTTATCCTGCCAAGAGTATGTTGCTCCGAAATTCCCCTCACAAGGATCACAAGAAGAGCAGTCCCCTGAAAAGCCAAGGGATCGTCAAAGACTCTCCTACGGAGAGGTGCTGCTTTACTAATGCTTATGTTGATAGAATCCGTCACTGTTTCCGGCGGATACCGTCTTCAAGTCTTTTACTCCCACTGCTCTGAGTGATTTCGTTTCCGACGCCTGGGTAGCCTTTCCTGCAACTCCGTTTACCATAGGATATTCATATCCTTTTCCAGCCTTCACCCAATCCTTCTTTTCTCTGACCGGCATGTCCTATATCCAAGCCATGCCGATGATCTGGAGGGTTCTGTGTACCCTTGAGAGGATCATCGAGCAGGAGGGGATTGACATAGGGATGCTGGAGCTGGCCGAGTTATATGATCTTACCACATTTGGTTCCTGTCGATACTTGTTGAAACGGAAAGCTGGAGAGGATCACCCTGTTTTTAAGGTCACAAAAAATGATACCAACTGGAAGCGACGATTCTTCTTTGTTAGGAGAGATACCATTCCTAACGGGGAGGATCTGCCCAAGGAGTGGGCCACCCATGGTAGGATAGAGGATCCTGGAAGGATCACCATCAGACTTGTCTCTTATGATGAGGATCACTAATGTTTTTTGTTTATTGTGCAGCTATCTCCATTGCTCATCTTAAGTTAACCCCTGCTGCCAGAGAGAGGGTTCTAGCTTTCAAGAAGCTTGATCCTGAAATCAGAAGTTTTCAAATCACCGTCCAAGATTCACAAGAAGTATCCTCCGCATCTGCCACTATGTCAAGTAAGTATCCTTATTAAAAAGTAAGTTATATGTAAGATTGTTTAGTTAGTAAGGGAACTTATCTTGTTTTGATTGTGTAGGCGCTGGGAAACCTGCTAAGTCTGCCTCCAAGTTCGGGATTGATGAACTTGCCAATGTTAAGTCTTCAAGAAAGAAGACTTCTGTTGCCAGTCCTTCTGCTTCGGCCCCTAAAGCACCTGTTAGGGGTAAGGGGAAGAAGAGAAAGACTTTTGAGGATCTCCAAGGATTTCCCCTGATCCGCCGTCAGTTTCTCGACTATGTCAATGAGGTAAGGATCATTGCCCCTGTTGGTTATCCTTCTCGAGTACCCTGCTTGTGTATTCTGCCTGTATATCCTGCTTCTTTGAGGATCACCTGATCCTGAACTTACCTTTTTTTTTTCTCTTTTGCAGAAACTTGCTGAGATTGAGACCTACCTTGGCCATGTCGAGGATCAGGAAAGCCAAATCGCCGACCTCCAACAAATGGGCGTGTTAAAGGATCTCAAGATAGCCGATCTTGAGAAGGAACTCCGGGCTACAAAGGATGAGGCTGCTCAAAGGCTGATTGATATGGATGGCGAGAAGCAGGAGATCATCCAGGATGCCAAGGTCTCTGCCGCAACTGCTATGTACAAGATACAACTACAAATGGCTGCGGAGGCTCAGGATCCTGCCTTTGACAAAAGTTCATGGGACGTGGAGGGTTGGAAGGCAAGATTGGCAGAGCTGGAGGATGAGGACGAAGCTGAGGAGATTCCAATGCTGGAGGGCGGTGATGCTGACAAGGATCAGGGTGGAGAAGCTGGTGGTGATGGAGCAGCAAAGGTGTGAGCTGCTGGATTGGGCGATGATGGATATTTCGAGACTAGGCCGGAGCCCAATATTTTAAGTTTGGTAGTGGTTTTCATGGTTGTTGATGTTTGAAACAATTGATGGTCTGTACTTAAACAATAGCTTCTAGGGTTAAGGATCCTGGATCCTTTGAACAATAGGTAGGATCGCAAATGGTGGAGGGATCCTCTGTTTGGGGGATGAAGCCTTTGTGATCCTGCCGCCTTTAACTTCCTGCACCTGCTAAGACCGCATAGACAATGGACACCCTTTGCCAACCCATGTGGACGGGCCACGTTTTGCTGGTAGAAACGTGGGTTGGCAATTTTGACAACTTTTTGAAAGGGTTCAAGATCCTTTTGTTAATAATATAACTTTAATCTTTCTGGCTTATCTCGTGTTGTTATCCTTTATTTATCTTCTTATTTTCCAGTTTTTAGAAACATATTTGTTAGAGTAACAAGAGTTGAGCAAACCATGTTTAATAAATTTAGGATATGATCCTAGATCAAATATCCTATTATTGAAAATTTTCAAGGATCATAGGCTTAGTTGTCAAAGTGTAAGGGTTGTTCAGTATAATCAGAATAGTCAAGGATCATACCTGAGGATCCAAGTTAGGATCCTAACCTTTAATCAAGATAACCATAAGTGAAATTTTAACGGATAACAAGGATTAAGGATCCTTATTTGTTTAACTTCGAGAACCTGAAAAATGGAACATAACTTGGGACTAAGCCAATGTAAAAGATAAATTAGTAGCTGGGGACATGCCCAAAGGATAACTGGGGATGATCCCAAAGGATCACTGGGGACAAGCCCAAAGGATAACTAGGGACAAGCGCAAAGGATAACTGGGGACAAGCCCAAAGGATCGTATGTAAACTGGAGTATGGCCCTTACTGGCGACTATCCAAACTTAGTGACATGAAAATGTCAAAACCTTAGCTAACGTGAAAACGTTAGAAACCTTATGAACGGATGTATGGTACGTCTACCATTATACGTAGGATCCTGGGTATAGCCAGTACGATGAGGTTGTCAGCCCCGGAAGTGGGTACTGGTCCCAAAGACGTGAACTATATCAGGATCATCGTGCGCTGCTGGCGGAAACTGGGGATAATCCCAAAGATAACTGGGGTTGAACCCAAGGATCTGTGGTGCTTTTGAAGATCTTTAACGATGTGCTGAAGATACCTGAACTATCATAACTCAAATGGTTCGTGAGAAGAGGATGAAGGATACAGGATCCTTATCCTTTGGTAAAAAGTAAGGAAATGTAATAGTTTTAAGATAAGGACATTACCAGCGTAAAGATCACTTGACATCACCGGGATCCTTCGAGGATACTTCAATGTAAGGATCACATGCTTGAAGGATCATGTTCACATAAAGTATCTCTTTAAGTGAACAGCATTCCAGGCTCTTGGTAACAAGTTTCCTTCCATGGTTAGCAATCTGTATGCCCCCTTTCCTGCTTCAGCTTCAATCAAGTAAGGGCCTTCCCACTTTGGTGCTAACTTCCCGTCAGCAGGATTAATAGTGTTTTGGAATGCTTTTCTCAACACCATATCTCCGACTTGAAACTTCCTTATCCTAACATTTTTGTTGTAAGCACCAGCCATTCTTTGTTGGTAGCTTGCCATCATGATCCTAGCCAGATCCCTGATTTCCTCAATAGTATCCAAATCCTGAGCCAGGATTGTAGCATTCTCTTCAGGATCACGAGCACTTGTTCTGGCAGTTGGGATCACCATCTCTGTTGGGATCACTGCTTCTGCCCCAAATACTAAAGAAAAAGGTGTTTGACCAGTGGCATTCTTGGGAGTTGTCATGTCAGCCCATAGCACATAAGGTAACTGTTAGGGCTGGATTTTTATTATACATGATCCTTACACGTGATCCTAACCAGTGATCCTTGTTTCTTTGGCAGACAGTGATCCTCAGCAGGACTTCAGGATCAGGATAATGGACCATTATAGGATCCTCATGCTAACGGTTACCTTCGTTTAATACAATGTTATCTTGCAGGAACATCTAGCAGGATACGCTCTTAGCATCATAACCAAGGGACGCGTCTTCGCAATTATGGCATTAGCTTAATCAGAGATAGACGTTGCAAAGGATATGGAAACTTAGCTTGATTTAAGGGCGGCAATTTAGGCTAGATTGTCTTTTATTTCTAAAGGGGTAATGAGCTGATTATTAGTCTTTTTACCTAAAATAGGTCACCTACACTTGTATAAATACCACTCTTCCTCATTCGGAAGAACACACGACACAACTCTCACACGCTTAGACACTCGAAACTATAGTGATCCTTGTACTCAGCTCATTATCATCCAAAGTTGTAACTATTTTTCTTATATTGAAGTTTGGTGATCGGTAGTTGCCATCACCCGAGGTTTTTTATGCCGGAGATCATACATTGATCAAGGGCTTTTTCCTCGTATAAATCATTGTGTCTTTGCATATTTCTCATAAAAGTGATCCTTTACTTTTATAATTAACCAAGCATCATACCCCGTTTACATAAAGTTTGGTTACATTATCCTTGTGTATTTTTTGACCAAAACAGTTTGGCGCCCACCGTGGGGCAATTGGTGCTTCATTCATAAGAAAACTCTTTGTTCAAAATCATTTCGAAGAATTACATGGCTTCATCATTGAAAAACATGTCCACGGCAATGTCTGCAGTCACCTCGTCTCAGAACACTCTGCCTCCTCCACCGGCAGGATCCCAGAAGAATGCTGAGAAGAGACAAACTCCTACTAACTCTAAACCTCCATCTCCTTCTGCTATGAATTCCTATATTCCCAGTACTAGTGATGTATTTACTTTGATTTTGCAGATGAAGGATCGTATGCAGCGGCAGGATGAAACTAATGATAGGATCCTCAGGGAAATTGGAGATCTCAAAAGACAAAAGAGAACGGCAGAAGATCATTCCCCACTGATGCCCAAATCCTTGAGCTTTGATACTCCAATGATCACTTCTCAGCCATCGGGAATTCCAGACGTGCAAATTGTGGGAGAATCAAGAGGATTGCACATCGGATCGACAGCAATGACTCAGGCATCAAGCTCAGACTTTCAACCGGCAGGATCCTATCACCAGCATATGGGATCCTTCATGAATTCGGGAGCCTATCCGGGAACACAGCAGCTTCAAGGATCCTACTTTGTTCCAGGATCATCCCAGGGTCAAGGATCCTACTTTGTTCCAGGATCATCCCAGGGTCAAGGATCCTCCTTCGCTCCAGGATCCTTCCAGATACCAGGATCCTTCCAGATGCCAGGATCCCTAAAAAGTTTGCAAACAGGAAATCTAGATGTCCATCAAGGGGACTTCATTCCAATGCAGACCATTGCTTCCACTGGTCCCTCCGTTATCCCCGAATCCCAGCAATATGGATTCACTAACTTGAACTCAATGGAAGGTAACACTTTAAATAATCATTTTACTACTAACCATGGATTCATGCAGGATACAGGTGTCAATCATGCTATGGCCAGGGAATTGCAGAAGCTAAAAGATATGATCTCAAGTGTTCCAGGGGTAGTCAAGCCTATCCCAGAGATTGCAGATGGAAGCCACAAGGTATCTCGCTTTGCACCACCAATTTGTGATGCAGAGGTACCCAAAAGGTTCCATATCCCTACTATGAAGCTGTATGATGGTACAACGGATCCAGAGGAGCACATAGCACAATACAGGGAGAGGATGGAGATCAATCCTATCCCAGAAAAGCTGAAGGAAGCATGCCTATGTAAAGGATTTGGATCCACTCTTACTGGATCAGCTCTTAAGTGGCTGCTAAGTCTTCCCCCTTACTCTATTACTTCATTTGCTAATTTAGTTAATTTATTCAATAACCAATACTCTTGTAGTAGAAAATTTGAAAGATTAACCAGTGATTTATATAGAGTAATTCAAAGTCATAATGAATCATTAAGGGATTACATAACTAAATTTAGTAAAGAATCCTTGGACATTCCCAACTTGGATATGGCTACGGCTGTTGAAGCCTTCAAAATGGGACTGCTTAAGGATTCATTATTCTATGATGATCTTGTTATGACACCATGCAGGAACCTAGATGAAGTAAGAACTCGGGCACTCAGGTTCATCCGGCTAGAGGATGACAAGAGGATCCAGGAGAGACAAGTAGGATCCTCAAAACAGGAGAAGCAAGGATCCTCCTTCAAAAACAACAAATTCAAATCCTACCATAGAAATGAGAACCAGAATGTGCATGCTGTTGACCAAGAAGAGGATGATGAAGATTATCCTCCAATCTCAGAATATTGTTTTTCCGTTGATAATCATGAACTAATCCTTGCAATGCAGAATCTAGGTGAAAAAGCTAGGTGGCCCAGGAAGAATGATAAACCATCCGGAACTAAAGACAAGTCAAAATGGTGTGCATACCATGAGGATTCCGGGCATCTAACCGAAGAATGCATAGCTTTAAGAAAAGAGATTGGATATCTGTTAAGCAAGGGGCACCTAAAAGAACTGCTGGGAAGAAAAAAGCAAAGGACTCAGGATCCTGAAAGGATCCCTGAAAAGGCTCCTGTACCTCCGGCAAATGCACAAGTGATCAACTTTATTTCTGGAGGATCAGACATCTGTGGTACATCCTTCTCGGCGGCCAAAAGGCATGCAAAGGAGTCAAAAATGGATAATGGAGAAAGACCTATTAGAACATCAAGTGTCTCAAAGGGGAAGATAATAACGTTTGATGAGGATGATCGCATTAACATTCAGGATCCTCATCATGATAGTTTAGTTATTACTCTCTTTATCTCTAACCATTTTGTCCGCATGATCCTTATCGATGGAGGAAGCTCAGTAAACATTATCCAGCTTGATGTTCTGAAGAAAATGGGTATCCCAGAATCAGACATCACACCAAGATCCTCCGTGCTTGTAGGATTCAGTGGAGAAACGAAGAAAACTCTGGGGGACATCAAACTCCCAATCTACGTGGAAGGATTACATAATTATCAAAAATTTTGCGTTATTGACTGTTTATCTTGTTGCAATGTTATCCTTGGCAGGCCCTGGATACATGATATGAAAGCAGTCCCATCCACCTACCATCAATGTGTGAAGCTCCCTAGCCCATGGGGAATAATCAAGATCGACAGTGATCAGCAGGAGGCTAAGGATTGTTATACCTCATCCATGAAGCCAACCTCGAAGCCAAGGGAGCAATAGCAATTACAGTATCCTCCGAGGAATGTCTTGGAGGCAAGGGAACAAGATGTGGACGAAATCCTCTTGGATCCTAGTGATCCTGAATCAAAAATCTATATCGGATCGGGGATCCTTGGCAAGATGAAAGAAGACTTAATATCCTTCCTCAAAAGAAGAAAATCTACCTTTGCTTGGAAACATGAAGATATGACAGGTATATCTAAGGATATTATTACTCACAAACTTGGCATTGACAGGTCTATCAAACCAATCCATCAAAAAAGGAGGAAGTTTGCACCGGAAAGGAATACCATTATCCAAGAAGAAGTAGAGAGACTACTTCGAGCAGGTATGATCAAAGAGGTAAAATATCCAAAATGGTTAGCCAATGTGGTCGTTGTCCAAAAGAAAAACGGAAAGTGGAGGGTATGTGTCGATTTCACTGATTTAAATAAGGCATGTCCCAAGGATCCTTTCCCATTACCCCACATTGACTCCATGGTGGATGCAACAGCGGGGCATGAACTGTTAACCTTTATGGATGCATCATCTGGATTCCAACAAATTCAGATGGAACCATCTGACCAAGAGGATACAGCCTTTATGACCCCAACAGGTTTGTATTGTTATATTGCCATGCCTTTTGGATTAAGAAATGCAGGTGCAACATATCAAAGGCTGGTGAATATGATGTTCAAAGATCAAATTGGACAAACTATGGAAGTATACATAGATGATATGGTAGTCAAATCAAAGAAAGCTGAGGATCACCTAAGGGATTTGGAGGAAGCATTTGATATCCTTGATAATTATAACATGAAGCTTAATCCTTCAAAGTGCCACTTTGGTGTTAAGGCAGGTAAATTCCTAGGATATATGGTAACTCAGAGGGGCATTGAGGCAAGTCCGGAGCAAATTAAAGCACTAGTAAACATCAAGTCCCCTGCCAATGCTAAGGGTGTGCAAAGGCTAACAGGCAGGATAGCAGCCCTGAACAGGTTCATATCAAAATCCTCAGAAAAATGTAAAGAATTTTACGATATCCTAAGGAAGAACAAGAAGTTTGAATGGACTGAGAAACATGAGAATGCTTTACAAGCCCTTAAAGAATATATGTCCTCAGCACCAGCATTATCAAAGCCCGAAAAAGGAGATGTGTTATCCTTATATTTGGCGGTATCCTCAACCGCTGTAAGCGCTGTCCTTGTTAAGGATCATGAAGAATGTCCTCAGGAAACCAGAGATGTCAGGAAGAATGGCTAAGTGGGCAGTAAAGCTTAGTGCCCATGATATAAGATATGAGCCAAGAACAGCCATTAAATCCCAAGCACTAGCTGACTTTGTGGCTGATTTCAGTAGTGATCTACAAAAAGAAGCAAAATTGGAGGTCCAACAGCTGGATGAGACCAAGGATCCTTGGATACTACACACTGATGGATCCTCAAATGTCAAGGGCACAGGGCTCGGGATACTACTAAAATCGCCACAGGGGGACAAAATACCCCACTCCATAGCTTGTGAGTTCCAAGCAACTAACAATGAGGCTGAATATGAAGCCTTAATTGCTGGCTTGCAAATTGCTAAGGATATGGGGGTAAAATATCTTAAAGTATATGTAGACTCATTATTGATCACCAATCACTTTAATGGATCCTATGCTGTTAAAGGTGAAAAACTAACCAAATATTTAGAGATAGTCAAGGAATTGGCACTCTCTTTTGTCTCTTTCAGCTTAACACAGGTACCAAGGGAGGATAACACGGAAGCTGATGCATTGGCCAACTTAGGATCATCCTTAAAGATTCCAGAAGATATAAGTATCCCTATCATCCATATCCTGGCTCCTGCTATTGAAAATCAGGTAGCCATGGAAATAGAAGAGGATACTGCAGTAATCCCTAGTGAGGAAGCTCAATCTTATGCAGGATCATGGATCTCACCAATCATAAGATACTTGCAATACGGGGAGATTCCGATGGGAGAAAATCCTAGAGCCTTCAGGATTAAGGTATCTCAATTCACAATCTTAAATAATGTGCTATATAAACGATCTCTTGCAGGACCATATTTGAGATGTATCGAGGATCCTGAAATTGAAGAAGTGTTGAGAGACTTCCATGAAGGAGATTGTGGAAACCACACTGGGGGCAGGGCATTGTTCTCAAGGATCCTTAGAACAGGATACTACTGGCCAACCATGAAAAGGGATGCTGTAGAATATGCTAGGAAATGTGATCCTTGTCAAAGACACAGCAATATCCTTCATCAACCAGCTGAACTGCTACACCCTATACCATCCTCTTGGCCATTCATGAGATGGGGGATGGATATAGTTGGCAAGCTCCCTAAAGCACCTGGTGGAAAAGTATTTATGCTTGCCATGACTGACTACTTCTCTAAGTGGATAGAAGCTGAAGCTTTTGCTCAAGTCAGAGAAAAAGAAGTTATATCCTTTATCAAAAGAAACATTATAACTAGATTTGGCATCCCCTCTGAAATTGTATGTGATAATGGTTCCCAATTCATTGGAAGCAGAACTACTAACTTTTGTGACAGTTGGGGAATCAAGATGATAACATCAACACCAGTTCATCCACAGGCCAATGGCCAAGCAGAATCATCCAACAAGATCATCATCAACAATCTAAAGAAGAAGCTAGGATCCAAGAAGGGAAAATGGGCAGAGGAGTTACCTTATGTGCTATGGGCTGATAGAACAACTCCCAAGAATGCCACTGGTCAAACACCTTTTTCTTTAGTATTTGGGGCAGAAGCAGTGATCCCAACAGAGATGGTGATCCCAACTGCTAGAACAAGTGCTCGTGATCCTGAAGAAAATGCTACAATCCTGGCTCAGGGTTTGGATACTATTGAGGAAATCAGGGATCTGGCTAGGATAAGGATGGCAAGCTACCAACAAAGAATGGCTGGTGCTTACAACAAAAATGTTAGGATAAGGAAGTTCCAAGTCGGAGATATGGTGTTGAGAAAAACATTCCAAAACACTATTAATCCTGCTGACGGGAAGTTAGCACCAAAGTGGGAAGGCCCTTACTTGATTGAAGCTGAAGCAGGAAAGGGGGCATACAGATTGCTAACTATGGAAGGAAACTTGCTACCAAGAGCCTGGAATGCTGTTCACTTAAAGAAATACTTTATGTGAACATGATCCTTCAAGCATGTGATCCTTACATTGAAGTATCCTCGAAGGATCCCGGTGATGTCAAGTGATCTTTACGCTGGTAATGTCCTTATCTTAAAACTATTACATTTCCTTACTTTTTACCAAAGGATAAGGATCCTGTATCCTTCATCCTCTTCTCACGAACCATTTGAGTTATGATAGTTCAGGTATCTTCAGCACATCGTTAAAGATCTTCAAAAGCACCACAGATCCTTGGGTTCAACCCCAGTTATCTTTGGGATTATCCCCAGTTTCCGCCAGCAGCGCACGATGATCCTGATATAGTTCACGTCTTTGGGACCAGTACCCACTTCCGGGGCTGACAACCTCATCGTACTGGCTATACCCAGGATCCTACGTATAATGGTAGACGTACCATACATCCGTTCATAAGGTTTCTAATGTTTTCACGTTAGCTAAGGTTTTGACATTTTCATGTCACTAAGTTTGGATAGTCGCCAGTAAGGGCCATACTCCAGTTTACATACGATCCTTTGGGCTTGTCCCCAGTTATCCTTTGGGCTTGTCCCCAGTTATCCTTTGGGCTTGTCCCCAGTGATCCTTTGGGATCATCCCCAGTTATCCTTTGGGCATGTCCCCGGCTACTAATTTATCTTTTACATTGGCTTAGTCCCAAGTTATGTTCCATTTTTCAGGTTCTCGAAGTTAAACAAATAAGGATCCTTAATCCTTGTTATCCGTTAAAATTTCACTTATGGTGATCTTGATTAAAGGTTAGGATCCTAACTTGGATCCTCAGGTATGATCCTTGACTATTCTGATTATACTGAACAACCCTTACACTTTGACAACTAAGCCTATGATCCTTGAAAATTTTCAATGATAGGATTTTTGATCTAGGATCATATCCTAAATTTATTAAACATGGTATGCTCAACTCTTGCTACTCTAACAAATATGTTTCTAAAAACTGGAAAATAAGAAGATAAATAAAGGATAACAACACGAGATAAGCCAGAAAGATTAAAGTTATATTATTAACAAAAGGATCTTAAACCCTTTCAAAAAGTTGTCAAAATTGCCAACCCACATTTCTACCAGCAAAACGTGGCCCGTCCACATGGGTTGGCAAAGGGTGTCCATTGTCTATGCGGTCTTAGCAGGTGCAGGAAATTAAAGACGGCAGGATCACAAAGGCTTCATCCCCCAAACAGAGGATCCCTCCACCTTTTGTAATCCTACCTATTGTCCAAAGGATCCATGATTCTTAACCCTAAAAACTATTGTTCAGGTTACAAACCATAATTGTTTCAAACATCACAACCACAAAAAAGACCACTACCAAACTCAAAAAATTGGGCTCCGGCCTAGTCTCGAAATATCCATCATCGCCCAATCCAGCAGCTCACACCTTTGCTGCTCCATCACCACCAGCTTCTCCACCCTGATCCTTGTCAGCATCACCGCCCTCCAGCATTGGGATCTCCTCTGCTTCGTCCTCATCCTCCAGCTCTGCCAATCTTGCCTTCCAACCCTCCACGTCCCATGAGCTCTTGTCAAAGGCAGGATCCTGAGCCTCCGCAGCCATTTGTAGTTGTATCTTGTACATAGCAGTTGCGGCAGAGACCTTGGCATCCTGGATGATCTCCTGCTTCTCGCCATCCATGTCAATTAGCCTTTGAGCAGCCTCATCCTTTGTAGCCCGGAGTTCCTTCTCAAGATCTGCTATCTTGAGATCCTTCAACACGCCCATTTTTTGAAGATCGGCAATTTGGCTTTCTTGATCCTCGACATGGCCAAGATAGGTCTCGATCTCAGCAAGTTTCTGCAAAAGAGGTATAAGGAAAATTCAGGATCAGGCGATCCAAAAGGAAGCAGGAGATTCAAGCAGGATACTTAAGAAGGATAACCAACAGGGGCAGTGATCCTTACCTCATTAACATAGTCGAGAAACTGTTGGCGAAGCAGAGGAAATCCCTGGAGATCTTCAGAAGTCTTTCTCTTTTTTCCCTTACCCCGAATGGGTGCTTTAGGGGCTGAAGTAGAGGGACTGGCAGCAGAAGTCTTCCTCCTCGAAGACTTGACGTTGGCAAGATCACTTATCCCAAACTTGGAAGCAGACTTGGCAGATTTGGCAGACTTTCCAGCGCCTACACAATCAGAAACAAGATAAGTTCCCTTATTAATCAAACAATCTCACATATAACTTACTTTTTACAAGGATACTTACTTGACATAGTGGCAGATGCGGAGGATACTTCCTGTAAATCTTGGACGGTGACTTGGAAACTTCTGACCTCAGGATCAAGCTTTTTAAAAGCTAAGACTCTTTCTCTTGCAGCAGGGGTTAACTTAAGATGAGCAATGGATATAGCTGCACAAAAAAAATAAAAAAAGACGTTAGTGATCCTCATCATATGAGACAAGTCTGATAGTGATCCTTCCAGGATCCTCTACCCTACCATGAGTGGCCCATTCCTTGGGCAGATCCTTCCCATCTGGGATGGTATCCC
This sequence comes from Helianthus annuus, assembly GCF_002127325.2. NCBI lineage: Eukaryota > Viridiplantae > Streptophyta > Magnoliopsida > Asterales > Asteraceae > Helianthus > Helianthus annuus. The sequence continues at coordinate 27,948,842 of NC_035445.2, forward strand.
TTCTAACAAAGAAAAAGCGACGCTTCCAGTTTGTGTCATTCTTGGTAACCTTGAAGACAGGGTGATCCTCCCCAGCTTTCCGTTTTAGCAGATATCGGCAAGAACCGAACGTGGTAAGATCATAAAGTTCGGCCAACTCTACCATCCCCAAATCAATTCCCTTCTGCTCGATGATCCTCTCGAAGGTATACAAGACCCTCCAGATCATTGGCATAGCTTGGATATAAGATATGCCGGTTAAAGAAAAGAAGGATTGGGTGAAGGCTGGAAAAGGATACGAATACCCTATGGTGAACGGAGTAGCAGGAAAAGCCACCCAGACGTCTGAAATAATGTCGCTCAAGGCAGTAGGTGTGAAGGATTTGAAAACAGCATTCGCCGGAAAGCAATGACGAATCCTGTCTACATGAGCATCAGTAAAGCAACATCTCTCCGTAGGAGAGTCCTTGATGATCCCTTGGCTTTTTAGGGGACTGCTCTTCTTGGAATCCTTATGTGGAGAATTTCAGAGCAACATACTTGTGGCGGAACGGAAACAGAGAAAAAGCAGAAAAAACAGAGCAAGAGAAGGAAGAAAGGAAAGAGAGAAGAAGAGAATACCTGATCAATCTTCGGTGGAGATTATAAAGGGAGTATATCCTGAATTTAAATACAAATCGATCCTCACCCTATCTCCTATTTATAATCATGATTTGCAGGGATGTCACTTCAGTGACGTAATGATCACAACGGCTAGTCCGCTTATAACGGCTAGTTATCCGAGTAGTCCGTTGGAGATAAGATCAGAGCAAAATATAACTCATTAATTTACAATAAACTCCTTATATTTTGGGGGCAATTGTTAGGGCTGGATTTTTATTATACATGATCCTTACACGTGATCCTAACCAGTGATCCTTGTTTCTTTGGCAGACAGTGATCCTCAGCAGGACTTCAGGATCAGGATCATGGAACATTATAGGATCCTCATGCTAACGGTTACCTTCGTTTAATACAATGTTATCTTGCAGGAACATCTAGCAGGATACGCTCTTAGCATCATAACCAAGGGACGCGTCTTCACAATTATGGCATTAGCTTAATCAGAGATAGACGTTGCAAAGGATATGGAAACTTAGCTTGATTTAAGGGCGGCAATTTAGGCTAGATTGTCTTTTATTTCTAAAGGGGTAATGAGCTGATTATTAGTCTTTTTACCTAAAATAGGTCACCTACACTTGTATAAATACCACTCTTCCTCATTCGGAAGAACACACGACACAACTCTCACACGCTTAGACACTCGAAACTATAGTGATCCTTGTACTCAGCTCATTATCATCCAAAGTTGTAACTATTTTTCTTATATTGAAGTTTGGTGATCGGTAGTTGCCATCACCCGAGGTTTTTTATGCCGGAGATCATACATTGATCAAGGGCTTTTTCCTCGTATAAATCATTGTGTCTTTGCATATTTCTCATAAAAGTGATCCTTTACTTTTATAATTAACCAAGCATCATACCCCGTTTACATAAAGTTTGGTTACATTATCCTTGTGTGATTTTTGACCAAAACAGTAACTCCTCTGCCCATTTTCCTTTCTTGGATCCTAGCTCCTTCTTCAGATTGTTGATGATGATCTTGTTGGATGATTCTGCTTGGCCATTGGCTTGTGGATGAACTGGTGTTGAAGTTATCATCTTAATTCCCCAACTGTCACAAAAGTTAGTAGTTCTGCTTCCAATGAATTGGGAACCATTATCACATACAATTTCAGAGGGGATGCCAAATCTAGTTATAATGTTTCTTTTGATAAAGGATATAACTTCTTTTTCTCTGACTTGAGCAAAAGCTTCAGCTTCTATCCACTTAGAGAAGTAGTCAGTCATGGCAAGCATAAATACTTTTCCACCAGGTGCTTTAGGGAGCTTGCCAACTATATCCATCCCCCATCTCATGAATGGCCAAGAGGATGGTATAGGGTGTAGCAGTTCAGCTGGTTGATGAAGGATATTGCTGTGTCTTTGACAAGGATCACATTTCCTAGCATATTCTACAGCATCCCTTTTCATGGTTGGCCAGTAGTATCCTGTTCTAAGGATCCTTGAGAACAATGCCCTGCCCCCAGTGTGGTTTCCACAATCTCCTTCATGGAAGTCTCTCAACACTTCTTCAATTTCAGGATCCTCAATACATCTTAAATATGGTCCTGCAAGGGATCGTTTATATAGCACATTATTTAAGATTGTAAATTGAGATACCTTAATCCTGAAAGCTCTAGGATTTTCTCCCATCGGAATCTCCCCGTATTGCAAGTATCTCATGATTGGTGAGATCCATGATCCTGCATAAGATTGAGCTTCTTCACTAGGAATTATTGCAGTATCCTCTTCTATTTCCATGGCCACTTGATTTTCAATAGCAGGAGCCAGGATATGGATGATAGGGATACTTATATCTTCTGGAATTTTTAAGGATGATCCTAAGTTGGCCAATGCATCAGCTTCCGTGTTATCCTCCCTTGGTACCTGTGTTAAGCTGAAAGAAACAAAAGAGAGTGCCAATTCTTTGACTATCTCTAAATATTTGGTTAGTTTTTCACCTTTAACAGCATAGGATCCATTAAAGTGATTGGTGATCAATAATGAGTCTACATATACTTAAGATATTTCACCCCCATATCCTTAGCAATTTGCAAGCCAGCAATTAAGGCTTCATATTCAGCCTCATTGTTAGTTGCTTGGAACTCACAGGCTATGGAGTGGGGTATTATGTCCCCCTGTGGCGATTTTAGTAGTATCCCGAGCCCTGTGCCCTTGACATTTGAGGATCCATCGGTGTGTAGTATCCAAGGATCCTTGGTTTCATCCAGCTGCTGGACTTCCAATTCTGCTTCTTTTTGTAGATCACTACTGAAATCAGCCACAAAGTCAGCTAATGCTTGGGATTTAATGGCTGTTCTTGGCTCATATCTTATATCATGGGCACTGAGCTTTACTGCCCACTTAGCCATTCTTCCTGACATCTCTGGTTTCCTGAGGACATTCTTAATTGGAAAGTTAGTTCTAACAACAATAGTATGGGTTTCAAAATAATGCCTTAACTTCGTTGATGCCATGATTAATGCAAGAATAAGTTTTTCGAGGTGTGAGTACCTGGATTCGGCATCAAGTAAACTCTTACTTACATAGTAGATAGGATATTGTGTACCTTCATGATCCTTAACAAGGACAGCACTTACAGCGGTTGAGGATACCGCCAAATATAAGGATAACACATCTCCTTTTTCAGGCTTTGTTAATGCTGGTGCTGAGGACATATATTCCTTAAGGGCTTGCAAAGCATTCTCATGTTTCTCAGTCCATTCAAACTTCTTGTTCTTCCTTAGGATATCGTAAAATTCTTTACATTTTTCTGAGGATTTTGATATGAACCTGTTCAGGGCTGCTATCCTGCCTGTTAGCCTTTGCACATCCTTAGCGTTGGCAGGGGACTTAATGTTCACTAGTGCTTTAATTTGCTCCGGACTTGCTTCAATGCCTCTCTGAGTTACCATATATCCTAGGAATTTTCCTGCCTTAACACCAAAGTGGCATTTTGAAGGATTAAGCTTCATGTTATATTTATCAAGGATATCAAATGCTTCTTCCAAATCCCTTAGGTGATCCTCAGCTTTCTTTGATTTGACTACCATATCATCTATGTATACTTCCATAGTTTGTCCAATTTGATCTTTGAACATCATATTCACCAGCCTTTGATATGTTGCACCTGCATTTCTTAATCCAAAAGGCATGGCAATATAACAATACAAACATGTTGGGGTCATAAAGGCTGTATCCTCTTGGTCAGATGGTTCCATCTGAATTTGTTGGAATCCAGATGATGCATCCATAAAGGTCAACAGTTCATGCCCCACTGTTGCATCCACCATGGAGTCAATGTGGGGTAATGGGAAAGGATCCTTGGGACATGCCTTATTCAGATCAGTGAAATCGACACATACCCTCCACTTTCCGTTTTTCTTTTGGACAACGACCACATTGGCTAACCATTTTGGATACTTTACCTCTCTGATCATACCTGCTCGAAGTAGTCTCTCTATTTCTTCTTGGATAATGGCATTCCTTTCTGGTGCAAACTTCCTCCTTTTTTGATGGATTGGTTTGATAGTCCTGTCAATGCCAAGTTTGTGAGTAATAATATCCTTAGATATACCTGTCATATCTTCATGTTTCCAAGCAAAGGTAGATTTTCTTCTTTTGAGGAAGGATATTAAGTCTTCTTTCATCTTGCCAAGGATCCCTGATCCGATATAGATTTTTGATTCAGGATCAGTAGGATCCAAGAGGATTTCGTCCACATCTTGTTCCCTTGCCTCCAAGACATTCCTCGGAGGATACTGTAATTGCTATTGCTCCCTTGGCTTCGAGGTTGGCTTCATGGATGAGGTATAACAATCCTTAGCCTCCTGCTGATCACTGTCGATCTTGATTATTCCCCATGGGCTAGGGAGCTTCACACATTGATGGTAGGTGGATGGGACTGCTTTCATATCATGTATCCAAGGCCTGCCAAGGATAACATTGCAACAAGATAGACAGTCAATAACACAAAATTTCTGGTAATTATGTAATCCTTCCACGTAGATTGGGAGTTTGATGTCCCCCAGAGTTTTCTTCGTTTCTCCACTGAATCCTACAAGCACGGAGGATCTTGGTGTGATGTCTGATTCTGGAATACCCATTTTCTTCAGAACATCAAGCTGGATAATGTTCACTGAGCTTCCTCCATCGACAAGGATCCTGCGGACAAAATGGTTAGAGATAAAGAGAGTAATAACCAAACTATCATGATGAGGATCCTGAATGTTAATGCGATCATCCTCATCAAACGTTATTATCTTCCCCTCTGAGACACTTGATGTTCTAATAGGTCTTTCTCCATTATCCATTTTTGACTCCTTTGCATGCCTTTTGGCCGCCGAGAAGGATGTACCACAGATGTCTGATCCTCCGCAAATAAAGTTGATCACTTGTGCATTTGCCGGAGGTGCTGGAGCCTTTTCAGGGATCCTTTCAGGATCCTGAGTCCTTTGCTTTTTTCTTCCCAACAATTCTTTTAGGTGCCCCTTGCTTAACAGATATCCAATCTCTTTTCTTAAAGCTATGCATTCTTCAGTCAGATGCCCGAAATCCTCATGGTATGCACACCATTTTGACTTGACTTTAGTCCCGGATGGTTTATCATTCTTCCTGGGCCACCTAGCTTTTTCACCTAGATTCTGCATTGCAAGGATTAGTTCATGATTATCAACGGAAAAACAATATTCTGAGATTGGAGGATAATCTTCATCATCCTCTTCTTGGTCAACAGCATGCACATTCTGGTTCTCATTTCTATGGTAGGATTTGAATTTGTTGTTCTTGAAGGAGGATCCTTGCTTTTCCTGTTTTGAGGATCCTACTTGTCTCTCCTGGATCCTCTTGTCATCCTCTAGCCGGATGAACCTGAGTGCTCGAGTTCTTACTTCATCTAGATTCCTGCATGGTGTCATAACAAGATCATCATAGAATAGTGAATCCTTAAGCAGTCCCATTTTGAAGGCTTCAACAGCCGTAGCCATATCCAAGTTGGGAATGTCCAAGGATTCTTTACTAAATTTAGTTATATAATCCCTTAATGGTTCATTATGACCTTGAGTTACCCTATATAAATCACTGGTTAATCTTTCAAATTTTCTACTACAAGAGAATTGGTTATTGAATAAATTAACTAAATTAGCAAATGAAGTAATAGAGTAAGGGGGAAGACTTAGCAGCCACTTAAGAGCTAATCCAGTAAGAGTGGATCCAAATCCTTTACATAGGCATGCTTCCTTCAACTTTTCTGGGATAGGATTGATCTCCATCCTCTCCCTGTATTGTGCTATGTGCTCCTCTGGATCCGTTGTACCATCATACAGCTTCATAGTAGGTGTTTTGGTCAAAAATCACACAAGGATAATGTAACCAAACTTTATGTAAACGGGGTATGATGCTTGGTTAATTATGAAAGTAAAGGATCACTTATGTGATAAAGATGCAAAGACACAATGATTTATACGAGGAAAAAGCCCTTGATCAATGTATTATCTCCGGCATAAAAAACCTCGGGTGATGGCAACTACCGATCACCAACTTCAATATAAGAAAAATATAGTTATAACTTCGGATGATAATGAGCTGAGTACAAGGATCACTATTGTTTTGAGTGTCTAAGTGTGTGAGAATTGTGTTGTATGTCGTGTGTCCTCTTCCAAATGAGGAAGAGTGGTATTTATACAAGTGTAGGTGACCTATTTTAGGTAAAAAGACTAATTATCAGCTCATTACCCCTTTAGAAATAAAAGACAATCTAGCCTAAATTGCCGCCCATAAATCAAGCCAAGTTTCCATATCCTGTGCAACGTCTATCTCCGATTAAGCTCTTGCCATAATTGTGAAGACGCGTCCCTTGATCATGATGCTAAGAGCGTATCCTGCTAGATGTTCCTGCAAAATAACATTGCATTAAGCGGAGGTGGCCGTTAGTATGAGGATCCTATAATGGTCCATGATCCTGATCCTGAAGTCCTGCTGAGGATCACTATCTGCCAAAGAAACAAGGATCATTGGTTAGGATCACGTGTAAGGATCATGTATAATAAAATTCCAGCCCTAACAATTGCCCCCAAAATATAAGGAGTTTATTGTAAATTAATGAGTTGTATTTTGTTTCGATCTTATCTCCAACGGGCGACTCCGAATAACTAGCCGTTACACATGGACTAGCCGTTGTGATCATTACGTCATAGATGTGACAATCCCTGCAGATCATGATTATAAATAGGAGATAGGGTGAGGATCAGTTTGTATTTAAATTCAGGATATACTCCCTTTATAATCTCCACCGAAGATTGATCAGGTATTCTCCTCTTCTCTCTTTCCTTTCTCTATTCTCTTTGCTCTGTTTTCTGTTTTTACTCTGTTTCCATTCCGTCACAAGCATGTTGCTCCGGAATTCTCCTCACAAGGATTCCAAGAAGAGTAGTCCCCTAAAAAGCCAGGGGATCATCAAGGATTCTCCTACGGAGAGGTGTTGTTTTACTGACGCTCACGTAGACAGAATTCGTCATCGCTTTCCGGCGAATGCTGTTTTCAAATCCTTTGTTCCTACAGCTTTGAGCGACTTTGTTTCAGACGTCTGGGTGGCTTTTCCTGCTACTCCGTTCACTATAGGGTATTCGTATCCTTTTCCAACCTTCACCCAATCTTTCTTTTCCTTAACCGGCATCTCTTATATCCAAGCTATGCCGATGATTTGGAGGGTTCTGTATACCTTCGAGAGGATCATTGAGCAGAAAGGGATTGATCTTGGGATGGCGGAGTTGGCCGAACTTTATGATCTTACCACATTTGGTTCTCATCGGTACTTGCTGAAACGGAAAGCCGGGGAGGATCACCCTGTCTTCAAGGTTACTAAGAACGATACAAACTGGAAGCGTCGCTTTTTCTTTGTTAGGAGGGATTCCATCCCAGATGGGAAGGATCTGCCCAAGGAATGGGCCACTCATGGTAGGATAGAGGATCCTCGAAGGATCACTATCAGTCCTGTCCCATATGATGAGGATCACTAATGTCTTTTTTATCTCTTGTGCAGCTATATCCATCGCTCATCTGAAATTAACCCCTGCTGCAAGAGAGAGAGTCTTGGCTTTTAAAAAGCTTGATCCTGAGGTCAGAAGTTTCCAAGTCACCGTCCAAGATTCACAAGAAGTATCCTCTGCATCCGCCACTATGTCAAGTAAGTATCCTTATAGAAATAAATTATATGTAAGATTGTTTGATTAATAAGGCAACTTATCTTGTTTTTTGATTGTGTAGGCGCTGGGAAGTCTGCCAGGTCTGTCAAATCTGCTTCTAAATTCGGGATAGACGATCTCACCAACGTCAAGTCTTCGAGGAAGAAGGCTCCTGCTGCCAGTCCTTCAGTTTCAGCCCCCAAGGCACCTATCCGGGGCAAGGGAAAAAAGAGGAAAACCTCTGAAGATCTCCAAGGATTTCCCCTCCTCTGTCAGCAATTCCTTGACTACGTGAATGAGGTAAGGATCACTGCCCCCTGTTGGTTATCCGTCGATATCCTGTTTGTGTATCCTGTTTTCTTTGAGGTATCCGTTCTGAACTTACCTTATTTCCCTTTTATGCAGAAACTTGCCGAGATCGAGACCTATCTTGGCCATGTTGAGGATCAAGAGAGCCA